>NW_006238940.1:3172711-3188299 GCF_000226075.1 Solanum tuberosum | reverse complement strand
ATAGACTAACTGGCGAGCATTAAGATTTCATCATATTTCATAACCAAGCAAGGTGTTCGTCTGGGCGTCACTCCTGAACACTAATCACCTCAATCTAATGGGTGGACCGAGCTCTCTATATTCTCTGGTCTATCTAACCTCTCCTCTCCCGATTTTAAAGTTAGGCAATAGATTTATCTTATGGTGCGCAAGCATAAAATACTAAAACAAGAATATAGAAGTAACTTATTATGACAACCGAAAATTAATTCAACAACCTTAAATAATCAACAATCAATTCGTAGCTACAGCCCCAGAACTAGGGCGTTTAGCCACTCATGCTATTAGACAACTAGAAATTACAATAGTTCATGCAAATTTCGGAAAATAGAAGAGTTAAAGGATTAAAACCTATTACAAACTTGAATTCTTATTGTTGCCCACTAAATCAAAAGTTGAACGCCAATTATGGAGCCCTAAGGATCTATTTATAATAGTAGGAAAAGTTGGGAACAAATCCTACTCAAATTAGGAATCCTATTTAATGTTTAAAACTTGGAAAAGTCGGCAAAAGATGGACGTGTCACGCCTCTCACTTGACTCTGACGTCCCCTCCTTGGCGCGTCACGCCTCTCAGCGCGCCTGAGGAGGGACTCTGAAGTACCACCAGTGGCGCGCCGCGCCAACCACTGGTGGTTTTTGCCTTGGCCATTTTCTTGCACATCTTTACTCCTTCTTTCTTCATTCCAACTCCAATTCCTTCGAGTGCTCCTAAAACAACTAATCATGTGTGTTAGTGCACAATTATCACAAGTTATAACAAAAATCAAGTTAACAACTAAAGATCATTCCTCAATCTAATCAATTCATGGGTCAATATAGACAACTTAGACATATAAATATGCCTAAGATCACCACCCCACTTTTGGGCTCATGGGGACCACAACCTCTCTACTGGCTTGAGCCGTCATGGCCGGAGCTAACACTTGAAAAATAGCTCAAAATTTTGCATTAATCACTTGTTCGGCTAAAGGGTCGGCTGAAACTTAAGGAGATTCTTGAGGAGCTTGTGCAGCTTCTTGTTCCACATTCTCACCCGCATTCTTTCTAACGTATGCTCTTCGAGGGGTCATATCCTGAAAAGCATCGGATAAGGATTAGGAGAGAGACATATAGAGTCACACTCTATCGCATGGCTTTAGAGTAACGAAAGAAGTGGAGTTTCCTAAACATCTTATAGCCTCTTATTCATAGATGTGGTTCACTTCATAATCATGAAAAAATCTCTACTCGACGTGGCTTTTGAGACATCCTAGGACCTTTCTAAACCTTGAGCTGTGAATACCAAGTTTGTCATGACCCAAAGTATACCCTAAGCATAACATGGCATATAGAACCTCGAGAGGATATACACAAGCCACTTAGCATACATCATACAAGATAAGAGAAATAAGGATTTCCAAAGAAACTGTCTTTTATCATAAATCAGTTTGACAATAGCAGAATTCTAACATAAATCTCAATAAGCCATCGAATACATCATAAGAAAAGTGATTGGGTCATAAACCATACATCACATACAAAGTCTGAAAATGGAAATGACATAAAGCTATAAGTATCTTGGTCCTCAGAACATGAAGACTCACCAATCTTCTAAGCCAATGGAACCAACTAGCCACGAGTATGGGAGGTAGGAGCGTCGGACCCTACATTAGTGAAACAATGTAAGCACAAGTATACATTAGTACATGTAATATACTAAGTATGATATATATGTACAAGAGTTATGAAATCATGCTAAAAAGGATTTTACATGACATGCAATGACCAAACTTAAATCGTGAGAGAAAAAGAGTTAGAAAACATAAGTCATAATCATGGTCAATGCAAGCTAAACATCTTTAAAAATAATTGTGAGATACTTTCATAAAGTAACCTTAGTTCATTATTGTGGAAAGTTTATTGTATAACTGACATAGACCATGTGAGCTATTCCATGGAATCCAGTGTCTATCCCACATCGAAAATAGATGTCCTTACTTGCCAAGGTAAAAACCATAAACTTCTAGCTTAGGTGGATCCACTAGCTATGTCTTTATAAGACAAATCCTATGGGGGCACGTAGTTAGGGACAATGAGATTGCTTCTAGAGACCCGACCTCTATTAATGGGAGAGCCTCTATCTCAAAGTCCTCTCGCTGCTAAGTAAAATCCTACAGAATAGTCATTAATCATATTCATAGTATCATACATGGAAAGGCATAATTAAGCCACCAATCCAAGCTAAAGTTCATTTGGAATAGCTCCTTAATCTTGATTCAACTTAGGTGATGAAACCTTTCAACCATACGAATCATTTATGTGAGAAAATATTTTGCAACAACAACAACAAAATCTTTCATTGAAGAACATGCATTTCTTCATAAATTCATCTTTCATAGTTCATAATCTTCATCATATTATCATAGTCTAGAAATCATGGATCATGCATGGGTTCATGTGAATTTAACTCGGAAGTATATAATTACTTCAATTTATGCATAAAAAGATAGAAATAGAATTAATTAGATCATAATTGAAAAGAACCCATGAAGATTGAATAAAACCCTAACTTTGAATTGAGAACCTAACTTGTAAAAAATTGGAGATTTTAGGAACCTACTGATGAAAGGACTCCATAGGTGAATACTAACCTACCTTAGAGCTAAAATCCCAATTACTGTGGTGAATTTGATACCTTGGTGCTTGAAACCCTAATTTGTTCCTCCTTGAGTTTGAGGAAATTTGGAGGGGATGAACTTGGAGGAAATTTAGGAGTTTAGGGAATGATTTAGAATTTGTAGTTTTAGGGCCTAAAAGACTTATATACGGCTTAGGATTAGGACCAAAATAACCTAGTTTAGGCATTAATCATTTAGGGAAATAACCCAAAAGCCCCTTAAAATTAACAGCTGGACCTTTCTACGGTTTGGACCTATGGTCCGTAGGACTTTCTACAGACAGTAATGGTCAACCATAGAAAAGTACAGAAACTTTAAGAATTGGCCAACTTTGAAGAAACTTGTCTATGACTTGTAGGTATTCCTACGGGCTGTAGACACCATCTGTAGAAACCAACTAAACTCTCAAAATTTCAGTAAGTCTTGGACTCACCTACAAGACCTATCTACGACTCGTACAATGATTGACGAGCTGTCATGTTCAACTATAAAAAGAGGTCTTACGACTTGACTTTTCAAAATATTATTTTACCTCTTCTACGGATGCCATCTACAGCCCGTAGAATCTTCTACAATCTGTAGATGGGACCCGTAGACACAACCTGCAACCCAAAAATCTCTTTCTTGCTTTTCAAAAATTTGAGGTGTTACATAAAGAGTTTTCAGAAGTATTTCAAACAGATAATGTAAAGTTTAGTTATCCCTTAGATAGAGTCTTTTGAGTATTAACTTAACCAAGTGAGTACTTTATATGAGCATACATATTTATATTTTGGGAATAGTATTGAGCACTAATTTGAAGTAAGAGTTAAGATAACTCAAACTCCATAACCTACGCTGCCAACCTTGATAGGATCGTACTGCAAGACGAGCAACTCCTCACCTACCTAGATAAGGCCTTTAGTGGATCCATCAGTTAAAATCACATTCTATACTCCGTCAAGGTATAGGGCGACTTTGATAATGTAGGTAAGATGTTGCATTATTACAAGGATTATAGTGATGGTTATCGGTTATAGAAACTCATTAAGAAAGTAAAATGTTTATATTTTAGTATTTTTTTACCATTGCATCTTATAGTGTAAAATTTAAATGATTTTTCTTCATGTGCATGATTTACTTCAGTTGAGTTACTTTCAGTTTTTCAGTTCAGTTATCTATTTCATTCAGTTCTATCACATACCGTACATTCCATGGACTGACGTCATTCGATGATGCATAGTTCCATGATGTAGATACATGTATTCATGATCATCAACATGCATTTTATTGACATCACATTACTACTCGTCAATAAAATTCGATGAGGCCTTTTTTCTTTTCAGAGGACTCTTGTCTCTTATTGCTTTAATAGTTTTAATTAAGGTTGTCATGTATCTTGTCCCGATACCTAGCTTTAAACCATAGAGGCTTCATATATAGATATGCAGATTTACCGAGTTTCTCAGTATTTGATTTCAGATGTTTTGCTAAACTTGTATGACTTGTATTTGGTATTTTCTACACCTTTAAGATTCAGTAAATTGTTTTAAATGTTTTTACTCAATTTTAAGCTTATGTATACTTGAGTTAGTCTTCCGCTAAGTGGTCAGATAGGTCAAAGGTTCTCTTGGGAACCAATAATAGCTTTCGAGTGCCGGTCACGTCTAGAGTGTAGGCTTGAGGCATGACAAAAGTTTTGCAAATAAAGACTTTTACACATCAAACAATAATCTAAAACTTGAATGAATCTGTTCCGGTTTCAAACCCCGAATAACACAATATTTTTTGTTTTATTTTGAAGGTCTTGAATATTACACTTGGGAGGAAAATTTGTAGATAACAGGTAGATAGCGATGCTTTGAAGGACTGTGGTTATGCGCACAACTTTACCTCCAAATGATAAATATTTTTATTCCAACCCCGAAACTTATTTTGTACTATTTTTAACTAACTCAGAGAAATTGATTTTCCTCTTCTTGGCATGATCGATGGGGCATCTAAGATAAGACGAAGGAAAGTTTCCTTTTGCAAAACTAGTGGTTCCCAACTTCTTGAATAATATTCAAAGTAGCTTTATTAAACATGTAACATAAACTCTTCTCTTTGTTTATTTTATGACCTGATTCTTTCTCATATCTCTCCAAAATATCTATAAACAATACCAAAGATATGTTGTCCGCAGATGCAAATATTATGGTATCATCTGCATATGCAAGGTGATTAATGTTGTCACTCCACTTAGACATGCCAAAACTCTTGAAATCTTTGTTGTCAAACAGATTATTCAATGCAATTGACAATACCTCATCAGATAGAATAAATAGAGCAAGTGACAAAGGGTCTCCATGCTCTACCCATATAGATGAGTGTAACACCCGGAAAACTAGTAGTTGGTTTGAGACAAAAGTGTAGTGTAACAGATTATGTCCCAAGAGTTTTAATTCAAGTAGAGTTTAGATGGTTTGAGACAAAAGTGTAGTAATGACTTCCGCTTGTATTTTATAAATACTTTGATTGTATGGATAAAAGATTTTAAATTTTCCGTACTTTTCTATTATTTTATGTTATGATATGCTAAGGGCTTCTATGAGACCCCTTCGGGGTCAAGTACGCTGTGTTACATCTAGGGTGTACCCCTGGACGTGACAAACTTGGTAATCAGAGCACAAACTTTAGAATGGTTCTAGGATTGTATCAAACCACGTCTAGTTGAGTCTTGTTCATAAATATGAAGCGCTCCACATTTATGAATAGGAGGCTATTGGATGTTTAGGAAACTTCACTTCTTCATTCTCTAAGTCGTGCCATAGAGTTTAACTCTATAAGGTCTCTCTCCTACTCCTTATCCGATGGTCTTTAGGATATGACTACTCAAAGGGCTCATCCTACAAGGAGCGAGGGAGAAAAGGTTGGTTGTGATGCCAATTATGGCTATGTGATTATATAGACTTTGAAGTTGTCTTTAGTATGAATGGGTTGTATTATGGCTATGTGCATTTGATGGTAGAACCCAACTTACTCATGATGAGACTTGGAGGTATATTGATAGATTGGATGAATAGGGTGTTTAAGTAATGCCTAGAAGGGTTGAGTGAATAAACTCTTCTAAGAAGGGTAGAACTGTAATTCACCTTGGTTTAGAATCATTTTGGGTGATGGATGTGAAAGCTTAGTGATAACTTGCTCCGACCTTAGAATTGAAAGAAATGAGGCTTAGAAGAGTCTGTATAGGCTTACTTCCAAGGGGGAGATGATGTGCTTAGATAGCAAGGTTGTTGAGTGTTCTTGATGTTCATGACTTAGGTTGGCTTGAAAATTTTCACCTTGATAGGTGTAGTAAGTTTTGGGAAGTTTAGTCCCGATTTTATAGGTTCATATGAGTTCTTGAGTAAAGTTGATAAGGTTGCTTGTGAGCTAGAGTTGCTTAATGAGAACCTCTCTGATTTAGAATTACCGATAAGGATCTTAGACCGGCAAGTCAAAAAATAGAAGAAAGAGGAAGCTGTTCCCATGAAAATGGTAAGGAGTGATCCTTTAGTAAGGGTTTAGTTGAGGGTGCTACTTTGGATGCCTAGGGCCAATGAGAAGTCCCGATATCCTCATTATTTTTCCTTGTATTCCTCTTTTAGCATTTAAGATCTTGAGATGATAAGTTCCTCTTGATTTGCTTTTATATGATGCCATATGTGATTTGTATGTTTCCATGATTTTCCTATGTGGTGCATGTTCATGAAAGCTTATGATTTGAAAGAAAAATGAGTTTGCATGATTATTTCCTCATGTTGTGGTGCATTAAGTATGAGTTGCCTATCTTGACTTCATGAGATGAATATATGAGCATGCCTTAGTTTGGAGTTGAAAGATTCCTCCTTGAATAAATGCTTTTTGAGAGTAAATTGCATGTAGGCTCCATGAGTGTATGTTGATCATGTTTTAGTTAGGGGATGGTAGTTCTTCCTTGAAAATGAGTAAATATAGAATTTCATGCATTTTAGGTTGTTAGAAGTAGTTCCTACTCCCTTGTGTTGCATTGAATATGTTTAGCTTGGAATTGAAGTTTTCTTGCTTGGTTATGTGCATTTAGAAAATTTTCATGCATGATGGGTTGCTAGTCTAGAGTCGTTTCCTTAAGAAGTATTTAGAATGTCATTCGAGGATAAATGATCCCAAGGGGGAGATATTGTAACACCAGCAAAACTAGTAATTGAAACTAGCCTTACGAGGGAGTTTTAGAGTTTGATGTGAGAGATAGAATCGTAAAATGACTTCCCAAACTTAGAATGAGGGGTTTAGGGGTTAAACATCAAGGTACGACTCCCCAAGGACCTACCTAAGGTGTCCTTGAGGTGGACCCCAAAGCATCCCCTAAAACTGCCCAAAAAGGGTCACCTACGGTTGGGACTCACACACCGTAGGTGGACCCACTCCCCATGGGAAGGGGTTGTGGATCAAGGCCCCATTTGAGGGGCTGCAGACCAGCTCCCACCAGTGTGCAGCACACCCCGTAGACCCACCCACGGTCCATGGGTCGTGGTCTCGTGGGTAGGGGCTGCTTGGTGTTTAATTATTTTAAGTTGGGGATTTGGTGAAGGTTCTAGAATTAGTTAGTTATCAAGTAGGGTCGGTTTATTATTAATTAAGCCACCTATATATACCTAATAGACCTTTAATTAGATGGTTTCCAAATCATTATTTTAGATTCACAAAAGAACCCAAATTCTCTCAAGAAGAAGAAGAAGAAGTATGTTAGCTTATTCATCAATGGATTCTTCCACCCATAGAGCCCTCTAGTTTCCCCCAATTGTGAAGACAAAACCCCAATCTAGCTAGGGTTTCTTCCTACATTGTGGTTAGTGTTGAAGTATGACTCCAATCAAGTGGATAATACTTAATTATGATTGATTTAGCATTGAATTGTGATATTATGATTAATTTATGTGATTTCCATGGTTATCCCTAGCCTAATTAATGCATTTGATATTTTGTGGGTTTATGCCATGAGAGGTGAAATTGAGGATTCATAGTTGGTCTTCTAAAATCAATGTCTTGTGTAGTAATTAATCAAGATTAGGAACATATAGACATTAATTGAACTTGACTTTATCATATATGATGGATCTTGACTAATAAAGTTGAAGTTGAACCTTTATGATGAATTATGACTAGAATAACTTGATAATAAAGAATGTGGTTAGAATGCCTTGAAATCTTGATATTTATGATGATTGTAGAGGTAAAGCTTTGAGAGTAGGGCTTGTAGTTATAAATGTTGATCTCTAGGGCTTGAGAGTAAAGATAATATGATTAACTATAGATGCTAAGGTTTTGAGAGTAAAACCTACATGTGAATAGAAGGCTAATGAATAGAATTGTGATGAAAGATCTTTACTTACCTAATTCACCTTATGAATACTAGATGGTAGGAACTGATAGAATCACTTGAGTCATGATGATATCCATGTCTAATGTAGAATTCTAGATATGATATTAGGCATGAAAGTGAACTTAATATGAAAGGGGTTCTCACATAGTAATGCTTCTAGGGTTGAAGGGTTTTTCTCACCAAATCAAACCTAAGGCTAAAGATCCTTCATACCTAGGTCATGGATGGTGATAGTTGCTCACGCATGGTCTAAAAGGGGTGTTTTAATGAATTAGCATGGATTGGTTGTCAAGGACATACTTCCATAAAACTTGAGTCGAAGTAGAAACTTAATAGTTATCTTATGGGATTTAGACCTAGCACCAAGTGGATATTGAAATGAGATGGAGGCCCACCTATTTTAGTTTGGGCTTCCAAAATGGGAACTCTCACCTAGTAGAGTCCGGATTTCCCAAAGTGTGTCTCATAAGATGTAAGCCTTTACCTTGTAGAGCTTTTGGTTTCTAGTACCAATCTTTGTATCCCATAACTACGTGCCCCGTAGGAAAGTTAGCTAGTGGATCCAACTAAGCTAATAAATCGATTCTACCTTAGGCAAGTGGACCAACCCTTGATGGTGTGGGTAACACCGGGAGAGATCATGTGATAGCTCATATGTTCTCATGTCGGTTAAGGCTATATCCCAACTACAACAAGATTAGAAATGAACTAAGATTATGCTTAATGTAGCATCTCCTAGAGTTTAAACCAAATGGACTAAGATTATGCTTGAGAAAGCATCTCCTAGGGTTCAAGCTTAATGAACTAAGATATGCTTAAAGAAGCATCTCATAGTGTTCAAGGTAATCATGAACTAAGACATGCTTGAAGAAGCATCTCCTAGAGTTCAAGAGCAATAATGAATTAAGATGTACTTAAAGAAGTATCTCCAAGTGTTCAAAAGCATTAATCGACTTAGACATGCTTAGGTAAGTATCTCATAGGGTCCATCTTAATAATGAACCTAGACATGCTTAAAAAAGTATCTCATAGGGTTAACCTAATATTGAACTAAGATGTGCTTAAGGAAGTACCTCATAAAGTTATAAGGTTTAAAGAGAGGGACTAGTTTCCAACTAAGAAGTATGAGTATGAGGACCTAAAAGTGTACTAGTATGAATGGTATTATGGTATGCCATCCATGCATTGCACAAGTATGAGTTAAGGTTATTCAAGAAAGTGTTCTTTTATATGATGCATGTTTAGATAGGATTGTGCTAGAGTTGCCTTCCTTGTTAGTATTGACTAAAGGTGAGAGATTCCATTGGTTATGAAGTAAGCTAAGAATGAGACCAAATGAATGGTGAGTATGCATATGGCGACTTCAAGATTATGCTTAGTGTGGATGGTATTATGGGATGCTATTCATGCATTGCACAAGTATGCTTTGAGGTTACTAAGGAGTATAGTGCTATTATGATATGAAAGCCTGGGTATTGACTATGCATATGGACTATGATTAGAATGACCTTAAAGGAGTAATTATCTTGGATGGTATTATGGGATTCTATTCATGCATTGCACAAGTGTGCTTTGAGGTTACTTGAGAGTGGTCTTATTATGACATGAATGACTAGGAGTTGAATAATGATTATATGGTGCTTATGTTTGAGACTTTACTTATGATTATGATATTGTCTCTTATGATTATAATTCATGTTTCATGAAGTGTTTCATATGATTTTGGATTATGTCTTATATTGACTAACTCTTTTCTTATGCTCTTATGATTATACTAGCTAACATATTTAGTACATTTTGTACTAACGCATACGTTGCCTATATTCTCATCAAATGTAGGGTTTGGAGACTTGAGTTCTATTCTTGGAGATGGGTTTCTAAGGAGCAAAAGAGTTGAAGATTTTGGTAGTCCTCGTAGCTTTCAGGACAAAACCCACCATTTCCTTTATAACTTGTTTTTCATGTTTTGAGACTATTGTGTGGGCGATGTCCCAAGAGTTCTAATTCAAGTTGAGTTTAGATGGTTTGTGACAAAGTGTAGTAAAGACTTCTGCTTGCATTTTATAAAGAGTTCAATTGTATGGATAAACATTTTTAAATTTTTCGTACTTTTCTATTAATTTATGTTGGGATATGCTAAGGGCTTCTATGAGACCCCTTCGGGGTCAATTACGCCATGTTACATATAGGGTGTACCCCTGGGTCGTGACAAACTTGGTAATCAGAGCACAAGGTTTAGAATGGTTCTAGGATTGTCTCAAACCACGTCTAGTAGAATCTTGTTCATAAATATGAAGGGAGCCACATTTATGAATAAGAGGCTATTAGATGTTTAGGAAACATCACTTCTTCATTCTCTAAGTCGTTCCATAGAGTTTAACTCTATAAGGTCTCTCTCCTACTCCTTATCCGATGGTGTTTAGGATATGACTACTCGAAGGGATTATGCTACAAGGAGCGAGGGAGAAATGGTTGGTTGTGATGCCAATTATGGCTATGTGATAATATAGACTTTGAAGTTGTCTTTAGTATGAATGGGTTGTACTATGGCTATGTGGATTTGATAGTAGAACCCGACTTAGTCATGATGAGTTTTGGAGGTATGCTGATAGATTGGATGAATAGGGTGTTTAAGTAATGCCTAGAAGGGTTGAGTGAATAGACTCATCTAAGAAGGGTAAAAGTGTAATTCACCTTGGTTTAGAATCATTTTGGGTGATGGATGTGAAAGCTTAGTGATAACTTGCTTCGACCTTAGAATTGAAAGAAATGAGGCTTAGAAGAGTCTGTATAGGCTTACTCCTAAGGGGGAGATGATGTTCTTAGATAGCAAGATTGTTGAGTGTACTTGATGTTCATGACTTAGGTTGGCTTGAAAATTTTCACCTTGAGAGATGTAGTAAGTTTTGGGAAGTTTAGTCTCGATTTTGTAGGTTCATATGAGATCTTGAGTAAAGTTTATAAGGTTGCTTGTGAGCTAGAGTTGCTTAATGAGAACCTCTCTAATTTAGAAATACCAATAGGGATCTTAGACCGAAAACTCAAGAAATAGAAGAAAAAAGAAGTTGTTCCCATGAAAATGTTAAGGAGTGATCTTTTAGTAAGGGTTTAGTTAAGGGTGCTACTTGGGAGGCCTAGGGCCAATGAGAAGTCCCGATATCCTCATCATTTTTCCTTGTATTCCTTCTTTAGCATTTAAGATCTTGAGATGATAAGTTCCTCTTGATTTGCTTTTTATATGAAGCCATGTGTGATTTGTATGTTTCCATGATTTCCTTATGTGGTGCATGTTCATGAAATCTTATGATTTAAAAGAAAAATGAGTTTGCATGATTATTTCCTCATGTTGTGGTGCATTAAGTATGAGTTGCCTATCTTGACTTCATGAGATGAATATATGAGCATGCCTTAGATTGGAGTTGAAAGATTCCTCATTTAATAAATGTTTTTTTAAAGTAAATTGTATTTAGGCTCCGTGAGTGTATGTTGAGCATGTTTTAGTTAGGAGATGGTAGTTCCTCCATGAAAATGAGTAAATATAGAATTTCATGCATTTTGGGTTGTTAGAAGTAGTTCCTACTTCCTTGTGTTGCATTGAATATGTTTAGCTTGGAATTGAAGTTTTCTTCCTTGGTTATGTGCATTTAGAAAATTCTCATGCATAATGGGCTGCTAGTCTAAAGTTGTTTCCTTAAGAAGTGTTTAGAATCGTCATTCGAGGACGAATGATCCCAAGGGGGAGATATTGTAACTTCCAGAAAACTAGTAGTTGAAACTAGAGCCTTACAAGGGAGTTTTAGAGTTTGATGTGAGGGAAAGAATCGTAAAATGACTTCTCGAACTTAGAATTAAGGGTTTATGGGTTAAACATCAAGGTACAACTCCCCAAGGACCAACCAAAGGGGTCCTTGAGGAGGACCCCAAAGCATCCCCTAAAACTACCTGTAAAGGGTCACCTACGGTTGGGACTCACTCCCCGTGGGAAGGTGTCATGGGTCAAGGCTCCATTTGAGGTGCTACAGACCCACACCCATGAGTGTGCAGCACTCTCCGTAGACCCACCCACTGTCCGTGAGATTTCATCGGTAGTAGCCCCTCCAGTAATGTTTTTGTTAGAAAGAAATAGCTTTATTTATTAGTTCTTCTTCTCCTTCTCCAAGAGCCATTTTCGTTCATTATTTTGTTCAAAGATAATTTCTTTCTTCTACCATTTATTAGACTATGAAAAAACCTAGTGTTTCTATCTCCTTTTAAGAACCAATGGACACCTGCTTTCTGCCTCCAATTTTTTTTCTCGTGTCACAAGTATCTACTGAATTTAGCCTGCACTTGCTTCAAAATGGATTTGTTTGCGGTAGTAGGTGGTTGATCTTTAAATAAAGATTCTTTCATTCTAACAATCCCCTCCCCGTATGTTTCTTAAAGATATCACCATATTTCTCGTTACTCCAAAGATATAAAACATGTTTTGTTCTCTTCATCTTTGCAAAAACATTTTCCTCCCCTGTAGTAATCCAGTTACATTCCACCACTTTCTTAAAATCAACTTCATCAACCCATAACTTCAAAAATCTAAAAGGTTTCATGACTATTGAATTTTGAACCCCACAACTGAATAAAAGATGTGCATGGTTAGATCCAAATCTAATTAGATGTTGTACTTCTATAATACCATAGACATTTAAGAATTCTTGATTGATCACAATTCTATCCAACCTCTTAAATTTACAAGCATTATTAATCCATCCATTCCACCACGTGAAAGGACTTTCTTTGACATCACTATCAAATAACTCACATGAGTTAATACAAACGGAAATATCTTCATAATCATGCGAATAAATTAGAAGGCACCCTATCTTATCCTCATCACTCAATACAACATTTGAGTCCCCTCCTACCAGCCAGGGCAAGTTCAAGTTGTAACCTACAGAATAGATAGCCTCCCAAAGTTGTAGCCTTTCTTGTGCACTACATTTAGCATACACAAGAGTGGACATCAAAATCTGACCATCTAATAAGGTAAGTTGCAATGTTAACTGCTGCTCTATGTTTGAAATAATCCCTATATGAATATTTTCCTGCACAAACACCTATTTTTCTATTCTGATTATAGTTAGCATATGACATGCCCAATCCCCTCTTGTACTTCTGAATCTAACTTGTTTGTTGAAACGATTCCATCATATCAATAAAAATATTATGATAACTATATAACATTTGAAACCAGTGAAAAAAATGATGTGTTATCTAGTATTCCATATTAAAGTTTCATGATTTATGATGAATTTGATTTTGTCGCTCTCTTGGGATTGGCCCTAACTGGCCTTGATGTTGTATCAACATTCCCTTTGTTTTCCAAATCTTTTGTCAAAGCCTTTGGTGACAATCTACTTCCTTATGCACTTTTGTGAAATTGTTATGATTTTCTTTTCATCTTTCTCTTCAATTAATTCATCATCTTTCTTTTTAATCTTATCCTTGTCTATTTCTTGAACTATATTGTAAGTGACAATTTTGTGTAGCTTCAACATTGGGGACTCTTGTCTGTGAGGTAGTATTGCATGAGGCTTAAGTGATTTTGTAACTGTATCAATAAGCATACTATATTTCTTACTTGATATGGACTTCATTGATTGTGCACTTGTTTCTTTAGCTTCAAAAGTGACCATTTCAGGTGGGTATCTTTCTTCATAATTTCTTTGTATCTCTAACCATGTTGCATTAATTTGTGATGGTGCTTCCCCACATGTTTCAGGTAAAACCAGACTCTTTATCATGAGGACTAAAATCAACTTTTTTATTTATCGCCTTCTCACCTTGTAACATCTCGCACCTAGAAACGACTATAAAGAGTTTAAAATATGAAAATATTGATTTTTGGAAAGAATAAGGAAATCTGGAAATTTTTGTCTAAGTTAAGGAAGTGGGTTTTGGCCATTTTCAAACGGCCATAACTACTATCTCAGGATGAGTTAGGAGCGACGCTTGATATGGTTGGGAAGCTCTAGGAGAGATCTTTCCAACGCCGCCAAGTTTGCGCGATTTCGACAACGTATGAGTGGGTTATGCCTTTCGGAAGTTGGGCTGTTGGATTGAGGAAAGTCCAAATCCGGAATTAAGGAAGGGCAAACTGGTCTTTTCTCTAATTAATTTCCTAATTCATTTTTAGGGATTTATTGGGTAAAAACATAACTTAATTCAGTTTTGGAAAATTAGAATACGCTTAGGGCTTGGAGAAAAGAGAAAAGAAGAAAGAAAGGGAGAAAAGCTAAGATTTCGCCAAGAACGTCAAGCGTTTGGAGTGGAATTCATCGGGGGTGATCCCTATTAAGGTATGTGAGATCTTTTAGTGATGGTTTAGTTCACCCACACACCAACTTGTTCCAATTCAGCGATTTTGAATTGTTTACATGTTAAAAAGTGAAGTTCTTGAAGGATATCGTTAAGTTCTTGATTGGTTGTGTTGTTGAAGTTTCTTGCTGATTTGATTCGTGTTTCTGGGTGGATTTTCGAGTTAGATCTATTGTAAGTTGAGAGTACTAATAACCCTAAGTGTTTGGGGAAGGAACTAGGGAAGATTGGAGGGTTTAGAGATGAAAAACGAAGGAGCAAAGTCAGAATTTTCTGGGTAAAGGGGTGGGGCGTCGCGCTAGTCAGCGCGCCCCAAAGCAATGTCTGACATTTTGGCCTTGGGGCGCCGTGCCAGCCAGCGCTCCCCATAGACTTCTCTGAAGTTTGGGGCCTGGTGCCCCACGCCTCTCAAAGCGCCAAGGACGCCAGTTCACCCCCATTTCCCCCACTCTTTTTGTACTAGTTTCTAAGTGATGTACCTATGTTTCCTAGTTGATTCTAACACTTTAAGGTACATCTAACCATCATGAAATCATCCATAAACATGAGATCATGAACCTTGAATCCATAATTCAATTCAAGGAAAGTTAAGATCAAAGTCAAATAAGTTAAGAGCCAAGTCTAGAAGTTAAGAAGCAAGTCAAAACAAAGTTTCTTAAAGTTTTCAAGAGTCTTTAACAAACGTTTTAAATTCGTTTTAATGCACAAGTTTCAAGTTAAGCAAAGAGTAAAGAGTCGAGTTCATTTCTCAAAAGCTATAAGGGAAATAAGTATTCCCAAAGAGTTTATAAATATTTTTACACATTTGAGCAAGAAAAGGGAACATCGATTCCAAGAGAGCTTTTAAGCTAAGTTTTGAGTAATTACCTCAATTCAAAGAAAGAGTTTTGTTTTTACAAACATATGAGCTAAGTATATTTTGGGAGTAGTATTGAGCACAAAAGTGGGGATGCGAGTTCATATTAACTCAAGTCTCCATAAACATGTAGCCATCATGGGTAGTAAATGATCATACTTTTTAGATGACTCCTTAAGATGCTTTTAGCATAGACTAGTGGATCCACTAAGTTAAGCGTTCTATATGACGGCAAAGTATAGGACAGTTCTGGAAGCATGTGCAAGACGATGTATCACCACTTAGGCTCATAGTGGTGGTTGTCGATTAGAGAA
>NW_006238940.1:3159557-3172573 GCF_000226075.1 Solanum tuberosum | reverse complement strand
GTTGTTGTTTAGCATTCCAACTCGCATACTCGTACATTCAATGTACTAATGCCAGTTGGCCTGCATCGTCTTATGATGTAGACGCAGGTAACCAGGATCAACATCCAGCGCCTCGTTGATCCAGTTGAGCACTCAAAGTCAGTGGTGAGCCTCCTTGCATTCCGGAGGACTCTTTTATTCGCTTTTAGTCTTTCAATATTAGGATGTTGTGGGGTCTGTCCCAACATCCATCTCAGTATTATAGAGGCTTCATAGACAGTCAAACAGTTAGTTATGAGTCTCTCATCTATGTATTTGCAGATACTTTGTTTTGAGACAGAAGTTGCCAATTTGGCTAAGATGTTATCATTTAAACTATTACATGAGTTTATTTTGTTGAGTTAAGTCTTCCGTTGAGTTAAGTAAGCCATGCCAAGGGTTCGCTTGGGCCCAACAATGGTCTCCGAGTGCCAGCCACGTCTAGGATGTAGGCTCAGGGCGTAACACACCTGATGCGATACGATTAAAATTGGGGCTTGTTGTTGTACTTATGACTCCATCACAATTATTATTTGAGCTATCTATCCTAATTGATGAAGCTCTTGTGTTTGCAAGTGGTCATGTGTGAGTGCCAAAACCTTATTTGGAGGTGTACTATTACTGGTAGGGATTCTAGACAGTATATCTATTTCATTATTACATTTGTCTTCTGATGTTTGGCGTAATCAAAGACACAACTTCCAATTCAAGTATCAATGATCGCGTGCAGTAATATAACCCAACCGAATTGGTTGGGGTTGAGTCCCAAGGAAGTGGTTAGTAGTCGAGAATCAAATAAAAAGTAAAATCAAGTTCTAATTAATCATAGCTATAAACATTAATGAATAAAAACATACCAAATCTAAAGGTGACACGAATGTCAACTATCAATGGAGGGTTTGGTATTCAACTAATGAACAAAAACAGCAAAACTATTAAGATGCGAGATAGGGAGACGGGATTCTTCGGATGTGACAGGAATATTGGATAAAATATACTATTCGGTAAATACTATTGATAGTAAATCGCTGAATATTTGTAACTAGGCTAGACTTTAGTGGGGGTAAATTCTCTCTCGAGCAACTTACCCCGAATCAACTCGGTTTCTCTCGAACACCGAGTTGCAGCATTTAAGCACAACCTCTACCTTAGCCCATTCACTCTCTCGAGATGAATGTGTGGGAGAAGGTCTAGGATTCACTCTCTCGAGCTGAACCCCCAACGACCCAATAACCACCGGCTATAAATTTAGTAGTCTTAGTTTTAAAACCTCTCCCCCGAGCAAGCCAGAAACACTAAGATGAAATCGTATTTGCAACTACAATCCCATTAAGTTCAAACACAACTACTAAACAAAATCACATTTAAACAACAAATAGACTAACAATAAGTAATACCCAACAGGAAATTTAACCCATATTCACAAAATCACACCCCAAGAATTGGAGTTTTAGCTAGACATGAAAAAGAGATAGAAATCAATACCAACAAGTGTTTCCATTAAGTGGGTACGATAGAAAATGTCTTTAAACACATATAGGATGAAGATTCTTGGATATCCACTTCCAATTTCTTGGAGTTGAAAACCTTCAAAACCTTCAAGTTCAAGAACAATGTCTCCCAAAAAACTCTAAGAACTAAAAACGGAAGAATATTCTAAGTCTCAGTAATTCTCTACAACTTGATAAATTTCTTAATTGATCGATACTAAGCTACAGAATTAAATGGGTATTTATAGTTTTCAAAAATTTTGCTGCGAAGGACCACTCGACGCAGTTAGTCGGGATTGCCGATACACTCGGCGATCTGCCTTTTGATTTGGTTCATCGCCTTTCAGGATTTGCCTTCAGCATCTTCGCATTTTAAATCATTGGGCAATATAGTACAGCTTCACGGAATTGCTCGGCGACGCGTTGACTGCTCTTTTTCACTGCCGACTTGATCTTTTCCTTCAAGGCTCAGCACACTGGAACATTAGGCGAGATTAAGGCCATTCGGCGACACGCCTAACGCTTTAGGAGATCCTCATGCCGTCTTTTCTTCCTTCTTTCAGCCGTTTTGTTCCTTTTTGCCAAGTAGTGTCCATGCTTTGCCTTAAACTCCAAATACCTGAAACTTAAGGATTTACATCAGTTATTGAGACAAAATATGCATTTGAGGACACTAAATCTATCAAAATAAATCCCTAAATGAGTCCAAATCATGGACTCATCAACACCCCCTACTTAAACTTTTGTTTGTCCTCAAGTAAAATTCAAGTTCAGTAGTTCAAAAAGGATGTCTTAAACAGTGCTACACAAGTCAATCATGAATGTACACAACAAGACTCAACTTCCTCATGCAAGGATCAATTGTATACTCAAAGGCTCAAGTTGTGACACACCATTATCAAAAATTCTCAAGCTCACTATACTTGCTTCAAATGCAAGTTCAAGCTCAAGCTCAACAAAGGTATTCACATTCCCTCACACAAAAGAATAATTCCATTTTCACACACAATGGTTTAATCATTTAAAGTTCCAGAATCAAATGCAACACTCACAAAGAAGAACACAATGCATGCTTTCACCTATAGGTTTGCCCGTATTTTCCAATTGACAATTTCTTCAGCTCACTCAAGATATAAAAAAAAAAAAAAAGGTCTTTTCAAGGCTTGTAATGGTGCTGAGTGCAAATGTATGGTCATTTTAGGTTCAGTGACTTTCATCCTCATGAAATGTGGTGCTCACAACACTTCCTTTCCTCTTCTTTCATCATTTTCTTAGTGCCCATAAGTCATCCCATTATTCACTTTCCATGGATTGTTCGAAAACTCCATTTCTTTTGTATTTTCATAACTTTATTCCATGACTTTTTCTTTTTCATTCTCTTCTTTTCTCTTCTTTTTTTTTTGTATGGTGGGATTCTATTTTTCTCAACACCATGGGTTAAAGGGGACTTTTCTAGCACTTCTTGACTTGCCTTTTCTTTTCACCATACCCCTAACTTAGGCTTTTGGCCTAAGTTGGCTATTTAATCAACCACATATCAAGAGGATTATAGGTAGTGGATTAAGAGAGGTCATTTTCATCAAGTTTCTTCCAAAGAAAGGTAAGGCTCAAGGGGTGTTCAAAAGAGGTTCACACACACTCACAAGGTAGGCTACAAAAGAGGTATATGTTAAATTGGCTCACACTCCTCGAAGTTGCCTTAGATCATGTCAAGAGATAGCCTTGCTTAGTCGACCAGACTAACGAGGTAAATTCTATGTGTTATCATGCATGGTTCACAGTAAGCTCATCACACAAGGCATCGACACCAAAGTCAAACAAGACATCACACTTTTTCTAGTGTGCAACGATCATCACAAGAGACTCAATTCGATAATTGGCTAGTCACAACGAGATACAAAGAGTTTGCATATTGTCTATGCAACTTCAATTTGTCTCATCGTAGCCGCACATTCATGTTCATTCGATTATGAGCACTATTTGAGTCATCGATATTGATCAAAACCGAGATTCAAATTTGCTAAGGAACAACCACATTCAAGTACATACAAGAGTGGGTGAAAATTTTGGAAGGGTCAAAATCATTTAAAATTAAAGCACAAGGAGCCACAAGCTCAAACATTCGCTAAAAGCAGTGCAAAACACAATTGTAAGCATAACGACCCAAATATATAAACAAAACATCGAACATTAATATTCACACAAAAGGTAGGCCTCACCCCACCACAAAAAAAATCATTTGTCCTCAAATGCAAATGAAGTAAAGTATCTAAAAAGTGAAATAAAGTAAGACAGAGAGGGAGGTAAAAAAGGGATCCTGTCTATGCAATCTCTCCATCTGTCTGGGCCTCAGTGCCCGGTGCAACAGTCTGGACTTGGGCATCAGTGCCCGAAATCACCTCATAAGCAACAACTCCACTAGACACAGCCATGGAGGTCTATGCCGGTGATGTCTGCACAACCGTCCCTGCAAGATCTGGCAAATCTCTTCGTCGGTTTCACCATCCGACTCCCCAACTGCAGGCTCATCCCGGTGTGCATCGCCGGTAGTATTCGAAGGAATCCCTAAGGTTTCAGGAGCATCCACGTCATCTGCAGCCTGGATCAATGAAGTGAAGTCGGTAGACTTCAAATAGTCTACGTCCTTCCTCAAATCTACTACCTCTGCTTTCAAAGACGGAACCTCGGAGGTCGCCCCTTGTCTGCTTTCACAAGCCTCAACTCTCATAGTGAGAGTGTCAATAAAAGTCTGCAGAGGGGTCAGTGCAGCTAAAATTGCAGCCTCAATCATTAATAGGATATCTCTCTTCAGTCTGGTAGCTCTCACATCAGCTGACTGAGCAAGTTGCCCCATCTTCAGGATCATTGCTTAAGTGATCGAAGCACGGGATATAGCAACAACAGTAGGTCTGGGAGGTAGTGCAGCAACAGAAGAACTAGGGACATCAAAAGATACAACACAAAGAGTACCTAAAGGCCTAGGGGTCGGAGTAGGCAAAAATGCCTTTGCAGGTGATGAATCTATGTCTACAACCGGGGGGGAGTCCACCGGGGTTGTCTTCTTATTCTTTTCAGCTTGGTCCTTTAAATATTCTGCCTCGATCCTCCGAATATCGGTAGAGGATGTGGGAATCACTTCCACATATTTTTTGGCATCTCCAAGTACCCGAGCCCGTCTGCATAGCTCAGTGATCAATATCGGGAAGGGAAGAGGAGTCTGGTGCTGCTTGGCACTCATGAGAATCTCTGAAGCAATGATCATCCCAGTATTTGTTCTAATCATGTGCTGACAGTCATCTTCAATGTCATTTGAGCACTCCAGAACTGCATTGATTGCATCAGCATCACACTTCACTCTTTTTCCTCTAACAACCACGTAGTCAATTGATTTGAAAGCAGTTGCCTGCTTCTTCCTCTGTGGTATCAAGGTTCCATAAAAGGCATAGAACTACCTGACCTAATTTGGAATATACGGGCCACGTGGTTTGGTGAAGATCTGGAACTTGTGAGATTTCAAGTAATCCATTATCTCTGGGTAACTGTCGATAACCCCATCTGTGGACAAACGTTTTTCTTCAAGGATCGTCCTCAACCCCTCAGTCTTTAATATGTTCATTGACTTGGGCGGAGGACCATGTACTTGGGGGTGCTAGGACCACTACTTGTTTTGGAGCTGGAGGAAAATGAGTAGTCTGAGGAGTCTGGATCCTCGACGGATCATTCAACTTTTTAGATCGTAGCTCTGCCCTTTGCACTGCTACAAGCTCATCATCATCAGACGCCATAGTTTGAGGTTCCTGATGCTCACTCTCACTCTCAGAAGTGGTGAGGTAAGTGTCATAGATGCTATCACTGTCGGAGCTTGCCTCTGGTGATGCAGGTGCTTTATTCCCTTTGATTTCCCTCGGGGTGGCATGTTTCTTCCTGCAACTTTAGATCTAGCCATGTCTGCAAAATATCAAGAAAAAGTTCAAACAAGCTTAATCAAATTCATAGAAACACAGTTGTAGAAAGACACGCCAAATCGGTCGGCGAGTCGCCAAATCACTTTGGCGAGCTAGGTCGGGCTTGCCGACAAGATTGGCTTAGAGGTTGTGACAAACTGGCGATGGGAAAGGCCTTTCGGCGAATCGCCGACAACATTCGGCGAGTAGGGCTCCGCTCGCTGAAAGTTACAGTGCAAAAAGAGCTCAGAGATGCAGACAAATGGCGATCAAGAATACCTTCGGCGAGTCCTTTCGGCGACCTCAGGCTTCTCGCCAAAAGTTACAGAACCAATCATCAAATAAGGTATGAAATTAAAGGCGAGATGGGGATATTAGACGAACCACCGAGTGGTTCGGCGAGCTCGACCCAGCTCGCCAAACAGCCCAACGTGCCTATTTTTCAGCCCAACTTCTCGAATTCAACCTTGCAACCCCCGAAAACAAAATCAAAGTATGCACTAGTTAAATTAAGCTCAGATTCAAACAGGACCCATATCATATGAGCATAACCCCACAAGATTTAACATAATCCAATGCACCAAATTATGGGGTTTCAATATTTAAAGCAATATGGGTCATGTTTTCAAATTAAAAATAGGCATTCAAACATTTTTAATCCTATCAGAGAGGTCCAGCACGCAGCAACACGATAAGATTATTGCGAATGAGTATAATTTCGATAAAAATAGCTCAGGGTTCAGAAACCCACATTTAATGCTGACTAAATTGGGATTGAATCGCTATGCAGCAATGTAATCCAAGTTTCGAGCACAAATCGAGAACAAACACACTCAAAGAATGCAAAAATATAGGGAATAATGTGCAGGTGTGAGGTTGGAAGAATGAGAATGCATGAAAGTGAAAGAGTTTGAGAATTTAAACCTTTAGCTTCAAAAACCGTCCAGTTCTTTCTCATTCGGCGACATTAGTCGTGATCGCCGATCCATTCGGTGGCACGCCGAGCAATCACTTACTTCGCCGAGTTTTACAGAACCCCCAGTCAATTTGGGAGTCCAAATGGCGGTAAAAATTAAAATTTCGCCAATAATTTCGTGGTCCTGCCGAGTTTTACAGACTCTCCCTCAAAGTTGTCTTTAGTCCAACGACGGTTTGGGTCGAGGTCACCAACCTCTTCGGCGATACGCCGACTTGGACCGTTTTGATCACTAATCTCCTTCTTTCCTAACACTTCCCACACTTCATCCTGCATAACCAACACACCATTATTTTACAAACAAACAAAAAGCAATAAAAGGGTTTTGGGTTGCCTCCCAAACAACGCCTTAGTTAACGTCGTGGCACGACGCAAGTCCACCTTCAAACCTCATTCTTGGGGTTAGCCATAATATGACAAGGAAAACCCCCCTACTGCCTCGTATTGAAATGGGATGATATATGACCTATTTGGGTATCCAACTGCTTGATCGACACTGAATGGGAGGTGACGGTCTGGCTAAGGGTAGACACATCTTCTTTCATTTCTTTTAAAATCTTGTCTGACCCTTCAACTTTGTTGAGGATACGAGAGAGCATATCCTCAGAACTACCACCTTCCGAATCCTTTGGCTTTTGGCGCTCATGGGGAGGCACATACATGTCCTTCTCCCCATCCTTCCAGTTAGGATTTCGGTCCCTCCATTCTCTTTCACGATCCTTCGAACCATCCTCTCTAGCCCAACCTTGGTTACCACCCTGCCTAGGGTAGTTTGAACGATAACCACCACCTTGGTTGGCTAGAAAATTTACATCCTCATTATATAAGGCCTCAAACTTTGTCTCCTCAGGATTTGCACACCCGACCCCCACGGCATTGACACCACGGGCACAAGCCCCCATGACATTTTTAGATAAAATGTCAAGTTGCGTCATGATCTTGGCCATGTTTTGGTCTCTCTCATGGTCTTTCTCCATCTGCTCCTTAGTTATCTTGAATGTGAGAGGGGAGACCTGGTCTTCACGGGTGTACCACGCCCTATTTATGGTAGTCATGACATCTAAAAGTTGAGCAGATATCACATAAGGTTGTTGCATCAAACCTCCAAGAGAGAGTTGGTCCGCAACACCCTTATTTACCGAATCCAAACTCCGGTAAAAATACTACAGCAACACGTTATCAGGCAAACCATGGTTTGGGAATTGAAGCACCAACTTTTTGAACTGCAACCAAGTTTCGTGTATAGTCTCCCCTTCTAGATGCTTAAAGCTCTGAATGTTATCCCAAAGAGTTATCATCTTCGATGGAGGGAAAATTGCACTTGAAATGCGGTTACCAACTCCTCCCACGAAGTGATGGATTCACGTGGCAACTCAGCCAGCCACTTGCACGCCTCTCCCATCAACGAGAACGAGAATAACTTCAACCAGATCGACTCTTGGGAGATGTTTTTGAAAGAGAACGGTCCGCACACATCCACGAAGTTTTTATGATGCTCATGAGGGTCCTCATAAGCCAAACCACTAAAAACCTTTAGTTGCAAGAGTTGCAACATGGTACTCGTGATGTGGAATACTGCATTCCCTTCGGTTAGAGGCAAGCGAATGGCACCAATACCTCCCATGAGATGGGGGTCGTTAGCATGAGGCTCGTTGATATCGTTGAGGTTTCCGATGTCATCTTGATGGCCTGCTTGGCTGCCATTGCTGCCATTTACGCTCATACTTCCTCTTTTCAACACAAACAAGAAAAAACAAAACTAAATATTAAGTAAGTATCACTATAATTTACAAGAACAAAAATACTACTTAACTAAAGATTCTCAATTAACACCACTCCCCTGCAGCGGCACCATTTTGATATTTGACGTAATCAAAGACACAACTTCCAATTCAAGTGTCAACGATCACGTGCAGTAACATAACCCAACTGAATGGGTTGGGGTCGAGTCCCAAGGGAGTGGTTAGTAGTCGAGAATCAAATAGAAAAGTAAAATCAAGTTCTAATTAATCATAGCTATAAACATTAACGAATAAAAACGTACTAAATCTAAAGGTGACGCGAATGTCAACTATTAATGGGGGGTTTGGTATTCAACTAATGAACAAAAACAACAAAAATATAAAGATGCGAGATAGGGAGACGGGATTCTTGGAATGTGATAGGAATATGGGATAAAATATACTATTGGGTAAATGTTATTGATAGTAAATCGTTGAATATTTGTAACTAGGCTAGACTTTAGTGGGGGTAAATTCTCTCTCGAGCAACTTACCCCGAATCAACTCGGTTTCTCTCGAACACCGAGTTGCAGTATTTAAGCGCAACCTCCGCCTTAGCCCATTCACTCTCTCGAGCTGAATGTGTGGGAGAAGGTCTAGGATTCACTCTCTCAAGATGAACCCACAATGACCCAATAACCACCGGCTATCAATTTAGTAGTCGTAGTTTTAAAACCTCTCTCTCGAGCAAGCCAAAAACACTAAAATGAAATCGTATTTGTAACTACAATCCCATTAAGTTCAAACACAACTACTAAATGAAATCATATTTAAACAGCAAATAGACTAACAATAAGCAATACCCAACAGGAAATTTAACCCATATTCACAAAATCACACTCCAAGAATTGGGGTTTTAGCTAGACATGAAAAAGAGATAGAAATCAATACCAACAAGTGTTTCCATGAAGTGGGTACGATAGAAAATGTCTTTAAACATGTCTAGGATGAAGATTCTTAGATACCCACTTTCACTTTCTTGGAGTTGAAAACCTTCAAAACCTTCAAGTTCAAGAACAATGTCTCCCAAAAAACTCTAAGAACTAAAAACTGAAAAATATTCTAAGTCTCAGTAATTCTCTACAACTTGATAAATTTCTTAATTGATCGATACTAAGCTACATAATTAAATGGATATTTATAGTTTACGAAAAAGATTGCTTCGAAGGACCATTCGGCGCAGTTAGTCATGATCGTCGATACACTCGGCGATTCGCCCTTTGATTTGGTTCATCGCCTTTCAGCTTTTGCCTTCAGCATCTTCGCGTTTTGAATCATTGGGCAATATAGTACAGTTTTGCGGAACTGCTCGACGACGCACCGACTGCTCCTTTTCACCGCCGACTTGATCTTTTCCTTCAGGGCTCAGCACACTGGAATATTAGGCGAGATTAAGGCCATTCGGTGACTCACCTAATGCTTTAGGGGATCCTCATGCCGTCTTTTCTTCCTTCTTTCAACCGCTTTGTTCCTTTTTGCCAAGTAGTGTCCATGCTTTGCCTCAAACTCCAAATACCTGAAACTTAAGGATTTACATCAGTTATTGAGACAAAATATGCATTTGAGGACACTAAATCTATCAAAATAAATCCCTAAATGAGTCCAAATCGTGGACTCATCATCTTCTCCTATATGTGTGTATGTACTCTTGTTGAATTATTTTCCTTGCTCTAAAGCGATATTATCACCAATAGACCTCTCTTTCGTATGTCTTAATTGACCCACTAGTGTCTAGTTGCTTCAATATTGTGCTCTTTATTATTCTTTGTTGTACCTTCATTCTCTGGTACTTTTTGTGGGTCATCATCAATCAAGACGACAAAAGGATTAGCAGTAGTAGCTATTTTTTGTGTGGGTGTTTTAGCTATATCACTCATAACATTATTGTTTTGCCTTGTGAATACCCTATGAGTTGGGTTCCACTGTTTCCTATTATACCCATTTCTCCTCATTTGATTTTTCATTGTAACAATTGTTCCCTCTTCCTCCATTTTTTGCTTGCCCATTGTCTCAGTATCCTCCAACTTCTGTTCCAATTCAAGATGGAGCCCTCTACATTCTTCTTCGTCATGACTCATGACCTTGAAGCTTGCACTCTTTACAATATTTAGGGAACGTGTCATATTGTATCTTAACATGTTACTCTTTGATGTTTTAGTAACATCATTGATAATTTCCATCTCCACAAATTTCAAGAAAATCAAAGAATAGATACACCTGAAAACCTTAGCATAACTAGGTCTTGTCTTGTTAATAGTTGACATGTCTTCCCTACTGTTGTAGCCAAAGAAAATATGGATTCATTAACAAAATATGTAGGTTTTAAATACAAAAAAAATCCATGCTATAACTTGAGTCGTCTCTTCTTCAATATTAAATTTGACATCATATATTAAGAGAAAATGGCCAAATAGCCCCCAATCTATGATCGGATTCTCAACTACACATTTTAACTTAACGGGTTAAAAGTGGAATATATACCCCCTTGAAACGCCATAACCAGTCAAATGTCAAGTGCGTGAAACACACGTACTTATACGTGTATTTCACCAATTGTTCTTTTTTTTAAATAATAATTTCTCCTTCGTCTTCTTCATTCCTTCAACCATTTTTTTAACCCTAAATTTTTGTGTAAGCTTGATTTGGAGAAAATTTTGATGGATACAGTGGGGGTCTTCCCCCACCTCCGTGTCCACCTCCGCCTCTCTCTTTATCATCTCCTCTACCTTCATCATTATCTTTTTCACCCACTAAAAGAACTATCCACCATTTTCTCTTGAGAATAAAGCTTCAGATTGAAAAGACATCAAAATCATCGTAAATTCAATTTCAATTCCACCACCAAAGAAAAAAAATTAATTGAGATTTCGTTGGTTGTTCGTTGTCAGAAGCAAAGAGAGGTGTGGTGCTTATTGGTTCGCCAGATCGGCATCTTGCTGCTTGTCAATAGTGGCGAGGGAGAGAGACAGCTAAAGGGGTTTTGATTTCGTGAAGTTGCTGCTCCAATGGTGTAGGTGGTTTGGTTATTTCACTGTTGTTTGTTGGTCGAAGCTCCGGCGTGAAGATCCGATTGGAGCAGTGACAATGATGAAAATGGGGTGAGAGAAAGAAGAAAGATAATAAATAAATAAAAATACATATATTCATAAAAACTAATTAAAAATAAAATTTATCAAATTTATTTTTGTTGCTCACTCTCTCAAAGAGAGTGAAATACATCCACTTTGCCAAATCAACAATTAGAGAGGTAATAATTAAAGTTTTAAAATAGTTTAGGGGTGATAGGACCCCATAAAGTTAAAGTGTGTAGTTGAGAATCCGACAATATGTTGAGGGCTATTTAACCTCATGAGATATGAATATCTGTCCTTAGCCAAATTATAGTAGTTGTTCTTAGAAATTATGTTAATAAAATCATTTTTGCCTATTGAATCTCATAGGAATATGAAATTATAATATGATTAAGGGAAGTGCTAAATGACCATAATTATGTGGCCATAATTTGGCCATAATTGTAAAAAGACTAATTTAACCTTTTCCCTTTTAAAGTAAAGTTAGGTCTTTATTACTACTATTTCTTAAACTTCTAAAAATACGTGTCAACAACAATTATTATGTTTAGTGAGTTAGAATTATTATTAATTGTGTGAAGGAAATTATTTAATAGACTTTATAATGTGGGACCATTACAATCTAACTTCACCTTCTTTTAATTCTTCCTAATTCACTCTTTCTTTGTTCCTTTTTCTTTATCTTTTTTGTGAGCCTTTCTCTTTTCTTTTCCATTTCATATAAAATTAAATTATACAAATTATAATTCTATAAGATATTTTTGGATATAGTTTATCAATGATTTTCTAATTTTGAACTTGTAAAATAACATTTATTTATTTCTATTATATACAAATCATCCAATTTTAAAATCAAGCACACAAAAAAAATATTCGTTAATATCTAACTTCATAACACAAAATTTGTTGGGGATAATATTACATTTGTTTTCTTTATTTTAATTTCATTATAGTATATTTAATACACTATCATCAATAGTAAAAAATAATATGATTTTCTTTTTTTCTTCTTCACTAATATACTCATTTGAATATTATATTTCAAAAAAAAAAATACTCATTTGAATATTATATTTCATAATCATCTTTTAAAAAATAAATAAATGATAAAGACTATTCTTTTCAGATAATAACAAATCTTTATTTAATAAAGTTTGTACTTTTATGTGATAAATATAGAAAGATAAGTTTCGTGTGATAAATTTAATAGTTAGATGAATTTTATGTATTAAAAAATAAGACAGTAATTTTTCGTGTTATAAATTCTTTTGATATTTTATAGTGAAAATATGACATAACACTATAAATAAGTTAATTACATACAAGGTAATTTTAGAAACTTTTTTTATGTGATACTTCTCACAAAGTTCAGTAATATATTTGATACTTCTCACCTGTGATTTTTTTTAAAACCTTTTTATTTCAATGATTAATTTCAGTCTTAAACATCGTATGTGTGGATTTATTTGCTTATCATTATTTGAATATTTTGTTCAGTTAATAAAAAATATTCTTGTGTATATTTTTTGTGTATGTGTATAGTTCATTCGATTTATTTTTAAAAATAAATATTGTTCAGTTAATAAAAAAAATTGTACGCTTTAGTTTAAAAAGTATTTTTGAATTGTACCTTGTACCAATGCATACCTTTGAAAAATTATTTTTTCGCTTAAAATACTTAATTATTTTGAACTACAAATTTAGTAAAATATAGTAATTAAGCGTAGATTCAAAAA
>NW_006238940.1:3158830-3158952 GCF_000226075.1 Solanum tuberosum | reverse complement strand
TGGCCAAATTTTTTATGCCCAAAAGGATTTTCCCATTAGGATGTACATTTTTTTTAAAAAAAATTCATTTAATATAGAATTTTCTATCGAAGGAGACAATTAAAATTCATGTTAATAATATA
>NW_006238940.1:3125189-3158774 GCF_000226075.1 Solanum tuberosum | reverse complement strand
ATAATAAAAACTCAAAATACTTTAGAATTGATAAAAATCAACACATTATATAATTATGTAATTTAATTTTTTAAAACATAATAATTAAATATGTAGTTTAATTTTTTAAATATTTTGTTTAATTTTTA
The DNA here is from genome assembly GCF_000226075.1 of Solanum tuberosum. NCBI lineage: Eukaryota > Viridiplantae > Streptophyta > Magnoliopsida > Solanales > Solanaceae > Solanum > Solanum tuberosum. The sequence continues at coordinate 3,158,646 of NW_006238940.1, read as the reverse complement.
AATATGTAGTTTTAAATACGTAATTTAATTTTTTAAAACATAATATTTAAATATGTAGTTTAATTTTTTAAAGCATAATAATTAACAAATATCAAAACAACAACATTAATGTGTAACTATCTTGGGTTGTTGTGAAATAGGATCGACACTTATGAGCCATATGATTTTTAGTATTTCTTTATTGTATCAATATCTACCGATTCTAAAGTATTTTGAATTTTGACTTTTATTATTGAACTATTTTACATTATATTTAAAAAATTATTTAAAATTGAATTTAAAAAATATATTTATATAGATAATTTAAATTTATTCATATAATATATACAATAAAATTACTTAATTTTAAAAATTCTTAATCAGTTTCAAAAAATATTAATTTGAGAGCAAAAAAAATTATTGTGACTACAACTATGTATACTTAATATTTTAACATATCATTTAATAGCAAAAAAATTTTTTATATATAAAACAACAAATAATACTAATAAAGAAAAATATATGTGTGATGAAACTTTGATCTAGGTCATGTTTAACAAATTTGTGTTGTCATTATCATCAAAGAACTATGAAGATGTTTGTCTTTCAATTTCTTTTTATAAAAGTTTATTTTGAAATCATAAAGAACTTTCTATATCCTTTCCTAGTTATTATAATTTTCAATGAAGCACCATCAATATTTGTGTTATAATATGATTCATTAATTTTAATGAGTCTTTATTTGTGTATGATGTGATTCATATACATTTGAGGATATGAAAGTAATCACATAATGGAGGAAACATGATGGTAATTTCAGTTTTCTTCATATTTCGCTCACATACATTCTAAGTATAATCGGATAAAATATATTTTATCATTTAACTTTTTTCTTAGAAAATTCATGCATAACAACAACTCCTTTAAATAAATAAGAGTAATTGGTTTGTCAACTTGGTGAATTTCATATTTTTAATTTGAGTATTATAGATATAAATTTTTAATATTTAAATTTAGATATAATTTATCTTTTCGCGATTAGAAATTATAAAGTAAAATAGATAGCCTACACTTTACTCCTCTTTTGTACTTTTTCATTTTTTTTTATCATTAAGAAATGAAAAATATATAAACCAAAAAGAATAAGTAGAAAGGAGAAAATTTAGAAATTGAAAAAGATATATATATTTTTTATTTTTTACTACTATTATCATATTTTTAATTTTCGTTTTAGATCTTGAAAATTTCAAGTAAGAAGAGTGGGTGAGACTTATGTTTTCTTTGGTGAATTTTGTGGTTTCTTTTTCATGTTTAATGATTATTAATCTTATTAATCATTTTTAATGTATTGGAAACATAATTGAATAATATATTCAATATTTAAGTTAAAGGGCAAAAATATTCAAAAATAAACAGTTTATAGCATGAACATGTGTTTTTACCATTCTTGCCAAATTATGGCCAAATGGATTTTTCGTATGATTAATTTAGTCTGCCTCGAAACTATGCTAAAGATACTCGAGATTTCACTTTGCCGGCGGCCTTGGTCAAACAAAAAAGTTAAAAAAGATATAAAATAAGGAAATTGAAGGGTGGTTTGGTATGTTCAACGGAAGTAGAATAATATTTTATGCTCCCCCAGTCCCCAAGACATGGTCATCTTCGCAAGAGAAATGCAGAAAATGGGACCCACTATCTCTGCAGGTTCCCTTCTTTTTAATCATTTACAGGCGCCATGACTTCTCACTATTTTCCTTTTCTTCCCCTAATCGGACCGTGCTATGGCGGAGACTCACCGGCGGCGGAGAAAGTCGCCGACGTCCACATTCCAACTCGCCATCATTGTCTTCCTGGTGAGCTTAGTGAATTTGCAGTTCAGCTCAGTCAAGTTTGTTTGGAGTCAATCCATAGTCAACGGTGCCGGCACAGCTTCACAACTCGATAATCCGGCTGTGCTTGATTTAGTTACTCGAACTGTATATAACCGTATATACAATCTGACGCTAGGCCTTTTCGACAACCAATTTTCGGATAAATTCAAATTCTGCATTCTAAATCGGTAAATATTTGCTTATTATTATTTTTTTGTGTGGGGAAGGGGGAGTTGAATCACGAAGAGAGAACAGGGAAAGTGAAATATATATTTATAGTAAGAAAAGCAAATTGTTGGTCCAATTTATTCATTATATATATTATGTTCTCGGATATGTAGCTTATTCTTAATGATGATATGATGTGTTGCAGAGATGAAGAATGGAACCATGCCTTCAATTACTCATCTAATCTCGCTTTTCTCAGTGCTTGTGTTACCAGAACAAAAGGTATTTGACATTTTCAAATTCTATTTTCACAAAATGAAGCAACTGCTAGAGAGAGTCCTTTCAGACCTCCGGCAAAATGACTTTATCTACTACGTGTTCCTTTTTTTCTTTCGTGAGTTTGCAATTGTGATTTTAAGGTAGCAGCATGAGACTACTGGCATAAATTATCAACAACAGGAAAAAATAAAGGGGACAATTAACATCAAATTATTCTATTCATGTACATCACTTAGTGGTGTTGTTGATATGCTTTTGAAATAAAGTCAGCTTTTATTGTAATTTCTTTTGATGATAAGTTTGCGGTGGTCGCATTTACTTTCACCTTGTTAGATCGTCACTCTTGTTCGTATTTGATGCTATACAAGATTGGATTAGCTAATCAAGTAATAAAGCTGTGATTACCATGTTAGGATTTACTCCTTCGATGGGCGAAACAAGTTTAGTTAACTATGGAACAATTAGATAAATTAGGTGGCATATTCAAGGGAAATTTATTTGTTATTGCAGAATGCAGAGCGAACTTTCAGGCCATAGACTTCTCCGCGGACTGTCACTTCCCTCGCATCTAAACCGTTCAAGATATACAATCTTGTATATGATTACATTAGGCTTTTAAGATACAATATATCAATCTCTTCTTGTTTGTCCTATTTTATTTTGAGTGAACTATCCAGTTTGGCAGCCCAGAGTAAAAACCAACCAATATTATCCGAACTCATAAATTGCTATTAATAGCTATATCCTTTCCTTTTTTTAATTACAAAGTTTGGTTAAAGCTTCCTTTTCTCTGTTTGTTTCTTGCTTCTGCCTTATTCTCACGTTTTTAGCCTTAATCGAAGCACTTATTTCTCTTGTATGCTCCTGTATTTTTGTCCACAATTAGGATCCACTCTCAATGACTTTGAATATTACTAGCAAGCTGTCCTCTTTACTTGCACTGTTGTATTCTCTATTGGCTGCGCTCTCGAGCATCTAACTAACATCAATCTTCGCTATTTGAAGAACCATAAAAATGAAAAGAATATCACACCTCCAGTCACACTCACACCTGTAATTATTAGGACCAATTCAAATGCATTTGGGTTATTAAACATTGGTATTTCAAAATTCATACAAAAATTTCATTAGAAAACCTTAAATTATAATGAGCAAAAACTCCAATGAAAGCCATTGAAGCTCACTTAAGCTTGAGTTTGGAAGTTCGGGTTCCAAAATCAAATTTTGTTTGAGTGGATGTTGGAATAGATTGGTACATCTTAAGGAGTTTGAATCTCAATTTTGGGGTGATTTGATGGAGATTTAAGGTGGTTTGAGTTAAAATTTTATTCAAACTCAAAGTAAGCGATGAACATGGAAGAAGATGAGATATGTATCCATGTATATATGTATGTGAGATACACGTGTCAGCAATATACCCAATGTAATTTCACAAGTGAGGTCTGGGGAGGATAGAGTGTTAGACCTTAACTTCACTTTGGGAGGTAGGGAGACTGTTTTCAAAAAAGGAACAATAACTACACCAAAATAATACAATAGTCGAAGTTCATAAAACTAAAGGAGTAATATTATGGTTACTAGTATGGAAGGATAACTGAAACAATATTTTATTACCTACTAACCTTCTACGTTAATCCTTGTCCTTCACAACCTCCTAGCTATGGTCATGTCCTCGGTAAATTGAAATTGTGCCATGTTTGGTCTAATCACCTTTTCCAATACTTGTTCGATCTATCTCTACCTTTCCTGAAACCATCCATAGCCAATATCCCACACCTTCGCATTGGGACATCCATGCATTTCCTTTTCACATGTCTGAACCATCTCGGCATTGCTCCTGCATCTTGTCCTCCACCGGGGCCACTCTTACCTTGTCCATGATATCTTCATTTCTAAATCCCATTTCTCCTAGTACGACTACACATCCATTGCAATATCCTCATTTCTGTAACTTTCATCTTCTAAACGTGAGACTTCTTGATTGGACAACACTCTGCCCCATACGACATAGTTTGTCTAACCACCTGTTTGTAGAACTTGTCTTTAAGTTTTGGTGGCACCTTCTTTAGACAAGACTCTAATATGAGCTTTCGTTTCATCCACCCCACACCAATATGATATGAGACTGTCATGACCTAAAAACTCAGGTCATGATGGCACCTACTAAATCCCACCAGTAGGTAAGCCAACCCTTAGCCTGGTACCAATGTTAACAAGCCTCGAGAGCCAAAGAAAAGAAAGAAGCATAGTAAAATAGATTTGAGAAAGCTACGACCAAAGGCCAAGTATAGATCAGACATATACAAGAAATATACAGACTATCTCGAAATACAAAAGACTAGTCAGAAATACATATAAGAAGATGAGTCAACCACGAACCCCAATAAGCTCACCCTGAGTCTTCGGAATACCAGCTACAACAACACAAGGAATCAATAGAGTCGATCAGAGCTCGAATCTGTAAGGGAAAAAGATGTTGAGTGCAGCATGAGTACCAAAACAACAACGGGTACTCAGTAGGCATCAAAGACCAACCAAACTCGCGATTACAATAACATAATAATAAGTGAGTAAATAATAGGGTAATAAGGCAACAATAAAGGCATAGCTAGGATCATAATAAAGCTACTAAGGTAAACGACGAATGCAATAAAGCTATCTAAAGCCTAACTAGACCCTATAAGCCTAGAAAGCACAAACAAAGCATCATAGGAATAATTAGACAATCAATAACCCGACCGAAACCCCATAAGTTCGGCAGGTACACACAAAAGCTACACTACAAGGCACAACTTAGTAATAAACACCAACACCTTCCAGGAATCTGACATCGGGATAACATCTCCCAAAATCTTACGTCGAAATAGCTAGTCCTTCCTAGAATATTACATTGGAAAGCCTTGTCAGAACCTAGCACACCCTGGAATCTTACATCAGAAAGCCTTGTTGGAACCTATCACATCCTGGAATCCTACATCGGAATGTCTAGTCCTTCCCGAAATCTTACATTAGAAAGCCTCATCGAAACCTAACACACCCCAAAATCTTACATCAAAATAACTAGACCTGTCTAGAATCTTACATCAGAAATCCTTAGAAACTCTTACATCGAAATGATTAAGAAAACTAGTTGCTACTGGAATCTCACATCGGATCATCTGTATAGAACCCTAGTATATTTTGGAATCTTACGTCGGAATAACAACAACACTAACTAGCCCCACTTGGAATCTCACTTCGGATCAACTATATCACAAAAAGGAATAGGGACCTGAACAAGTCTAGGTAGTCATCTCGCTAGAGCCAGCCGGTCACATGTACTAACAGGGCTACCTGAAGGTTACAACCTAGCTTGAAGGGTTGTATCTAACCTCTTTTCATTCTCGAATCAAGTCCCATGGGCCACAAAAGCCAACCTCTAAGGCAAATACTAGCCAAACCAATGCTAAGGCTCAATAACATCAATACTAAGGCCATCATAACCTATTCACAATTCTTGGGAATAAACGAGACGTCAAACTAATCATGATCAACACAACCATTACCCAAAGTAACCAAAATAAGGCCAAATCAATTCAATAACGATAAGAACAAGGAATCATGCTAAATATCAACCCGACACTTAGCAAATTATCATGTTAGAACAATCAACAAGCAAGGTCTAAGGATAGTAAGCCATAACTTGCCTCAGAAGTGAATACGCATGCTTCAAACTTTTGAACCGATGCTTTTCCCTTCCGAGCAGCCTCCAAACAATGCCACACTATCAAAATAGTGATTCTGGTGTCAATACGATCATTTTGACCCTCATAATGCAACAATCAATCTCAAGTCTAAAATTAGGCCAAAATTATTGTGGGACCCACTCAAGGAATCACGAAATTGACTCCGCCAAAAGGTCCCAACTAGCTCAAGGAACTTGTACCCTAAAAACGGGCACAATCTAAGCTTTATCAAAGCCAAAACAGCCCAACTATCAAACTTGGCCAAGAAACCCATTTCTAGCTAAAATGAACAAATTAAATGAAAACTTATGGATTTAGGAGTGAGAATATCCACCCTTACGACACCCCTAAGCAACTCCTAGCTCAATGCTTCTTTTTTTTTTAGAAAAGGGTAACTGTGTATTCACAAAAGATGATGATCATAGGTCACTTACAATCTCATCAGAGCATAACAAAACCTACTCCTAGGGAGATTACAAATTGCCTATGAAATCAACAAAAAGTTTTATATCCCCCCTCATATCCTGTTTACACCAAAAATATAAAAGACTAAGGCTATTCATCCTTATCTTCTCAATATTGTTACTCTTGCCCTCAAAACATCTAGCATTCCTTTCTTTCCATAGAGTCCACCAAATGCAAGCTGGTATTAACTCCCACCAATCTTCAGTAGAGTGTCTTCTTCCTATCTCCTTCCAGCTCTCTAGCATACCTTTGGTGGTCTGTGGAATAACCCAACATACACCAAGGATGCAAAAAAACATGTTCCATAGATTGGTAGCTACCTTGCAGTGGAGGAACATGTGTCTATTGTCTTCAGCATCTTGATCACACATAAAACATTTTGAACAAATTTGTCTTCCTTTTTCTGAAGCACTTCATGTGTTAGACATGCCCTTCTACACACCAACCAAGCAAAACATGATACCTTTAGAGGTATTTTTATCTTCCAAATTAATTTCCAAGGCCAGATTTTGATTCTACTTTGACGTAGCAAGACTTCACTGTGTTATAGAATATAATAGGTGTAAATATTATATCTTCCATATATAGCTAATTTAATTATAGGAGCAGATTCTTAGTTGATTTACTTTGATTAGTTTTCCTTTCATAGAAGCATATGTATTTGTATAAGTATCTTGTCTTGATGAATAGAAAGGAAGAAGTCATTCTCCATATAATATAAGTTACATGGTATCAGAGCAACTGTCTAAGCTGGGATTTGGCTTTGCCGGAAGTCACTGTGACTTCGCCGGAAGCTACTGTGGCTTCGGGGAAGTAGTTGAGAGCTCTATCTTTCACCTTTGAATTTGGACACCATTTTTGTGTTAGAGAAATTGATTGTCTAAGTGTACTGAATCCATTTTGTGGCATTTGAGTTCGGATTGAAATTCTGAAATCTGAAGCTTGATTGTCTGCCTTTCTCGAGTGAAGCTGGTGCTTCAAAATTCTGGAAATTCAAGAAGGGTGCTAAGAATATTTGTGGGAGATCTGTTTGTGAACTCAAATCTGAAGCTTGAGTCATTCTGGAGCTGTTTCGATAAGGTTATTTAGTCGGAACTCGAAACTTTCAAACGCAGTATCAAAGAAGACGACCTGTCCATCCTTCTATTTTTTGGGTTGCTGTCCAGAAAATCTGTTGGCTTCTCAGACATTGTTGTTTTTTCCGGCCAACATCCCTTTCGTTTCTGATTATTCGGCCAGATTGGTCTTGGAGCGGTCAGATCTGGTTAGTCATTTTATTTTGGTGATTGTATTGTCTTTTCTTTGGGATTATAGTCTGTTTGGGACTTGTTGGTTTGTCCACCAATTCATTTTGGTACCGTGAGCGTTTTGTTGGGAATATGACTGACTGTAATCAGGGAACTCAAAGGTTTGATAAAATGATTTTGATTTCCTCAAAGGAGTTTGCTGAATTCTCTCGATATCAGAAATTATTGAAGGAATCCACCTCAGTTAATGCCTTTACTAAATCAGATAAAACATGTCTAATCACCTCTTCAAATAAATGGGTGATTGATTCAGGTGCCTCAAATCACATGACCGGTAATTCTAACATTTTACTAGTTTTCAGTCACACAAAGCTCCCTCTCCGGTTACTGTAGCTGATGGATCAACTTGTAACAGTGATGGATATGGGACTGTTAAACCAACCTCCACTATTACCTTGTCATCAGTATTAAGTCTACCAAAGTTGGCCTTCAATTTGATTTCTGTTAGCAAAGTTACCAGAGACCTTAATTGTTATATTTCGTTCTTTCCGGATCATTGTTTGTTTCGTGATCTTAAGACGAATCAGGTTATTGGTAAAGGACATGTATCTGACGATCTCTATATTTTGGATGAATGGGGGCCTCAGTTTGTTGCCTGCTCTAGTGTTGTGTCTCCATTTGAAGCACATTGTCGATTGGGACATCCATCTCTACCTTTGCTAAAGAAGCTTTGTCCGCAATTCCAAAATATTTCTTCATTAGAATGTGAGTCATGTCGATTTGCAAAACATCATCGCAGCTCATTAAGTCCAAGGGTTAATAAGCGGGCTGAGTCAGCTTTTGAGTTGGTTCATTCTGATGTTTGGGGACCATGCCCTGTCATTTCCAAAACTGGGCATAAGTATTTTATTACTTTTGTGGATGATTTTTCTCGTATGACTTGGATTTATTTCATGAAGAGTCGCTCAGAAGTGTTTACTCACTTTTGTGCCTTCTATGCTGAAGTCAAAACACAATTCAATGCTTCGGTACGTATTCTAAGGAGTGACAATGCTAAAGAATATATGTCAGAATCATTTCAATCATACATGAGACAACACGGTATTCTCCACCAGTCTTCATGTGTTGATACACCCTCTCAAAATGGAGTTGCTGAGAGGAAGAATAGGCATCTACTTGAGACAACTCGAGCACTTTTGTTCCAAATGAAGGTTCCTAAACAGTTTTGGGCAGATGCAGTCTCTACGGCTTGTTTTCTGATTAATCGTATGCCATCCACTGTTCTTGCTGGTAATGTGCCTTACAGTGTTCTGTTTCCAAACAAGTCACTATTTCCAGTAGAACCTAAGGTATTTGGAAGCACTTGTTATGTTCGAGATGTTCGACCATCTGTCACTAAGTTGGATCCAAAGGCATTGAAGTGCGTTTTTTTGGGTTATTCTCGTCTTCAGAAGGGGTATCGATGTTATTCTGCTGAACTTGGCAAATATTTGGTATCAACTGATGTGGTATTTTCAGAGACTACACCTTTCTTTTATGCACCTCCTATTTCTACAAGTCAAGGGGAGGAAGATGAGTGGTTAGTCTATGAGGTCACCCGTGTTTTGACAGAAGAATCAAATATTGTCCCTCCATCTCTCAGATCATCTATTGAGGATCAATCGGATACTGTACCATCAGCTCCTGCACCATCTACGGTAGTAAGACCTCCGGTTGTACAAGTTTACTCGAGGAGGCGAGAGGCCATTGATACATGTTCTGCACCAGTCCCTTTGTCATCAGATCCTCATACGTCTGATCTTCCAGAAGATCTTGATCTCCCTATTGCTATTCGCAAAGGTACACGTAGTTGCAAATCTCCATACTCCATTGCTAATTTTGTTTCCTATGGTCATTTATCCTCTATGTCTAGATCTTTGATTGTTTCTCTAGACTCTATCGTTGTTCCTAAGACAGTTAAGGAAGCCTTGAGTCACACTGGATGGTATAATGCAATGCTTGAGGAGATACATGCACTAGATGAGAATCACACTTGGGACTTGGTGGATTTACCAAAAGGAAAGAAGGCAGTGGGATGCAAATGGGTCTTTGCGGTCAAAGTTAATCCAGATGGCTCTGTGGCTAGACTTAAGGCTCGACTAGTGGCTAAAGGATATGCTCAGACTTATGGGGTGGATTATTCAGACACATTTTCTCCGGTGGCTAAACTCACTTCTGTTCGCTTATTTATTTCCTTAGCTGCATCTAAGAATTGGCCGTTGCACCAGCTAGATATCAAGAATGCATTTCTTCATGGTGATCTCCAAGAAGAAGTGTATATGGAGCAACCACCTGGATTTGTTGCTCAGGGGGAGTATGGTAAAGTTTGTCACCTAAAGAAATCCTTGTATGGTTTGAAACAAAGCCCTCGTGCTTGGTTTGGCAAATTCAGTGAAGTAGTTCAGGAATTTGGGCTGAAAAAGAGCATGTGTGATCACTCAGTCTTTTATAAACAATCAACAATTGGCATTATTCTTCTTGTGGTATATGTTGATGACATTGTTATTACAGGAAGTGATTATTCGGGGATCTCTTCACTCAAGTCATTCTTGCATACTAAATTCCACACAAAAGATTTGGGACAACTAAAATATTTTTTGGGAGTAGAAGTAACTAGAAGCAAGAAGGGAATCTTTCTATCTCAGAGAAAGTATATCCTTGACCTACTTGTGGAAACTGGAAAGTCCGCAGCCAAACCTTGTAGTACTCCAATGGTCCTTAATGTGCATCTGACCCGTGATGATGGCAGCCCCTTTGATGATCCAGAGAGATATAGGAGGTTAGTAGGGAAACTAAACTATCTCACTGTAACACGTCCAGATATTGCTTTTGCAGTGAGTGTTGTTAGTCAATTCATGTCTGCACCTACAGTCAAACATTGGGAAGCCTTGGAACAGATCTTATGCTACTTGAAAAGATCCCCTGGACTTGGCATTTTATATGGTAACCACGGACATACTCACATTGAGTGCTTTGCTGATGCTGATTGGGCTGGATGTAAAACCAATAGACGATCTACTACTGGTTATTGTGTCTTTGTTGGTGGTAATTTGGTGTCATGGAGAAGTAAGAAACAAGGTGTTGTATCGCGATCCAGTGCAGAATCTGAATATAGAGCTATGGCGCAATCCACATGTGAGATCATGTGGATACATCACATATTGACAGAAATTGGAATGAGACATTCTACACCATTAAAACTCTGGTGTGATAATCAAGCTGCTCTTCATATTGCCTCAAATCATGTGTATCACGAAAGAACAAAGCATATCGAGGTAGATTGTCACTTTATTCGTGAGAAGATCCAAGATAACTTGATTTCCACCGGTTATGTAAAGACAGGAGAGCAACTAGCTGATTTGTTCACAAAGGCGTTAAATGGAGCTCGGGTTAATTATCTTTGTGACAAGCTGGGCATAATCAACATCTATGCTCTTGTCTTGATGAATAGAAAGGAAGAAGTCATTCTCCATATAATATAAGTTACACACTGTGAACACTCCTTTCCTCTGTAATTTCCATATAGGCTTGTCAGGTTTATTGGAGGTGCCTGGGAAGGTATTTAGGATCTGAAATAGAGCAGTGATTCTCCCTATCTCCCAATCATTGAGGGCTCTTCTAAACAAGAAATTCCATCCCCTGAGGACTCCACATCTGAGAAACTGTGTCCTTGTTCTGCTGGCTGAGTATGACCAAATCTGGAAATAGAGTTGCAAGGCACTCTTCTCCAATCCATAAGTCATTCCAGAATTCAATTTTCCTGCCATTTCCCACCTTAAGTGAGATGTTATCCTTGAACTGTGGCCATAGTCTTCTAATGGTCTTCCAAACACACTTTGATGTAGTATACCTGTGGATATATAGAAGTAAATGTTGCCTTTCTCAAAAAAAAAACACTACACCCAAAAGTTCCCAGAACCTCCTCAGTAGACCAATGACTCTGTAGTCCATACTTGGCAATGATGACTCTCTTCCATAGTGCTATCTCTTCAGTGCAGAACCTCCATAACCATTTCTGTAGAAGGCAGGAGTTCTGGAGGCTTAGCTTTTTTATATCCAGTCCTTCCTGCTAAGAGTTACAATGTCCCACTTGACTAGCTTGTAACCTCTATTTTCTCTGTTACCATTCCAAAGAAAAGATCTTCTGAGTTTGTTGATCTTTTTCTCAATGCTTTTTGGAATAGGAAAAAGGCTCATCATGTAGGAAGGAAGAGCATCTAGGACTGACTTGACCAGGGTCAATCTCCCTCCCAAAGAGAGGTAATGGCTCTTCCACCTTGCAAGTTTCCTGTCACATCTCTCCAAAACATCATTCCACACTCCTATGTCCTTGTTTTGTGCACCCAAAGGCATGCCCAAATACTTTGTTGGCAGAGTAGCTATTTGGCAGCCAAGGTTGCTAGCTAGCTGTTCCATGTTGCTTACATGGTTTACTGGGTAGAGGAAATTCTTTTGCCAATTTACATGGAGCCTAGAAACACCTTCAAAAATAGTGAGGATAGCTCTGATGTGTCTGATTTGTGTCACCTCAGGCTCACAGAAAATCAGAGAATCATCTGCATAAAGTAAATAAGTAACCCCCACTTCATTCTCCATTCTCCCCTGCATTTGAGCTTTAAAACCAATTAACCATCCATTGACATTTGCTGAGAAAATGATCAAAATGGTCCTTGATGTATTGGAGTTGCTTTATTTTGGTCCTTAATATATTCTAGGTGATTGAAATAGTCCTTCATGTATGACAAAATGTGTTAAATCTAGTCTTTTACCCTAAACTTTTTTTTTTTTTTGATAACCGAGAAATCCGTCTGTGACCCTCCCTTTGGACCAATCACAGCCTTCTAAACTCGGTGGATAATGGGCCCGCCCCTCTACCCTTCTCCACTTAAATACCAGGCTTCGCTTTGCATGGTGTGGGGCTTGAACCTGCGACCGAAGCCACAAATCCTCCACCTTTTGCCACTTGAGCTAGGCCTTGGGGGCAGTCTTTTACCCTAAACTCAACAATTGACCCTCAAAAAATGTTAAATATAACGGTGGGACCCACATAACTTACAAAATCCACCATTTTTACCATCCTTATTAGCTCAAAGAAAGAGTTTCATGAATTCTAAGATTCACATACTATTAACCCTAAACTAACGAAAACTCGATCGCTTGATTCAATTCAATCCAAATCAATAAAAAAATCCCAAATTCAATCCAAACCCACAAGCAGAAAGCAGAAAAATAACCCAACAGACTAAAAAATGAATCAAATTTGGGTGAGTTCAAGATTTTCCAACCTTCCAATATCAAAAACAGATGATTTGTACATAATTCACCATAACCTAGGATAATTAGCAGCTGATTCAAGAGAATTATGCAAATCTAATTGAACTTAGCTCCTTGGATAAAAATAAAAAATAAAAAAAGTCCCAATTTTGATGTGCAATTAAGATGAAGCACCGAGAATTGAACACAATGAGAATCAATGAAGGCTAAATACCCGATCTTGTCATTTTACAGAAAAAGTTGAAATTAGGGTTTTTAGAGAGAGAGAGAAAAAGAGAGATGTGGAGAAAGAAAGATGAGTCACCTTCCCCTAGTAACTAGGAGAGATTACACAGAGTTCAAGCACATTTCAACAGATACCTACACTTGGAGGAGGAATTTCGGAAACAAAAGGCTGGCATGCAATGGTTTCAGGAGGGTGACAGAAATACCAAGTTCTTTCATGCCTATGCTGAAGGCCAAAGTATTAATGGAGGTTTTGCAGTAAACTATACTGAAGGCCAGAGGCACCTAGAATAGTTCCTTTGTTGTGCTGATAAGCAGATACAAAACATTAGAGGTTCCCCTATACAAAAACTTATAGGAATTCTATGACTTCAAGTATGGGTCCAGTTGTTTACAGAGCTTGGTTTACACCGAAAAAGAAAAGTAATATGCAATTCAATTTTATCCTCTGGATGAAATTACTTGTGTCCCCAAAACATCTGAAGTTCCTTTCCTTCCCAACTGTCCCCCAAATGCATGCTGGAACCTTTCTCTGTCATATCTTTTGACCGACACCACCAACTACACCAGACCAACATACGTCCTATTGTTAATATATGCTTAACATATTTCTTTAGAAATTATAGATTTAGTTAGGTTCAGATTAACCTGATAGATCTTATATATATTTTCATGTCAGGTGACAGTTATTTTGTTTGCCATTTTTTCTCAACAGATGTTATGTGCTGAATCAGACCCAATTCATCTCATTGAACTGCAGCACTCTTTCCTTTCCTTTTGCTCTGAGTTTTATATTATTGTTTCTCGTCATCTTGTTTATATGGAAGTGAAAATGATGCTGGAACAGACTGGATCTGACATCTTTTTCTTTCCTATTGCTAAACTTTTGTGCCATTATCCACTCTCTTCAGGCTACAGTACAGTTCAAAGATCTGATGAAAGTTATATATTGAACAGGGGATATTCAAAGAAGGTTGTGTACTGCTGCAGAAATTAGTTCCTACTTCAGTAACACCATAACATCAGGGTCCAATTATTTAACGCCCAACAGAAACTGTAATTTGACCTCTTGGGTTCCAGGCTGTGAACCAGGATGGGCCTGTAGCACCAACTCAGATCAGAATCCTGACTTGAGGAATTCTAGAGAAATACCAGCGAGAACTCTTGCTTGTCAGTCCTGCTGTGAGGGTTTCTTCTGTCCTCACGGTCTTACCTGTATGATACGTAAGTATATAACCAATATTATCAGCTTTTCGAAAAAAAAATCAAAAAACAATATTATCAATTGCTTCTTCTTCAACCATTTGTGAGGGAAAACTACAAATTTAGAAGTTATTTTTTCTGCTATTACAAGGACTTGTTTTCGTTTATGCTCTAGTATCAAGGAAGTTATTAATCACTAGTTTCTGGATTCCTGTGAGTAGACGGTGAAATCTTGTATATAAGCATGTCTGCAGTAGCCTTATGGTAAAATAATATAAGAGATAACTAGCATACTGTAGCTTTAGTTGAACAAGGAGGCTTCTATTGTTGTGTTTTTGGAAAATAGACAAGATAGTCCGATTATTTGGTTGTACATAGGACTAATAACCTAACAGTTGTTTCCTACATTTTACTCCCTTTTCTGAATCCTTAGTTAAAATAGCTGGTAAGGTTATCATGAACTGCTTGTGCTAAGGTTCTGGTATGATGTATGAATCTGTCTCTAGATGATGATATTTTAGTTCAAGATTTTTTGTGGATATATATAATTAACGTATACATTGACATCCTTCATGAACAAGTTCCATAAAAGGGATTGCTGTTGACTCAGCATACATAGTGCCATGTCCAGTAATTTGATGTTTTGCTACATTGCCTTCAATATATGTGTGCACTACATGGAATAGTTAAGTGTTGCTCTAATTTTTACTTATTTGGGTTACATTTATTCAACTTCTTAAGTCTTAGTTTCTATTTTTTTTTTTGATAATTACCTTTTTCTGATTCTCAACAAAAGAAAAGATGCCTGATATCTTCTTCATTTTTCTAGCCTGCCCTTTAGGTTCCTACTGTCCACTTGCCACACTCAATAGGAATACTGGAATATGCGAACCGTGAGTTCAGATTCTTGATACAAGGCCTCTCTGATTTTCTTACATCTTACTGCCCACTTTTTGTTTGCATAACATGTTTATTGGTATGTCTGTAGATATAGTTATCAATTACCTCCTGGGCAGCCAAGTCATACTTGTGGTGGGGCAAACATTTGGTCTGATGTTCGCAGCAGCTCAGAGGTATTTTGTTCTGCGGGATCATATTGTCCAACAAATACGGAGAGGAATCCTTGCAGTAGTGGGTACTATTTTATCTCAAAAACCCTGAAGTCCGGTTATCATCTAGCTGTAAATGTTCAAATAAGGCTTAAATCTGGTTACAGAAATCCCTTAGGAAATCCTTATTACTTAGTTATACTTGCACATCACACTTCTTTCGTGATATTTCATCAATTTTACTCCTCTTATGTCCTTTCAAGGCTAATCTTTACCCTGAAATTACAGGAACTACTGCCCCACGGGTTCTACGGCTGAGAAACGTAAGTTCCAGGTTGAGGGTGACCAATTATTTTCAGTACATTGTTAAAATAGTAGTCTTTTCATACAAAATAAATAACAAATGCATTTTTATTCCCATTAAGCATATTTCAGTTGGATGAGTTTAGATTCTTTCTCGAATGTCGCTGCTTCATGTAACATTCACCTCTTGATGGACTTTCAGGATGCTTCAAGTTGACTTCATGCAATCCAAACACTGCAAGTCAGAATATTCATGCATATGGGGCGATGCTCATAGTAAGTTTTGATTATTATCAAGTCTCTGCCTACCTGATATCCCTTCGTAGTTTCTTGCTGTTTCTAGGTTTATATGAAGTGAGCACTGGATTCAGTAATGCACTGTGGTTTCAATAAAAGTTTACTATTCTGTTGCCATAACCCTTCTGCTGATAAAAAATTTCAGAAATTATTGTGCTACCTTACCCGTGCTGAAGTTAAAATTGGTTCCGCTCTTTAGTATTTGAACTTCTTTATTGATTGATGTTCAAGACATTATACCACCATAGGAGATTCAAGTCCTGTTCATCCTTGCAGGCAGCTTTAGCCACACTTCTACTTATAATTTACAACTGTTCGGACCAAATCATCACCGTACGAGAAAGGAGACTCGCTAGATCCCGGGAAGCAGCTGCAAAAGTTGTTAAAGAAAAGATACAGGCACGTGCAAGGTGGAAAACTGCAAAAGAGGCTGCTAAAAAGCATGCAGTTGAATTGCAAGGGCAATTTTCTCGCAAGTTTTCTCGCAAGCGAAATATCACAGTCAGTGACAAGGTCACAGTACTGAATGAGGAATATACTGATACCGATGGTAATTCATATCCATCAAATGAGCACAGTACTTCTTTAGTGTCCAAGAAATCGCAAAGCGCATCTGAAGTAGAGGAAATAGGATCCAGTCCCTTGATGAAGATGATTAATGAGATTGAAGAACAAACTTTTGATAGTTCGGAATCATTCAGTTTGGAGATCAAAGAAAGAAATTTGAAAACCAAAAAGGCCAAAGGGAAAGATATTCATACTCATAGCCAAATCTTCAAGTATGCATATGCACAACTTGAGAGAGAAAAAGCTCAGCAACAGCAGAATAACAACCTTACTTTCTCTGGTGTAATCTCAATGGCGACAAATACTGATTACAAGAAAAGACTTGTAATTGAGATAGGTTTTACAGACTTAACTGTTACTTTGAAAGGAAAAAAGAAGCATCTGTTACGATCTGTTAATGGAAAAATCATGCCTGGTCGTATTACTTCTGTCATGGGTCCATCAGGAGCAGGGAAAACTACTCTCCTTTCAGCTCTGGCAGGAAAAACTGTTGGATGTACAATTTCTGGTTCTATCCTTATAAATGGAAAATCAGAACCAATCCGTTCCTACAGAAAAATCGTCGGTTTTGTGCCACAGGATGATATTGTGCATGGCAACTTGACTGTTGAGGAGAATCTATGGTTCAGTGCAAGGTGTAGGTATGTAATAGTTGGTTCTGTTAGATATTATGTCCTTGGGAATCTTCATTATCTTATCATTTTTAAAAAATCTCCTTGGAAATCATGTTATAATGATCAGCACAGGCTACAGTTCAAAATTGTCAGTTACTTCTAAATCACCATATTGTTCTATTGACTACTGCTGGCTTGTATCTCAAGTTGATTTGATTCCTGTACTGTTGGTTCAAAAGATAAACTTGTTGAGTTTTTGTATTTTGTAAAGGTTGTCAGCAGATTTGCAAAAGCAAGACAAGGTTCTTATTGTTGAGAGAGTCATTGATTTCTTGGGCTTACAGAGTGTGCGGGGTTCCTTGGTTGGAACAGTGGAGAAGCGAGGTATCTCTGGAGGCCAACGGAAACGAGTGAATGTGGGGCTAGAGTTGGTAATGGAACCATCACTTCTGTTTCTTGATGAACCTACTTCTGGACTAGACAGTTCATCTTCTCAATTACTTCTAAGAGCACTTCGACGTGAAGCCCTTGAAGGAGTCAATATCTGCATGGTTGTCCACCAGCCAAGGTAACCTACATAATTTGTTGACTTGGATACTGATACTACATTTACATTGATCCTTTCTGTTTATAGGTTATCTTGCAGCATATAACTACAAAAGCATGCAGTTCCTAATTGTAATGTCAGGAAGCCATAAATTAAGTGAATAATTTTTAAAACAGAAGAGATCTTCTTCTAGCTACTGGAATTCCCTTCTGATCGATGAATATGCTTTCTATTGTCTTGTGACTGAAATCCTTGCTTAGTTCTCCTGCAATAGGCAGTTAGCTTTCATCATATATTGGAAATCAACCCAGAAGTCAACAAAAAACTGTAAAGATGAATCTTGGGCCTAAATCAACCCCAAAAGCTAGCTTAATATCATCATTCATCTCTAGGAAACACTTGTTACTACTGTGACGACATGACATTACTGTTGCTATCCTATATATGTTACACAGCCAATTGGGACTTGATACATACTAAAAGACATCGGGGTTGAAATGCCCTTGAATAGAGTTATTGCTTTGTTGAGCCTGCTTGAGGTGCATCGAGAGAGCATAGTTATTGACCTCAAGGGTTCTAAGCTGCTCCTGGTACTGAGCCACCAACTGCTTCAACTGATTCAACTCAAGCAGCAATTTGAAGCTCTTATACAAGAGAATGTTTTTTTAAAGCGAGCAGTTGCCATCCAGCATGAGTGTCAAAAGGAATTCGAGGATAGAGGGAACGAGTTGAATCAGCTGAAGCAGTCGGTGGCTCAGTACCAGGAGCAGCTTAGAACCCTTGAGGTCAATAACTACGCTCTCTCGATGCACCTCAAGCAGGCTCAACAAAGCAATAACTCTATTCCAGGGCATTTCAACCCTGATGTCTTTTAGTATGTATCAAGTCCCTATTGGCTGCATAACATATTTAGGATAGTAACAGTAATGTCCTGTCGTCACAGTAGTAGCAAGTGTTTCCTAGAGATGAATGATGATATTAAGCTAGCTTTTGGGGTTGAGTTAGGCCCAAGATCCATCTTTAATAAATTTTGGAACTGCAATTACAGTGAAGTGGACTTCTTAGGCTGCTAATTATTTCCTTTTCTCATTATCACCTTTTGCTGTTGCAGCTACACCTTATTCAACATGTTTGATGATTTGATACTCTTAGCAAAAGGTGGTCTTGTAGTCTACCATGGTCCTGTAAAGAAAGTTGAAGACTACTTTGCAGGCCTTGGTATCGAGGTCCCAGAACGAGTTAATCCTCCGGACTACTTCATAGATATTTTGGAAGGGTTGGTGAAGCCAAGCACCAGTTCAAATGTGAACTACAAGGAGCTTCCTGTGTTGTGGATGCTTCACAATGGTTATTCTGTGCCCCCAGAAATGCAACGGAGTGCTGCTGCGCTTGCATCTTCACCAGTGGAATTAAACATTGACACTCAAGCAATTTTTGATCATGTAACAGAGGAAAATTCCTTTGCTGGCGAAATGTGGCAAGACATGAAGACTAACGTGGAGCGCCAACGTGATATTATACTGCACAACTTTATGAGGTCAAAGGACCTCTCCCACCGGAGAACTCCAAATGTTCTTCTGCAATATAAGTATTTCATTGGAAGGTACATATTCGCGAAATCAATTTCTTTTAATTGGAGGGTTTGTTCTGTGTTTTACTATGAATTAATAATATAGAAAATATCTTTACAAATAGGTAAGTTAAAAAAATTCTTAAAAGTATTTAACCACTGATCTGGGAATTAGAGTCCCAAATTATCTGTATACCCATTACCCAGCTCACTTTCACTAATTTTGACACTACCCAAGTCAAACAAAGTGGCCTGCATATTTATGTGACCTAATATTTTCCTGGAATTGCTCGATAATTGATATCATTATCTGTTTTCTGTTATCACGACCAGTATCTAGTTTTAGTATAGTTACATCAGTATTGGCATGCAAGCAATTTATCCAGCGTGATCAATAACCCTCTATAGAATCTTAAGCCATTGAAGAGGAGAAGTGTAGCTGAAGCTGCCTGCAAGAAGGAGCAATATTTTGAATCTTCTACAGTGGTCTAATGTTTTGAGCATCAGTTTACAACCTTAGTGATTTTGTTGATACAAACAAAGAAAGATGATGGTTGTTAACATACCCTTACACTTAGGTAGTTTGGGACACATTTGCATATTCTCCATTTGTGGCTAGAAGTAAACTCTAAAAAGAAGAGATAAGGAATCTTCCAGAATCAAGGTTTTTTCATCAAAATGAAGGTCGGTCAATTTTTATAAGATCCACTTCTTCCCTCAAACAAAGATCCTCACAGAAATTCCAGCGTTCTGATCTGGTAGCAATCAAAGGAAATTCTGCTGTTCCTAGGATTATATGTCGTTAACTGAATCTATCTTGATTAAACTTTTCTAGCCGTTGGCAATGAATCAAACTTCTCAAACATAAAAGTAAAGAAATGGAAAAAAAGAAATATGTGCAAAATAAAGAAATAAAAAAAAGAAGTGCATCCCTCTTCTTCTTCTTCATATGTCTACTTATTTTTGACCCCTTGTGTTAAGTTGTCATCAAGACCTATGTATAAGATACTGTGTCTGCACACAGCTAGCATTTAAGAAAGTTGATCATTCCTTGTCAAATTACTGTCTCTAATCACATTCAGGCATTTCAAAGAGGCATTATGTTTGGTTTTTTTCTTTTAATGTATCTGTTACCTATTAGTTGGGACTATGTTTTAGTTATGTCAGTACATTTTCTTTAGGTTATGTTTTCTAGGAGTCTTTAGTCCTATCTGAGATTTAAATGCTAGTAGAAAATATACAAAACTTGTAGTACTTATTAGTATTGTTACGAAAAATGGTCAAATATGGCCTTGAAGTATTCAAAATTGAGAAGATATGCCCTTCACTAAAAGTGTCGCTCACATATGCCCTTACCATTCAATAGTTGGTCCAAATATGTCCTTAATTTAACTGGAGCCTCCAATTAACCTAATAAGATGATTAATAAGGGAAAAAGGGCTAAATATGCCATTACAGTAGTGAAATTGAGCAGATATGCCCTTCATTAATAGTTTAACATTTCTTTAACATGTACAGATTCAACAGTTCCTTTCTACACATGTTTATGTAACAATCAGTGCTAAGCACTAATTTCTAAATCTGAATGTAAAAAGTTCAGCTCAAGTTAATATTGTTATTTTTTGTACATATTGAAGATGCAAATAATATGTCGATGTCCCTTACCAAAAAAAAAATCTTTATCAATGTAACAGATGTTTATATCTTCGGTGATAAAATTGTAATTTATAACTATAATTTTGCTCTTCAGTTTTCTGAGTTTTTTCACTATGATTCATGTATTCCCTGCACTACACTTGTGTCCTAAATTAAGGAAGAGATAATTTCCATCATGTTATATAAAATAAAACAGATCTAGTGTTAAAAGTTTAATTATATTGTCTAAATCAATATATTTCTGGAATAACTGCAATCCTCAAGAGTTGGGTTTCTCAGCGGAGAAACATTGTTACACAAAATGAGTGGGGTTGAAAGGGGTTTGTGAGCCAAAAAGTTAAAATTTTAACTTGGTTAAATCTGAGAAAATCGTTGATTGAGTATCATTCTTGGATATTATAACCAAAGTGCATATTTGTTCAGTTTCACATACTTTATAGGGCATATTTGGCCCTTTTTTCGCTTATCAATCAGCTAATTAGGTTAGTGACCACTTCAGTTAAATTAAGGACACATTTGGACTAACTATTGAACGGTGAGGGCATATGTGAGCTAAACTATTAACAAAGAGCATATCTTCTCAATTCAAATACTTTAATGGCATATTGGACCTTTTCTGTTATTATTATTATTATTATATTTTTGTATAGCATAGATCTAGGATGAGCTTAAATGAGAGGCATGGTCAATGAGGATTCGTAGAGCTGATCTCGACTTGCTTGGGATCGAGGCTAAGTTGTTATAGTGTAGTTGACTGAGGTTGATATCAAACTTGGAGATTTGGCAAGTCTGTAAATTTTGTAACTTCCTCCGACAATTATGTTGAAAATCAGGTCATTATTGGGTTATAACATCAGAGCAGGTCAAGTTTGACTTAATTGTTGGAAAATGTTATTTGTTGTGAGCATGTATTTACTTACCTGCCACTGCTGGATGCATCGGTAAATTTATTTAATTGAAAATAAGCTTCAAACTAAAGCTTTTTTGACGCTTCAATTGAATTCTCATATAATGTTTTTCTTTTTGAACTTATCCCAGGTTAAGCAAGCAAAGATTACGAGAAGCAAAAATGCAAGCAATAGATTATCTTATTCTCTTAGTTGCTGGAGCTTGCTTAGGATCACTAACCAAAGTGAGGGATGAAAGCTTTGGCGCACCTGGCTATACACACACTATAATTGCTGTCTGTAAGTTGAATAACCTTCTAGTTCAGAGTATAATTTCTCTTCCTGAAGTTCTGATTCAGTTTTTAATTCTTCTTCAGCTTTGTTATGCAAAATTGCGGCGTTGAGGACATTTGGATTGGACAAGTTACAATATTGGAGAGAAAGTGCTTCTGGCATTAGTAGCATAGCTCATTTTGTTGCCAAAGATACAATAGATCATTTTAACACCGTGATAAAGCCTGCTGTATATCTATCAATGTTCTACTTTTTTTGCAACCCAAGATCTTCTTTCGCAGATAATTATGTGGTGTTACTGTGCCTTGTGTATTGTGTGACTGGAATGGGTTACACATTCGCCATCTTCCTAGCACCAGGTCCCTCTCAGCTAGTAAGCATGAATTCCCTGTGAAACATGTCATATTTCTACAATGTTAGTTTCTTTTCATACCTCTGACTAACATGCTTCACTTATACATAGTGCTCGGTACTTGTTCCTGTGGTTTTGACGCTCGTTGCATCTCGCACCGATGGTGGTAAATTCCTCAAGATCTTGGCAGATTTATGCTATCCAAAGTGGGCACTGGAGGCATTTGTCATCGCAAATGCTGAAAGGTATGTTGTGACAATACCCTATTGTAATTGAGCTATGTATGGTTCAACGCTTTTACTTTAATAGTTCTAGTTGTGCAAATCATGGCTTCCCCTTAACTGAAGACCATTCAAATGTTTGAATTATAAGTATATATAATATATAAGTATACATTCTCTCCCTCTCTCACACACGTGTGGGGTGGGGGTGGGGAGGGGGAAGGGAAGAGCAGGACATGACGTGTGTTAAGATTGAAATAACCGGGTATCATGCAAAAGCTAACAAAGTAAACCTTGGACAACGATAAATAACAAAATAAAAGACATACACCAAAAAAATATACTCCCTCCATTTCATTTTATATTAGTTTGACTCTTCAAGGAGTTAAAGGAAAAAGAAAGACTTTGAAATCTCGTGGTCTTAAAATAAAGATGCGTGTAATGTACGAAAATGCCCTTTGAATTTTGTGGTCTTGAATATGTCAGGTAGGATATTGGGAGTAAAATGTTACTCAATATAGAAAGTGACATTTTAAAAAGGGATTATAATGGAAAGTGAACAAACAAATTTAAACAAAGGGAGTAATAATTTAATATAGTTTGGTCAATTGACCTACATACGGAAAAAAAAGAGTACAAAAAATATCTAGAGACTCTTCAACTCTAAATGACTTCGTTGTGGATGCTGTGAAGTGTGAAGGAATCATCAATTTATACACGTTCGAAACATTTTCCTTCAAGAAATCAGCCGAATACGAAATAGATTTATATTTTTCTTCCCGGAAAAGAAGAAATAACTATGGTAAATGCTTTAACCTTCAAGAAGAAACAAAATCCAAATAAGGTAAGAAAATCAGGATAAACACCTAATAATTGTTCCCCTTGGCCTTAATTTTCTATCAAAATAAACTTGATTCACTTTCTTCACACAAACTTCAACATATGACTGCTGCTTGCCATGTTCAAAACTAAGGTTAAAATACGTATGGGTTAAAAATGGTAAAATATCCTATCCAAATAAGGTAAGAAAGTCAGGATAAACACATAACAATTGTTCCCCTTGGCCTTAATTTTCTGTCAAAATAAACCTGATTCTCCTTCACATAATCTTCAACATATGACTGCTGCTTGCCATGTTTAAAAATAAGGTTACAAATGTGTATGGGTTAAAAATGGTTATAAAATATCCTTATTTTAATCTCTTGAGATTTAGTAGCAACAATGTTGAAAATTCCACATGGAATAGCACTTAGGTAATTTTTTTTAGAAAAAAGTCCTTGCCATCTTGCAGCTAGAAATGAGCCCACCTTGAACTTGTCTTCAACCTCACTCTAATACCACTTGATTGAATTGTAATTACCAAATGTGATGCAAAAGCTAACAAAGGAAACCTTGGACAACGATAAATGACACAACAAAAAGAAATATACCAAGAAAGATATAATAATTTAGTACAATTTGATCAATTGGCCTACATATGAACAATTCACTAATATTCGGTACAAAAAATATCGAAAGATAATTCTCCCCCTAAGCAGAACATCCAACTCTTAAGGACTACATTGTGGATGTTGTGAAGTAAAGAAGAAGAGATCCTCAATTTATAGAGGTCCAAAATTTTCTCCTCGGTGAGAAATATAGCAAAAGAATATTATTGAATTGTTGTTGTGTCTACATTATTACATTGAGACCCTATTTATAGACACGAGAATACAATCTTTTACCAAGTAGGATACTATTTACTATTTCTATTCCTATTCCTATTCTAAATAGGATTGCATAAACTTATTCTTATTCTAATAGGATTGTATAAACCTATTCCTACTCTAATAGGATTGTATAAACCTATTCATCTTCTAACACTCCCCCTCAAGCTAGTGCATACAATTCATGTACCTAGCTTGTTACAAATGTAATGGATATGAGGATCGATGAGGGGCTTGGTGAGATATCTGCAAGTTGATCAATTGACTTCACAAAATTGACAGTCAATCTCAATGTGTTTGTCTTCTCATTAAATACTAGATTTGATGCATAATGTCAATCAATCTCAATGTGCTTATTTCTCATGAAATATTGAATTTGATGCATAGTGCCGATAAAACACAGAGTGATAAAATTACAGTGTTGAACTTCCCAAACCAAACTTGCAAAGACTGTTTCAGACCATAGAGTGACTCACATAATCAACATACAAGGCTACTAAACTCCCCATGAGCAACGAAGCGCTCAAAATCTAGTATAAAGTATATGGATCATGTTGGAATCAATAGATGAGTCGATATTAAACAAGAAAGTCACCGAAAAATTGGTAGGGTCAGAATTATGGCACGACCCTACTGAAAAAGAAAAAATATATGGGTAGGGTTGGAATGATGGCACAACCCTACGCAAATTTGATTTGAGGAGTCACCAGAAAGACGAATGGAACTATGCAAATCAAATCTGAGGAGTCATTGAAAAGACACATGATGCTATGCAACTCAGATATGAGAAAGTAGTTCGGAAAAATCAACGGTACTACGCAAATTAAATATGAAAAGTAGTCTGGAGAGATGCACGGTGCTACGCAATTCAGATATGCAAAAAAAGGTAGTCACCGGAAGGATGGCACGGTGCTACACAAATTAAATATGAAAAAGTAGTCACTGGAATGATGGCACAGTGCTACACAAATTAAATATGAAAAAATAGTCACCGAAAAGATGCACTGTGACCCAACTTTTGCTAACTTAATCATTGACCAAACGGGAAACATATATGGGTAATAGCCACCCGCCGGCAACGGAAGCTCTTTGATTCTCTACCAAGATCGTAGAGGCTCTGATACCATGTAAGAAATATAGGAAAATAATATTATTGAATTGTTGTTGTGCCTACATTATTACATTGAGACCCTATTTATAGACACTAGAATATAATCTTTTACCAAGTAGGATACTATTTACTATTTCTATATCTATTCCTATTCTAAATAGGATTGTATAAACCTATTCATCTTCTAACATCCTCCAAGAAAAAGATTAGCCAAATACGAAAGAGATTTATCAATTACCAATTTCAAAATATGAAAGAAATTTTGTTTTTCCTTTAGGAAGAGCAAAAATCAATTATATTTCCTTCCTTTCGAGAAAAAGAAGAAAATTCGGATAAGATAAGAAATACATGTAGGTTTGATTGTTGGGTTTTGACCCCTTTTTCCTTCTTCTTTCTTTTTCTTCTTCTTTTGCTTAGCTAATAGCTATACTCCTAGGTTGGCGAGGCCACCTCTCACCAGTGGAGAGATGCCTTCTTGTTGATCTTAGTCCTATTTTCAGTTATCCTTGTTATGGATGCACGATGATGTAAAATGAGTGGCAAGCTGCAAAACATATAGTGCCTTGAATTCCTAATAATTAAGCATGAACTTTTCTTTCTTTTGTGAAATAAAACACATCTATAAAGATTATCACCGTACTCCCTCCTTCAATGCCTTCCTAAAAAAAAGGGAAGGAAAAAAACATGAATAGGTTCTATGAGATTTAAAAGGACTTCTAGAGGGGGGCCTATATCATTGATCTAAGTTGGTGGACAGTGGATGTGGAAAGTGCTTATTTACACTGTTCTCCAGTTTTTAGGGCACCGAGTTTGATAGCAGTTACTGACTTCTCTTTAGAATTGCTGCTTGGTTACCCTTGTGATTTTTGTCGTCAATATTTTTCTTTTCTACAATATTTTCAGCATAGCTTCTACTTTCGAAATTCGCCAAACCTGTTTTAAAATGCTTTTCTTGGGCTGAGGGTCTATCGGAAATACCTCTATAGCCCACAAGGTAGAAGTAAGGTCTACGTACACCCCACCCTCCCCAGACCCCACCATGTGGGGTCATACTAGGTCTGTTGTTTATTTCTTACAAATGCATTTGACTGACATTCTTTTTATATCTTTCTCGATTTTAGCCAAAAGTTGCGTCTTGATGACCACTGCTGTAATCAAATTTCCATTGATGAAATAGTTGCAGCTATATATTTCCACACTAATATTTTTGTGCATAACTCCAGGGAATTTACATGACCAAGTCGTAAATTAGCAGTTAGGTTGCTTGAGTGATGCCTCTATTCATACTTCTTCTTTGCCAATGCACCAGAATTCGGTAGGAATTACCGATGCCAGCTTTAAATGCAAGGGCATATAATGCATTTAGTCCAGTAGGGCTAATAGCTTGACTTGATACTATGTCCATGCATCACCAATCACGTGCCACTAGACTATCTTAGGCACTCTTCTTATTCTTCACGTCAAGAAGTAGAATCGTTCTCTGACCCTACCTATACTAGAGAGAAGAAGTCTTATAGCTGTGACCTTTAATCATAAGTTCATGAAAGATTTTATCTCAGTAGGTAGAAGGTGATGATGTCGAGAATTTAAGGTCATCATCTCCTTGACTAGACCATGTGTTTTGCTTCACAAGTATTGTGTCCAGTTGCCTTGCGAAGTTACATTTAATGCCATTCTCATTTTAACGGTTTGTGGAATTTTCTAATTCACTCTCTTAGATTCTTAGCCTCTTAGAGTGTGTTCCATATGACGGAAAATACTACTACAACATCATACCGAATGTAATCCATAGAAAATGCAGTACTTTAGATATCAATCAATCACTATTTCAATGATTTTCCCCAAACAATGTATAAAGTTGAAAATGCGTACAATTTTCAAATTCAAACTTGAATGCACGTAATAAATCATGATGTTGTGTGATTTCAGGTATTATGGTGTGTGGCTCATAACTCGTTGCGGTGCACTTATGAGCTGGGGATACAGTCTTCATGATTGGAGTCTATGTTTGTGCATTCTCCTGCTCATAGGTTTAGGTAGTCGAATCATTGCTTTATTTGGCATGCTAAGCTTCCAGAGGAAGTGAGAATTGATAATTCATCTCACTTCTCTTTGTAGTTAAATCATTTTCTCCATAGGATTCTATCCTCTATTGCTGATATATATAACTCCTCATCTTCTGCAATGAAATTATTGAGCTCTTCTGTTCCGTTTAGCAACATTGACCTGCATTATTTGCACAAATGAAAAAAAGAAGGAAAAACACCTTTATACTTTGCCACTAATTTGCCTCTAATTTAGACGGCAGGACAAACTCAGAAATAAGTAATCCACCCCTCATTACATTCTCCTCCTGCTCCTCCTAGTTAAGTATCACATGCTCAATCTTTATTATCTACAGTTTTAAATTTAACTTCAAAATAAGCATACTTTTTAATGTTTCTTGTTGTAATGTTATACTACCAACAATATAGACGAGATATGGAGAGTAGAATATAGAGATCATTTTATTTAATACCTTTCAAGGGTTACTTATAATAGTGAATGAAAATTCTATTTATAGGCTGGATAATCACTTCAAAAGTTATTATGTTAAATGTCCAAATGAATATACATTCTTATCCAAAATCCAAAATGGTTCATATAATTTAGGGAGTATGTATTCATGAATGTAAGTAGTTTATGTATTACTAAATAGATAATCCACTCATTTAATGGATTTATGACACCTCCCCTGGGATGTCTAAAGATAATGTGTCTCAATGAAAAAAGCCTAGTGAAGGAAAAAGAGTACACATCTCATAATCCCCTTGAATGCTGCCTCATAAAAAATATTACTAGGAAAATCTAATTTGGATAAAATATATCTATATATAATAGGAGAAGAAAAAATGCTTACGTGTCAGCACCACAAAATTTATAGAAATATTAAATAATAAATAACAATTTAAAAAACAATTTTTTTTTAAAAATAAACATAAATTAAAAACCGTTTTTTAAATTTGTTTACCTTAAAAATTGTTGTATTGATTTCTTTTTTTTAATAAATTAAATATGTTTGTTCCTAATAAAATGCTATCTGTCTAATTTTTTTAAAATAAATTTTATAAATATAGAAGTTAGAGTTTATGAATTATCAAAATTAATTAATTTAAAATTAAAAAAAAAACAAATATTAATTTAAAATTAAAAAATGACATTACTTTTGTTAATACTTATCTAAATAAATTCGTTTCAAATAGTAAACTGTGAAAACCAAAAGTTATAATAATTATTGAAATAAGAATTCTCAAATTATAAATTTAAGTTAATATTATTATCTTTTAAATATCCGCGCAACGTGCGGGCACGAATACTAGTTATGGTTAAGGAAAAGAGTGCAACACATATTTCACCCCCCCCCCCCAAATGAAAGCTTTACTTGATATCTCAGAGATTATGCATTCTAATGATATTGACAATGCCTTAGTGAATAAGTTTGCAAGATTATCAGTTGAACGAATCTTTTGAATGTCTATCTCACCACAAGATCATGTGTGATTTTTTTTTTCCGTGAAATATGTTTTGTCCGGTCTCCTTTGATTGTATCTTCCCTTCAATCGAGCTATAAATGCAATATTATTTTCGTATGTGGTGACTGAAATATCTCTTTCTAAAGAAAAAACACATATTTCCTTAATATGATGGGTCATTAATCCCAACAAAACACAGTTTCGACTTACTTCATAGATGAATATTATTTCTGTATGATTTGAAGAAGTAGCTCCTAGTGTTTGATTCATTGAATGCCAAGATATTATTGTGCCTCAACATGTAAACAAGTAGCCCATTTGCGATCGAGCTTTATGCGGATCGATAATGCATCTACATAATCAATAATTTCTTACTCAGAGATTGATCATTCCAATTTTGCTGAAGCTCGTCTCTTTTTCTCAAAGAAAATTTCACATTCTATGTGTTGAGTCACTTGCTTTGTTAGTTTCTTGAATGACAATTCCTCCACATAACGAAAGTTATGTAGATCAAATAATTTTATAGCATTTGCATAACCAATAATATGTAAGTGCACCAACTACCCTAATACATGATATTTAAAATTATTTCAATTAAATTGGAATTGTTCTTTTTTATGTTAAACAGTCTCACAACCATTGGGGTACTCAATGAAATCGCTTTAAGACCTTTTAAATCCTTCAATAATTTTCATATAACCTTCATTGTGTAGCTGGACATGACAATCATTATATATATTCAAGTAAAAGTAAGAACTCCAACAATACAATAATAATTAAGTAATGCACTATGGGGCAAAGATGAGAAAGTAAATTTAAGAGGTGTAATTAAGCGATTTTAAGAGTGACTAACTTTGAGTAGTAATCATAAGAAAGTTTACATCCAGTATTTATAGAAACTTATACTTTATCATTCATTTTATAATTGCTTATTTAATTTTTTTTATTTAATAATATTTCACATTATTTTTAAAAATAGTGTAGTACATGATTTGATATTCACGTGCAACGCACGTGCGTCAAAACTAGTTGTCAAATTGAAACAAGCCTCATTTCATTCATCACAGAAGAATATATTAAACTTTCATGAAAATCCTTTTATCCCCCGAGGTATAAGTCGTGCTTTATTTCTTACGATTATACTTTCGCTCAATGATTCATTTGTATCACACTTATATTATATCTTGATCTATGGTCTATAAGTACAAAAACATCACTTTTCTAAGTGACATAAAATATACTTGAATAGTGCATTTTATTTGACCAATCATTTATCTGTCCACACTATATGACAAATTTGAGTTCAAGAACGTCGTCACCATCTATAACATTGATTGCTAGTTCATATCAAAGATATTGTCGACAATCATTTGATTCGGTTTGAATACGACATAATTTATTGAGATCTCTTCATTTTTTTTCATCATTTCAGGTGCCTGAACCTTCGCTAAGGTTTTATGAAGTGTTTTGTCATGATGCTTCTTTAAAACACTTGCCTCGTTATTCTGATCATTTGCTCATCTCCTTCTTTAAGGAATTTTATCTTTGTAATCGATTGATCTATCACTCTACATGACTTCTTTTTGGAGCATTTGTAGCTGGGTGATAAGATAGGGTTAACAAATATATCTGGCAATTGATTTGCAATATTTTACAAATGAATTATCTTCTGAACTTCAAGTTTAAATTTTTTAATGAAGATCTAGATAATTCCTCTCACTCATAATTTTCAGCTTCCAATCATCTTTCCCATTATGTTAGAAAATATAAGATTCACCCCAACCTCATTTAGGGGTCCATCTTTGTGTGTGATGGAGCAATTAAATCAGATATAACACATTCAAAATTTAGGTGTAAATTATTTAGTTTCTGACTCTGAACCAACTGTGATAGAGAAACCTTGTTGGTTAGATTTGTTTACAAAATTGAGTGAAGTAAGAAATAATATTATTAAAGAAATGTCACTTTCTCCCATATTTAAACTTTGAATGTATTTTGAAATGTTTTAATGATCACTGATCATTTTGATCTCAAAATACAAGTAACTCTATGACAATATATATTAATAATTTAAAAACATTTGTCCTATGTTCGTTCAATTATAATTATTTACCACAAAGTTTTAATTTAGTAATATTAATTCTATTTTACAACATCATATACTATATATACGATACACACGTGCCGTAAAATTAGTGTATATATATATATAAATTTAGAAAAAATGTCATTCTTTGATAAATGTAAATATATTTGAATTATAAATACACATTTTAAGTTTGATATAAATAAAGTGGAACTACATGGAAGACATATATAAATTATAATAAAAAAAATAATTGTTAGAAAATATGTAGTCATCCTTTTTTGAAAGAAAAAATCAACAGAAACTAATCTTAAATAAATAAGTGAAATGTCTCTATGTTTTATAATGTGTTTGCCCAAGTACTCTTCTCTAAAATAAATAAGGAAAATGATACATCCAAATGATTTTAAACAAATTTATAAAGCCATCATTGTTCAATTTCAAAAACACATATTTATAAAGTTGCTTTGCACTTTAATAAAAAAAAATTACAATAAAATTTATCAGTTCTTGATAATCAAGCAGCAAGAACCAAAACTAAAAGTTTGAGGAAAATAATTTGAATAACTAATAAAGTTGAAGAACGAGAGAGACTTGATTCTAAAAAATATGGAGGACAATTTTTTCTGAAAATAAAAGTGTCTTTAAAAGAGTCTCAATGAGAATATGACTATGTCACATATTTTATTCATTCACATCCTTTCCGAAAATTTAAGAGATTTTTAAGTAGAAAAAACAAGCGCACTTAATGGCCTAATGTCTGAACCATTCAGATTCAGACCTCTATTAAGTGCAAAGAAATGATGCCTAAATCCCTCTTAGTACTATAGGGATTCAAAGTGTAACACCCCGAATTTTTTTGAGCTAAGACTCGAACCATCCTTCGTTATGAGTAGGCTTTTACCAAGGAATTTAAAATTTCTTACGTGTTAAGGTCACTAGATGTAGCACCTTGAGTTCCAAAAAGAACTAAAGAGAGTTCATCCAAGTCATTCCTAAGTTCTTCTAAGTTTTGAGTCAATTTCAAACAACCATAACTCTCAGTACAAGATGAGTTAGGTGGGCCATAAGATATCCGATGAAAGGTCTTTGAATTATTATCCAACGCCATCGAGTTTGCTAAGTTTCAAGTTTGGATGAGTGATATATGCCCTTTGGAAGTCAGGCTGTCCAAATAAGGAAAGTTACTCGAAAATAGTAAGGGGTATTTTGGTATTTTCCTTACTTAATCAGATTTAATTCATTTTTAGTAAGGTTTTAGGGGTCTAATATGATTAGTTTCAGTTTTATAATCCTAATATACGCCTAGGGTGTTAGTTGAGAGTTCAAGAAGAGAAGAGAAGAGAAAATAGGAAAAAAGAGGAAAGGATCAAGGCGTTCGTCGAGGTTCTTGAGTTTTGTTGCGGATTTTCACCATGGTTTTGATCCCTAAGAGGTATGTAAGTTTTCATAGTGTTTGTTTCGTTCACCCACACGCCAATCATGAGTTTCTTTTACGAAGTTCATCCATAAGTTTGAGTATGTTGAGTTCTTGATGAGTTTTTGATAAGTGTTCTTGAAGTTCATTCTAAATCTTGTTTGTTGGGGTTTTGATGAATTCTTAGATGAAAGTTAGTGATTTGAGGGTTGTTTTGAGTGGATTAGAGTGCACTTATGTTGAGTAATTGAATCCAAGTGATTAGGGAAGAAACCGTTCAATTCTAGGCGAGTTAGGGTGAGAAAACGAGCAAAGAAATTCATCGGGTTTTCTAGGTTGGGGCCTGGTGCCTTGCGCAATCCAATGCGCCCCAAATCCTCTTCTGTAGTTTAGGGGCTAGCACCCCGCGCCACTTAGTGCGCTAGGGTCACCTGTCCCATCCAGTTTGCAGTCGGTTGTTCCGTTTGAGTTCTTTTAAAGTGTACCTTCACTTCCTTTTGATTCTAATCACTCTAAACTACTTCTAAACACTAGAAATCACTCATACACATGAATCATAACCTTGAATTCATAATTCAAATTCAAGGTAGATTTAAGAGTTAAGTTTTGAGAGTTCTTCCGAACATTTTGAGAAAGTCCCTTTGAGTCTTTTTGAGGAGTCTTATACAATTTCTAATAACTTGTTTCAAGACTCGAGCAAGTGAGTATAAGAATGAGGAGAATGTATTCACGAGTGAGATCCTTTATATCATGAACCATAACTCTTGAATTTATAATTCAAATTCAAGAGAGA
>NW_006238940.1:3052864-3125110 GCF_000226075.1 Solanum tuberosum | reverse complement strand
TTGAGGAAGTAAGTATGAGAATGAGAAGAGTTGTATACATTAGTTCCATAATGTTCTTTAGACCCTTGACTCGAGTCGTTCGTGCTCATAAATTCTGCATGAACTCCATACATTGCATATCTTCAAGAGGAGTAGCATCTTCCAGTTCTAAGTCTTTTAGCATTGAGTTCCTAATTCTTTTGAGATTATATTCCTACTTATGAGACTACTACATGTTACCCATGAAGCCCTTGAGTTGAATTGTTCATGTTCATAATTCCGCATGAACCCTATGAGCCGAGCAGTCTAG
Source organism: Solanum tuberosum (assembly GCF_000226075.1). Classification (NCBI taxonomy): domain Eukaryota; kingdom Viridiplantae; phylum Streptophyta; class Magnoliopsida; order Solanales; family Solanaceae; genus Solanum; species Solanum tuberosum. Next base: position 3,124,821 of record NW_006238940.1, on the reverse strand, counting down.
GGAGTTCTTAGAGTCTTTTCAAGAAGTCTTTTACAAATGCTTTAAACTTGTTTTAAGACTTGAGCTTTGAGTTGAGTAAGATGTTACAAATGAAGTTCTTTTTCTTCAAAAGAGTATATGGGAACTAAGTATTCCCAAAGAGTAAATGTTTTCACATTTAAGCAAGAGAGGAAACACCAATTTTCAAGAGAGCCTTTGAGCTAGTTTTTGAGTAATTATATCAAACCACAGAAAGAGTTATGTTTTTAAAGATATGAACTAGTTACATTTTGGGAGAAGTATTGAGCACTGATTTGGGGACGAGCTTGAGTTCAGATAATTCATAGTCTCCATAAACCATGTAGCCAGCATGGGTAGAAAAGGGTCATACTTTTTAGATGATTTCTTAGTGCTTTTTAGCATAGACTAGTGGATCCACTTAGTAGTTAGGTTTTATACCCCCGACAAGGTATAAGACGGCTCTGGCAGTGTGAGGCAAGACGTTGTATCATCACATAGCTCATAGTGATGGTTGTCGGTTAGAGAAACTCCCACAGAGATATTTTGTATTCTTTAATACAAAAAGATATTTTGTATTCTTTAATACACATAGATATTTTGTATTCAAATACACAGAGATATTTTTTATTCTTTAATACACAGAGATATTTATATATACACAGAGTTTATTTTGTATTTTTGTATACAAACAGAGTTTATATTGTATCATTGCATACAAACTGAGTTATTATTGAATTTTTCAATACATTGAGTTGCTTTCTACTGTTTTAAAAGCTTTCCATATATTGCATCTGTATTGTTGCTTTATATTGAGTTGAGTACCCAGAGTCGAATATCTTATTGTTGAGTTGAGCCTTACTTCATTGAGTTGAATATCTTATCTCTGAGTTGAATATCTTTCTTGAGTTGAGTTTAGTGAGTTTAGAAGAGGTAAGTATGTTTCTTTTTTATCAAGTTCAAACTTATGTTATGCTTTAGAATTCCCTTACATGCTCGTATATTCCATGTACTGAGCCATTTGGCCCACATCATTTTATGATGTAGATACAGGTATTCAGGATCATCAATGAGCGTTTCGTTGGTACCACATGCAATTCGAGTTAGCTATGGTGAACCTCCTTGCTTCTGGAGGGTTCCACTTGTACTTTCAGTTATATCCGTTGTTAGGATGCCGTGAGTCGTGTCCCGACTTCCATCTTTGTCATTTAGAAACTTCATAGATAGACAGTAGAGCTTGAGAAGTCTGTTTCATTTATCTTATTAAATGTTTTAAAGACTTAAGTTGCCTATTTTATGGCAAGTTGAATATATTATTTTATTCAGAGTTATTCATTTGAGTTAAAGATTTGTAATTGAGTAAAATGAATTTTATTCAATTTTTAAGCTTTGTATGCTTGAGTTAGTCTTCCGCTTGTAGTCAGCCAGGATGAGGGTTCGCTTGGGGACCAACAATGGTTCTTGAGTGTCAGTCACGTCCAGGGTGTAGGCTTAGGTCGTGACACAAAAAGTGAGAAAAGATAAAATGACCCTTATTAGAAACCGTCAGAGGCCATCTAGGAGGGTATCTACAGACTTAGTTCCATCTACAGATTGTAGAAATAGAGGAAGATTCTGTGTTTTTGAACTTTCGTACACGAGACCAATCTAAGGTTCATAGTCCAAATTACTGCTCGTATTGATGGCTTGTAAAAATCAGACTGGAATTTTAAATCTATGATGTTTCAGGGCTTTGGTTTATGAGACCTTCCATGACTCGTAACACCATCTAAGACCTGTAAACCTTCCCAACATGTTAGATTAAATTTCCAAGTTTTAATGATGAATCTATGACCCATAAAAGGATTTTACAACCCATAAACCTAACTCGTAGATCTAAGACTTAAATTCCTAATTTTTGAAGTCTCATCTATGAACCCTTTTCCACGAGCTATACTTTTATTTAAATTAGTGATAGCTATAACGTAATAGAGCATGAAAATAACTGCTTATTCGTGTAGATATTTACCTAGAATAGCACCATTAGGTAATTTATCACCATGGTCCAATGATACAAATCCATTAGAGAACTTCTGTGTTGAAACTTCATGGGTAGACTCATTTATGATCGTGTTGTCTATAAGGACAATTCAACTTCTTTATGCACAGAGGAGTAGTTGGGGTTAGCGCGATCTAAGCACCCCTTCACAATGTAGTAACTCTTGTTTGGCTTCAAGAAGTCCTTCCATGTTTCAATATTCTTATTAAATAGTGTTGCCTGAATCTTTATGCTCTATTAATAATAATAAATGGAGGGGTGGCATAAGTACACAAAGCATGGATGATAGTATACAAATGTAGTAAAAGTGTGAATGTTATTACCTCTTCGCAACTAATATTATCGTCCTGAAAGTCCCTTCATGCCTTGAATTCTTGTAAGGTATTATTGAACCCATTCGAATAACTATGACTCTTATCACCGAATCAACGAAGTGTTTGGTAAATTGTTTATTGGTACACTCTATTTTGCTAGTTCCATTTCAGTTATCATGTGGCCCGAATCTCGATGAGTGCAGGTACCTGAAAAGATGAGTGCAACAATGTTAACTTCAGGGGTAAATGTTTATTACTACCATTGATGAGGGTAGCATATGGTAATAGTATGCAAGAATTGGCAGTAATTTGATGCATAAAAAACATGATCCGTAAGATGCAACTTAAAGAGCGCATGTGTAAGATTAAAAGAAAAACATACATGGGAAACATGTAATTACAAATGCAGGTGGACTGTATATACTCAGTAGAACAAATAACAATCAGTGTTATTGTAGCCGCAAGGGGAAGAAACAAAGTGAATGAGTGGGTTGTCCTCTTAGGCAATATTCCATCTGGAAATGTGATTCATATTGTTCACTTTCAGAATGCCGTGAGTAATTGTACAAGCAGTAGTGGTAATGAAAGATTAAATTAATAAGGGGATAACTTACAAGTTGGTAAATAGCACAACAAATTCCAAGATGTTGTGTTTGCGAATAATTTGCGTGCAGGGAAAACAATTAAATTGCCAAAGGAAAAGGTTAGTTTACTAAAGTAGATTTTCAATGAGAGGGTGTATCGTTACATATATGTGCATCAACTGTAATTGTTGGGTGTTTGATGGGGATAAGCATCTGTGTTTATAAGTTATAAATGGTGGAAAGCGATGAATTACGTCTATTTGGGAATGGTGGAAGTTGGTGTTTGTTCAACGTGGTGGTTGAAGTGGTGGCGTTTGTGAATGGAGGTATGTAGCGAACGAAGGTGTAGGTTGAAGGTGCGAGGGGTGGAATGTAACACCCCGGAATTTAGTAGACTAACTAGGTTCAAGTGTGAGGGCAAAAAGCCAAGGAAATAGGGCAACGACCAAGGGAAGGGTCAAGGCTGCCCAAGCTTCCCAAGGCACTGCCCATTTTCCATGCAAGCCTTGACGGCTCGTGGTGGCCACCACGGATCGTGGTGCCACCCGTGGTGGTGAGGCAGTGGCTCCACAAGGCTGCCCCAAGTTAGACTCCCCCACATGAGCCACTTCATGGCTCGTGAAGGCCTAGACGGGCCGTGGGAGGAGTCGTGAAGGTGCCTTAACTTTTTAGGGGCCAAAGAGTGGCTGCCTAGCCACTGGAAAATGACCACAAGAGGGACCACGATTCGTGGAGCCCTTTGTGAAAGGAGGCAGTGCACTGCTAAGTGAAGGGTATTTTGGGACTTTCCAGTTTTAATTAAAATAAAGTGAGGTCATTTTGCCTAAGCCTAGTACACCTATATAAGTGATTTTAACCCTTTAAACTCACCATTCAAGTCATTTTTTCCAAAAACCCCAAAAGAATCCCAAAGTTCTTCTCTCAAATATTTCTCTCTCTAGAACTTGAAGAAGAATAAAGAGTTCAAGATAGGATCAAGGTAAAGTCTCCAATCCTCAAGCATTTGTGGGTATGGTGGATTTTCATTCATGGAGCCCCCATGATTTTTCCCAATTTAGAAGAAGAATTCCCCAATTCTAGTTAGGGTTTCTTCTAATGTTATGGATTTTGATCCAATAAAGTGGATTATGATTGTTTATTATTGAATTGATAGAATTACATGTTTTAAGATGAAATTTCATGTACCCATGCCTAACCCGTGTCTAGAAAAATGAAATTGATATAAATGGATTTTATGCCATGAAAGGGGAAATTGAGGATTTAGATGTAATCTTCTAGGATTGATGATATACAATGTAGATTGCTTGAGATTAGAGTATATAGACATGAATTGCTTAAGAGTAAAGCATATAGACATGAATTGTTTAAGAGTAAAGCATATAGACATGAATTGATTGAGATCAAAGTATATATGATGAATTATGATTTGTAAGGCTTTGAGATTAGAATTGTCTTGAGACTAAAGCTAATATGATGAGTTATGACTAGTATAGCTTTGAGAGTAAAGCTTACTTGATGAATTATGATGATTAGGGCTTTGAGCGTAAAGCTTATATTATGAAGTTTGATTTGTAGATAGAATTGTTGTGGAAGGATTTACCCACATGATCTACTCTTTTAATGTTTGAATGTATAAATGTGAAAGGTTTTCTCACATAGAATGATTCTAGGTTAAAAGGTTTGCTCACCTAAAATGAATCTAAGTCAAAGAACTATGAGATGTGATGAGGCTTGAGGTGATTCCCCAAGACCTTCATATGAGAGAGATGTAAGGTGATCTCTCATATTCCTAAGTTAGAAAACATTAGGTGATTACCCATGTCATGAGGTGATGAATGTAAGGTGACTACCCTTAATATATAACTTCTAGGGCAAGGCAAGAGGTGAATACCCACTAGCTTTTATATCAAGGATATGGAAGTGAATACCTATGATCCTTATAGAATGATGTGGAGGCGAATACCTATATCATATAGTGTTGGACATAGAGGCGAATACCTATGATCCTTGTAAAATGATGTGGAGGCTAATACCTACATCATATAAATGTGAACATGGAGGTGAATACCTATGATTCCCTAAAATGGACATGGAGGCGAATACCTATGACTATACTAATAAGGCAAGATGTGAATAACCATTAGTCTTTATAAGAGGCAAGAAGGTGAATCCCTATGTCTCTAAAAGAAAGCAAAAATAATGTTAATTATGTAAGAAGAATTAATTGTTTGGATTGTTGCTAGATTGGCCTTCCATGAGATGTATGACTAGAGGTGATGACCTAAGTCTTGACTAATGATAAGTGAGGTTAATTCAAGAAGTACTCCTCTTATGATATGATGATTTATGTGTATTGATTATGCTTATGATTTATGTTGTTATCTCTTATGCTTATAGATCATGTCTTATGTTGACTAATGCTTATGCTATGCCTATAATGATGATTTATGCTAGCCATCATATTTAGTACATGTTTGTACTAACAGATACTCTTGTCTACATTCTTACCAAATGTAGGGTCTGGCGATATCGACTTCCATCCCCGTGGATAGGATCATAGTAGAGCAAGATTTGAAGTTTTGGTGAGTCCTCATAGCATTCGAGGATTTGACCACCATGTCCTTATGTCTTTCATTTTATGTTAGAACTATTGTATGGGCTGCGTCCCAAGATATTCATGTTTTAGATGATTTGAGACAAAGTGTAATAGACTTCCACTTTGTTTTATAAAGACTTTGATTATATTGAAAATGTTTTAAATTCCCGTTCATTTCTATTATCTTATGTTATAATATGCTAAGTTGGCTTGTATGAGGCCTCTCGGGGTCTTGTACGCCTTGTTACATCTAGGGGGTACCCCTGGATCGTGACATGGAAAGTGGTGGCTTTTGCGAATGGGTGTGTTTAGCGTGGGGGTTATAGGGTAAGACATGGGTAATTTAGTAATTTAACATTTAAGTTAGGAGTTCATGCTTTTAAGGTTATTCAGGTATAGATTTTATCTTCTACATATTTTCAATTATAATATTTATTTTTGATATAATTGGCTTCTCAATATTGAATGATTTTTCATAGATTAGTCAACTATCACTTTCTCCATTATTTGATACATGTGCATGCAAAGTATACGATACTCAATTTGATGGATCATTATTTAGCCAATAGTAGCTAGTTTTCCTTACTCTTCCATGTCATTGTCCATAAACACCCCTAAATATGCCACAATAAATTTATCATGTGAAAAATATCAGCCCCTCGTATTCTTAAATGTGTGTTCCTTGATTATTCTAGAGCTAGTAAATCATAAAAAGATCTCAGTAAGTTTTTTTTAATTTTTTTTAAATGTTATTTAAAAAACTGAAAATATTTTGAAATATTATTTTTGAGAAAAAAGAACAACTAAAGAATTATGATCAAATCAAGTTACATGTTTGTTATTCTAGAGGGCACCATATAGGAAAACTATAGGAAATAAAAATAATTACAAGTAATTAGGAGAATCATGAAAGGTTACAAACCGCAATAGTTTTAATAAGTGAGTCTCCCCAATTATTTTCTGTATTAACCATTAACAAAGATAGAAAAGTAGTAATTGAAATATTTTAATTTTTCTGAATAAAGAATGTGGTACGTCAAGAAGTAATATGTGAAAAATACATGATAACATCTATCTATCTGTCTGTATGTCTTTCTTTCTGTTTGTGTTGAGACTTTTTCAAACACTTGTGACTTCTCCAATGAGTTGTGATATTTTGAAAGAGTTGTAACATTTCAGAAGGGTTGCGATTATTCCAAAGGGATGTGACTTTTCCAAAGAATTGTGACTTTTCTTAAGAGATGTTACTTTTTGGATGAGTTGTGACCTTTCTGGAGGGTTGTAAATTGAAGAGTTGTGCCATTTCTGATAAGGCACAATAAGCACATGTTCATACTACCTTTGTTGGCTATAAATAGAGGAGTTCCCTCACATTTTTTAAACTACAAATTTTCTAACCCTCACATTTTTACACTAAGAATCTTCTAAGTTTTATATTCCTATTTTTCTTACTCTTCTTAAAACACCCAATTTAGTACATATTCTTGTCACGCCTCGAGCCTACACCCTGGACGTGGCCGGCACTCGAAAACCATTGCTGGTCCCCAAGCAAACCCTTGACCTGGCTCATTACTCAGCGGAAGACTTACTCAACAATATAGGAACCTCAAATTAAAAACTCAACTCATAAAGATCTAAAAAAAAACTTATAAAGGTCTCATTACTATGATAGTTTAACTCAATACAATCTGAAATACTCAATAAACATAATTGTTTAAGTCAAAGTCTTTAAAACATCAATCAAGGAAATGGGTAAAGACTCCTTAACTACTACTATTTATGAAGCCTCTAAATACTATGATGGAAGTCGGGACAAGAACCACTACATCCTATAAAGCAAAAACCATAATGTGAAGCCCTCCGGAAAGCAATGAGGCTCACCAAAGCTAGTTGGAATGCGATGTGGTCAACGAAGTCCCGGTTGATGCTCCTGAATACCTATATCTGCATCATGAAACGATGAAGGCCAATTGACATCAGTACATTGAATGTACGAGTATGTAAGGGGAAAACTGAACATAGGGATACATATTTGAACTGATAGAAGGGGACCACATACTCACCTCAACCCAACTCAACTCAATATGAATGCAACAATAAAAGATGCAATATATATAAAGCTTTTAAAATAGTAGATAGTAATTCAAATGTATATAAAAAAATACAACAATAAACTCTTTACTCTTATTTGAGAGATTTTCTAACCGACAACCATCATTATAAGCTACGTGATGATACAATGTCTGGCCCACGTTGCCATAACTGTCTTATACCTTGCCAGAGTATAGAATATCCTCAACTAAGTGGATCCACTAAGCAATGCTTAAAAGCAATAAGAAATCATCTAAAAAGTATGATCATTTACCCATGTTGGCATACATGGTTTATTAGGATTTTGAGTTGTCTGAACTCATCCCCATATCGGTGCTCAATACTACTCCCAATAATATATAGAACTCATGCTCAAATTTATAAAAACATAACTCATCCTCAACTTGAGATAATTACTCAAAAGATTCTCTTAAAAGAGATACTGCTCAAAAACTTCTCATAGACTCGTTTAGAAATCAAGGTTTCCTCTCATTTTAAATGTAAACATGTTTACACTTGGGAATACTTGGTTGCCTTATACTCATTTTGAAACATGAAACTCAACTTTCCTCATCCTCTTACTCATTCACTCAAGTTTTAAAACAAGTTTTAGAAGATTGTAAAAGACTTCTCAAAATGACTCAAAAAGGTTTCTCGAACTTTACTCTTAATCTTTACTTTAATTTGAAATGAAGATTTGAGAGTTATGGTTAGAATATTTAGGATCTCTCAATGATTAATGAAGTCTTAGATAGTTAGTATTGAGAGGAGAACTTACATACCTCGTAAGAACTAAGTTCTTGGCCAAAATCCTTAAAGCTTGGAAGAACTCTTGAAAATTTCTTTTTTTTCTCCTCTTGAAAACCTTCTCTCAACCCTAAGCGTTTAGGAATGAATGAAAACTGATCTCAATCATTTTAGACCCTTAATTGGGTGAAAAAAATGTGTAGGCCTAGTGGGGTAGGAAAAACACCAAAATACCCCTCCTTAAAACGGATGAAAAAATGCCTTAACTAGAGTTGCTGCATTCAAGCAGGCATTTCTCCTTCATCCGAACTCAAAATTTAGCAAAATCGGCGACGTTGGAAAGAGGACTCAACGACCTTCGATTTGATACCTCATGAGCCACCTAACTCATCTTGTGCTGAGAGTTATGATCGTTTGAAGTTGACCCAAAATTCACAATTGAAAAGTAACTTGTATGACTCTCGATTTAGCTCTTTCAAAGTCTGAGGTGTTACAATTCTATATTTATTTATATTATAATTTAAAATATATTAAAATAAGAAACCTTTTCACATTGGAGGATTGTCACTTTTCCAAAGGGTTGTGACTTTTCCAAAAGAGTTGTAACTTTTCTGAAGGGTTATTACTTTTCCAAAGAGTTGTGACTTTTTCGAAGGATTGTGACTTTTTCCAAAATATTGTGACTTTTTCGAAAGGTAGTGAATTTTTGATAAGACACAATAAACATTTGTTCATACTACCCTTTTTTGGGTATAATTAGAGGGGTTCTCTTACATTTTTAAACCACAAAATTTCTAAGTTTTTTTTATCCTTCTTGTTAACACGCAATTTAGTACATATTCCATATTTGGGAAAATGTACAAGTACCCCCTAGACTATTACCAAAATTTTAGAGATACACCTTAACTAAACTAAGGTCCTATTACCCTCCTGAACCCATTTTTTTTTAAATTTTGTACACCTTTTCGACTTACGTGGTATCCAAATATCTCCCACGTGCTTGAACTGCGTGGAGTCACGAAATGTGCCACATAAGTCAAAAGGTGTACAAACTTATATAAAAGATGAGTTCAGGGGGTAATATGACCTTAGTTTAGTTAAGGTATGTCTCTGGGATTTCGGTCATAGTCTAGGGGGTACTTATGCCATATCCCTTCTATATTTCATACAATAGATAAGTATTAATACCAAAAGCCTTTGCCCAAATCCTACAAAATAATTCATACTATATTTAATTATATTGTAAAATATATTAAAATCAAACAACTTTTTACATTGATGGATTATGACTTTTCTGATGGGTTGTGATTTTTCTAAAGGATTGTGACTTTTACATATCAGTCAAACTTTACAACATTTTTTATATATGATTAATAAAACATTTCAACTCCTAGTAAAATATATTAATAGGTACAAGTACCTTATCAAGTTGTGGCGGAATTTATTCTCTCTTTGCTGTCTTTTCCTCAATTTTGATTCCATCTGCTTAAAAAGTTTTCATAACAAAAAACAAAAGTAATTTATTACAAATTCATAAAAGATAAACATTTACCGATCATTAAATAAAACACTAACGTAAGTTGTCGAACGAAGTGATAACAGAAGGGAAAAGTCCAAAAAAATTAGGTATGAACCATAAAATTGTCATGATTGTGATAAGTTGTTTATGAATTGAGCAATTGAAATTGTATTTCTTTTGAAATGTTGAATAGAGGAAATAACTGCAATGAAATTATAGTATTGTTTCATTATTTTTTTGGTGAAGATCCAAAGTAGACTTCCGAGGAATTAACGAAGTTTCACAAAAATTAGGGATGAAGTTTGTTACGAAGAAGAAGAAGAAACAACAACGAGTATTATTTGCGTAGTTTTTATAGGTAGTTTAATTATATTGTAAAATATGTTAAAAGTAGACAACTTTTTACATTGAGGAATTATAACTTTTTCATTGGGTTCAGATTTTTTTAAAAATTGTAATTTTTCTAAAGGATTGTGACTTTTTCATATCGGCCAAACTTTACAACATTTTTGAGATATGATTAATGCAATAACATTTCAACTCCCAATAAATATATATTAATAGGTACAAGTACCTTAGCAAGTTGTGGCAGAATTTATTCTCTCTTTGATGTCTCTTCCTCAATTCTGATTCCATCAAGAATGCTTTAAAATTTTCATAATTAAAAACACAAAAGTAATTCAATACATGAAAGTTAAGTTTTAAAGATCATTGAATAAAACACTAATGTAAGTTGTCGAACAAAGTGATGACAGAAGGGAAAAGCCCACCAAAAAAATAGGTACCAACCAAAAATTTGTCATGGTTGTGATTAGTTATTTAAGAATTGAGCAGTTGAAATAGTTTTTCTTTTGGAATGTTGAATAGAGGAAAAAAACTATAAGAAAATATAGTTTTGTTTCATTATTATATTTGGGTGAAGATCCAAAGTAGACTTCCAAGGAATTGGCGAAGTTTCACAAAAATTAGGGATAAAATTTGTCACGAAGAAGAAGATACAACAATGTGTATGTTTAGTTCCTGAATAGACGCAATCGAAGGGATACAACAATCTGAAGGGACACAAGAGTTGAAGAAACGGGTTTAAAGATAAAAATAAAATAGGGGTAAAAAACTCTAAAAGTACAAAGGAAAACATTAAAACAATTAAATTCTTGAATTCGAAGGGTGCCACATAGGCAAGCTTAGGATTCTCTTTATATATATAAAGATTGCATGAAACTTTTTAAATTCATTTTCTTCCTTTTTTTTTTTTTATCATTTTAATTTATTTTTTATTTCTGTTATTTTCTTAAAAAATATTTTTGTTATATACTTTCTAAAATTAAATTTTTCATTCTTTATTTTTTATATTTATTTTCTTCTCATTCTCAACCTTTACTTTTTTATGTGATTGCACTCAATTTTTTGTATTATTATTATTTTTTTTCATTAACATAATTTTGTTAGCATTCTAATTTTAAAATTAAGGTAGAATTCATTTTTGAGTAAGGTTATAGACTTACATTTACGTTATGTTGAAATTGGACATAAGAATATTATGTTTTTTTTTTGTTTGGAAAAATGCACAAGTACCCCCCTCAACTATACGCGAAATTCCAATGACACATCTTAACTATACATGAGACCTATTACCCCCAGAATTATTTTAAAAGTGTAATAAATGCACCCTTTCGTGCTGAGGTGGCACAAAGAGTGCGTTCACTCTCTTAGAGGCATATGAGATACGGAAAAAGGTATTAAAATATGATTAATATGGACACGTGTTCATTTTTAATTGAACATTTTTATAATTAATTAGTAGAGATAGTTAATTAACTTTAAAACTTAAATTGATATTTTTTAATAAAATTTCTTTTTTCTTTATGAAATAGAGTCAAATTTTATCTTTTTTCACAATATATTTAAATTGTCAAAGAATTCTTTTCAGTGTTTTAAATTAATTTGTATAGTATCGAGAGAATTTTTTTTCTTTTTCATTTTTTTACTCAAATACATTACTTGAAATTCGCTAATGAGAAAAAAATTGCATATTAGGAATTTAATTTAGGCAACATATAAAAGAGCATAATTTAAATTAGAGTTTTTTTTTTAAAATTTTTTTAAATAAATAATTTAACTATCATCCCCTCCTCAATTATCCATGTCATACCCCTACTCCTACCCCTACAACCAGCCCTCACACACCCCGCCCACACCCCCACTCCTGCCCCCCGCTTCAATTCTCCAACAATATGACATTCCACCTCTACCCCAACCCAACCTCCATGCCGCTTCAGTTCTCCATCAATAACACCCTCCCTCCTTCTCTTCCCTTCTCACTTCAATTAGAAAAAAATGACCCCAATTTTGAATTCTTCTCGAATTAGAGTTCAAAATTTAGGTAGTTTCTTCAAAGGAGATTTTGGACCATGTTTTATGAAATTTATTTGGATTATTTGGATTGAAAGAAAAATAAAATTGATAGTAGATATTGAATCCTATGGTAGTGATGGGATAAATTTGGTGGTGGGTTATAATTTTCATGGTGATTGTTAAGAGTTTTAATGGTTAAATAAGTGGGTTTAGTGGTTATGGACTGGGTGTTGATAATGAAGAAGAAGGAATCAAATGACATGAAATTTTATATATATTTTTTATAGATCTGATCATTTATTGACGTGGCGCTGACATAATGATGACTTGGAGGCGAGTGTAAAACACCTCCCATCATGTGAGTGGCTATATAGGTTTTAGGTTGTGTTAAGAGTGCGTTTAATACACTTAAAAATAATTCAGGGGGTAATATGACTCATGTATAGTTAAAGTGTGTCGTTGGGATTTCACGTATAGTTGGGGGGGATACTTGTACATTTTTCCTTTTTGTTTTGTAATGTTATATTTTCAGTTTAATTTGTTTTAGTATTATTGACTTGATATTTCATTAAATATAAGTTATTTTTTTATAATATATATTAAGAATATATCTTCATTAATTAATATATTTTCATAAAACAATTTATATCTCAAATATTCAATTCAGTATCATTTATAAAGGCTCTTAATTGTCATCTAATATTAAATTTTTTATTATTAATGTTACAATTGCACTTATGCAACTAAATAGTACATTTGTAAGTACAAATAAGTCATTCTGATTACTAGGGTAATACTGATTCCAATTCCAATTATGTGGTGCTTTCCAAACACACCCTTAATTTAATGACCCTTGACACCTTTTGGTGAGGTGTTACTCAATTTTCTGGCATAAGTTATAAGTAGTGTGTGTGTGCCCCTCAGAGTCCAAACTGGAGAAGCTAAGAGAAGATAGTGGAGACCCAAGATAGTGTTTTCATCTTCGGCAATGGAAGTTGTGGGATATGGCCATTCTTCTAATTCTCTCAGACCCTCACACCCACTTTCTCTCTTCAACTTCAGACCAACCTTCAGCTCGGCTACTTTTATTTCCTTCAAGAACCAGCCCATTAAGTGTTTGCAAGGTAAGTTTCTCTATTGAAGACACAAGATTTTCTGCTATTTGTTATTCTGCCAATCAATTGCTTTTATTTGAACCTTTTTTGTTTCATATGATTTTAATTTGTAAACAAGGAACGAAAATGGGAATCCCATTTTGAGGTGAAGAAGACAAATCCGGTCTTAGGTTTCCTTTTATTGATAAAGGGATCTTATTTCATTCATTATTTATTTCCGCCATTGAAAAATGGGGATTTATACCCTTGGGGGTGGCCCACTGCTTTGGGCTTAGACTTTTATGTTGGAAGTGTCAAGTTCGAAACCCCTTTCTAGCGAAAGCAAGAGGGGTAGCGGGATTTATCCTTCTGCTTTACTGATATAAAGTTTGATAGGGTGTTCAAAATTAAATGATTAACATTTTTCTTTCTGTTTTAAAGATTCCCAGTTCAGACTTAAAACAAAATAGTAATACAGGTGATGTCTAACAAATGATAACAACAATAGGAGTAAATATTACAACCAAACAAACCACCCTGAATGATTGAAACTTGGGTCTTGATCCTCTCAATTGACTCTTAGTCAAATGCCTTGATAGGACCCGAGTCTCTGGCCCAAATGTTTTCCTCTCAGGAGTCACTTGGTCTGCGGCATAAGAGAAACAATCAGGGTCATAAATTTTGTATTGAATTTATCAAGTATTTGGTTGTGCTTTCAAAATAGAATTAATTGCTTTCCATTAATAGTTTCCCTTGGGATGAAAGATCAGAGCCGGATCAGGAATTTAAAGAAGGCAGGTGCACCATTGCCTCTAAGTTCAATGGGATTTGTATTTGCTTGGTCTGATCAATTTTGAATCAATTTTACTTTTGACACTTTTTAAGTTAATTCCGTTCAATTGTGTGGTTTTAATCCTTTTAAGATAAAGCAGTGTTCATTTACTCTGTTCAGTTTGCACTATACATGGGAAGATTACCAAATGCTTGGTGAAAGCAATGTTGTGAAAGGCGATCGCTTTTTCGCCAATGGCGAGAGGTGAGGTGACCCTTCATCGCCTTTTAGCTTTATGGCGAGGCAATCTTCAAAAGGCGATGCCATGGCGAGAAAGGCGTCGCCTTTGGTATTTTCTTAAATAAAGACGACCAATTTAGGATTTTATAAGTTAAAGGGTAATTTTAGGGTTTTCTTTTCAAATTTGCACTTGACTGCGACTCAAACCAGTCGACTCGACTTCTCTTGTGACCAACCAAACTTTTCCGGCAACTCCAAAGTCCAACCAATACGTATTTCTTCTTTTCTTATTCTAATTTCTTCTTCTTTTCTTCATCAACTGTTTCTTTTTCCTTCTTCTCCAGACTTCAGATTTACTTCTACCTCTATTTCTTTCTCACTGTTTTGACTTTTGTTCTATTTTTATTTTTCACTTCAAGTCTGTACTCAACAGGAAGCGTAACAACCACCCCCGATGTCGATCTGCAGTATTAGTTTGAGAAAAACATACTTGCCCCATTAGCATGCATATAACGGAGCAACCAGCCCCCTTCAACATCTCTCATAATGTGTTCCACGCTGTTGAAAGCTAGATCCACATGAGGTGTGTAATGCATAGCTAAAAAAACGCCAGTCACTATCTGAATGACTAAACAAATACCCGCTAACGAACCGAACCCCCACCAATAACTAAGATTGCTTGGGGTTGGATAATCTATCAAATGCTGATTAAGTGTGGAGGATATAGGTTGTTTAAGAAGAGAGAGCCGTTGGTTCCTTATAGTCATTTCTTTTTTTCTCTTTTCTATCGTGACAACTCTTGTTCCCCCACCTTTTAGCGTTCTGGGGCCTACTATGTATTAAAATGTGAGTACCCTTTCTTCCACCTCCGAAGGATGGAGGGGGTATACAACGAAAAAAGCGTCGAAGGGGTCGGATCACCCCGGGTTACTGAAGAGTCGTCCGACTTCTCGGTGACCGAATAAGAGAGGTTTTTACCGCTTTCTCTTCTCTCCAGCACTCTCGGACTGATCATCTTGCTGCAACAAAGCAAGCTTAGGAATGAATCTAATGGAAATTTAGGTCTCTGTCCGCTTGGAAGATTATTCTTTCCTCCTCGGCTTCTAGACTTTTAGTATGTACTATCTATTTTCAGTTTTTTGAATTGAAATATTTGCTAATATGTTATTGCTGTTGATATTTTGATTATTTATATATGCAATTAATTTTTTTTTTTTTTTTGGTATTAATTGGAGCTGCACTTCAAAAAGGGGAGTGCCTTGCCGCTCGTCTCACCTTGTGGCGAGGCAGACCCTGGTCGCCTTTCACCGTCCAAAATACTAGGTGAAAGATTGATGAATTTTCTTTTTGATGAAGTAATTGTTGTATTGATGACATCAAAAAGATCCAGTAACAATACAAAAGAGAATAGGGATGGATCCTACATACAAAAACCTACCGATAGTTCATTGAGCCATTTCCCTAAGAAAGCAAAAAAGGGTTGGTTGTTAAGCCAAAAACAGAGAGCTAATGAAATCTACAAAAGGGATGACATCATTTACAGGGGCTAAATTACTCCAGCTGAAGAGATTCATCACACATTTAGATTTCAAAGAAGAGTTGGGAGTGAAATCTCATAAAACATTTGTGATTCCTTTCTGTCCAATACTCTAACAAATGCATGTTGATATCAACTGTTAGATTCTCCTGATACACCAAAAACTGACAGGAACATGTTCCACAAATCTGTAGCAATTGAACAATGCAAAAAAAGGTATTGACTGTTTCTAAACTATGCTGGCACATAAAACATCTGTTTGTTACCTGAAACTTCTTTCTGCAGAGATTTTCTTGTATCAAGAGTGCTTTTCTAATGGCTGTCCATGTAAAGATATGATATTTTGTGGGTGCTTTTGTTCTCCAAATCAGCTTTCAAGGCTAGTTTTTAGTCCCTTCATTTTGTGCACACAATTTACTATAACCTGCTTTCACTGAGTATGACTCCTTACTAGAACTGCCCCATCTTAGTCATTCACTTGTTTGGGATTAACAATGATGTCTTTTAGAATTCTGTAAAGATTAAAGATCTTTCCAAGTTCCTAGTCTTGCAAATATCTCCTGAGGTGAGTGTTCCATGAGTTCCCTGCTCTATTTGAGCTATAGAGGAATCAGGGTCCACTGCTAACTGCTAGAGGTTCGGATGAGAATCCTTCACGGGTTGGTTGTGAAGCCATTCGTCTTCGAGAAGCTCACTAGGTTCGTGTTTGCAACTGTGGAAGAGACATCAAGGAAGAAATCATCTCTAAGCTTGTTAATGTATTTCCAAGTGCCAACACCACGAGGGGATCTGTTTTTCCTAGTGCACCAATGGTTTTGCTTCCCATGTTTGGTAGTTACCAGTTACCACCTCTTCCAAAGACTTGTAGTTTCATGACCATAACTCCACCACCATTTTATTAACAAGCTGGTGTTGTGTTTAGATTAGTCTTTGTCTCTCTGATACCCAGGCATCCTAGATTTTTGGCTGACCTTTGACCATTTCAACAGATGAAGTTTATGTCCTTCACTATTGCCTTTCCATAGGAAGGATCTTCTTACCTTGTTTAGTTGCTTCTGAACCTTTGAGGACATGGGAAAAAGGAACATAATATAGGTAGTGACATTGTCTAGAACACTGTTGATTAGACTCAACATTCTGATGGGTGAGGTATTGCATTTACCATGTGGCCAATTTTTTCTCCACCCTTTTATAACTCCATTCCTTATTGTTGATGCTTCGTATTTTGCTCACAGTGGTAGGCCTAGGTAGGTTGTTGGGTTCAAGTGCAGCAAAACCAAGTACAAAGAAGAAGAATTGGCTAGTCTTGGTGGATAGAGTTACCTGGTACTATACCTCTTGCTGGTGGGAGGTGACAGATATCTCGTGAAACTAGTCGAGGTGAGAGAAAGCTGGCCCAGACACCACATCATCAAAAAAGAAAAAAAAACAATGTAGAAATAAACATAGCAACTAACAAGGGAAGTCGTGCAAAGGCTATAAGAAAGGAACAAGAACAACAAAATAGTGCGATAATAGCAACACACTAAACAACATATGATGATAGATACAAAAAACAAGAAGTACAATATTACAGCCAGTACAATGACAAACACCAAGCCTAAACCCTCGAAAAGCAAAACAACCCTCCACTACCCAGTCTTAAGATCAAAAATGTCAAAATGCAGCTTTTACTATCATTCAACACATAATTGAAGCAACAAATCATCAATTAAGAAATCACAGGCTTGAAAGAAACAGACAACAATCAATAAACATAAGGCAGAGGTTTACAATATTTCAGTTACACACCCAAACATAGTCAATAGCACAGGTTTTAAGGTCAACTTGGTTTCTTATCTGCTGTAAAGACCATCAAGGTGTCACAATTTTGACGGTCCTCCTACGAAAATCTCTTAAACAGTGGTATTAGTCCTTTGGGACTCAACCTGCTGAGAAATAGTGTAGGTGTGAAAGTTGTGATGTGGAACGTCGGTGGTATTTACCAAGTTGAGAGAGTTCAATTTTACCTAGAGTTATAGCAACACAACAAGGCCATAAGTAAGGAGCTGTAGAAGTCTTTCTTGGAATCAATTCTATGGCGTCTATGAGAAATTTAGATGTCCAAAGTGAAATCAACCCAAGATACTGAAGCGGACCTAGAAGTTGCAGGTTTTGAAGTCTCTTCTCTTCCCACTTGATCGATCTTCTCTAGTTCTTCATTGTTCGTGACCATTTGTTTCTGTTTGAATCTTCCATCGGCATTCTTAGTTGCCGAAAGGTTCTAGATTGGAAGCGATGGTTTGTCTACTTTCCTAATGGAGGCTTTATCTGCTTGTGTTTTGGGCCTAATCCTTGTTTCTTTTGGACCATGGTTTCTGTTTCTTTTTAATAAAAAGTGGTTATGGTCACTCCATTTGATTTTTTTTTTTTAAAAAACAACGGCTTCTCGCGGATTTTGCATCTGTGAGGGAAGACCAAAAAACTTTCTTGATTATAATTGTTAGAATAAGAATAGGTATATACAATCCTACTAAGAATAGGAATAGAAGCCCCCAAGGCCTAGCTCAAGTGGCAAAAGGTGGAGGATTTGTGGCTTAGGTCGCAGGTTCAAGCCATACACCATGCAAAGCGAAGCCCGGTATTTAAGTGGAGAAGGGTAGAGGGGGGGTCCATTATCCACCGAGTTTAGAAGGCTGTGATTGGTCCAAAGGGCGGGTCACAGACGGATTTCTCGGTTATCAAAAAAAAAGAAAAAAAGAATAGGAATAGAAATAGTAATAGAAATAGGAATAGTAAATAGTATCCTACTTGGTAAAGGATTGTATTAGTGTCTATAAATAGGGTCTCTATGTAATAAGGTAGATATAACAATTCATTAATATTCTTCTCCTGTATTTCTCACATGGTATCAGAGCCTCTACGATCTTGGTAGAGAATCAAAGAGCTTCTGCTGCTGACGGGCGACTATGACCCATATATGCCGTCCATCTGGCCAATGATTATGTTAACAAAAGTAGGGCCAATAATATATGCATGAACCCCATATTCAGGGGAAGAAAGCTCGATTAGTCAGGTCACCATGCATCAATTTCTAGTGACTATCTACGATTGTTTTGTGTCATCCCCATATCCGTCAGTTTTTGTGTAGCACTGTGTCATCTTTCTGGTGACTACTTTTTCATATTTAATTTATGTAGCACTGTGCCATCCTTCTGGTGACTACTTTTTCATATTTAATTTGTGTAGCACCGCGCCATCCTTTCGGTGGTTATTTTTTTCGTATCTAATTTGCGTAGTACTGTGCATCTCTCCAGACTACTTTTCATATTTAATTTGCATAGTATCGTGGATTTGTCTGAACTACTTTCTCATGTCTGAGTTGTATAGCACCGTGTGTCTTTTTGGTGACTCAGATTTGATTTGTGTAGTGCCATTCGTCTTTTCGGTGACTCTTCAAATTTGATTTGCGTAGGGTTGTGCCATCATTCCGACCCTACCCATATAATTTCTCTTTTTTAGTAGGGTCGTGCCATCATTCCGACCCTACCCATATTATTTCTCTTTTCAATAGGGTCGTGCCGTCAATCCAACCTTTCCTATATAATTTCAATTTCTCAGTAGGGTCGTGCCATTATTCCAACCCTACCCATATAATTTATTTCTCAGATTGTGGCCACTTTTAGCCATCAAATCTAGTAGTCTGGCGCATGGGCATTTTTCAGCTAGTTTAATGATTTACACAAAAAAGAAAAAGAGGTGATCTTGAGGAAGAAGTCTGTATGGAGCAACCACCTGGTTTTGTTGCTAAGGGGGAGTCTGGTAGCCTTGTATGTCTATTGTGTAAGTCACTCTATGGTTTGAAACAATCTTCTCAAGCTTGATTTGGGAAGTTCAACACTGCAATTCAGGAATTTATTACTCTGTGTTTTATCAACATTATGCATCAAATCCAGCATTTCATGAGAAGACCAAACAAATTGAGATTGACTAGCATTATGCATCAAATCTAGTATTTCATGAGAAGACTAGGCACGTTGAGATTGACTGTCAATTTTGTGAAGACGAGTGATCAACTTGAAGATATCTCCCCAAGCCCCTCATCTGTCCTCGTATTAATTACATTTGTAACAAGCTATGTACATATGACTTGTATGCACTAGCTTGAG
Source organism: Solanum tuberosum (assembly GCF_000226075.1). NCBI lineage: Eukaryota > Viridiplantae > Streptophyta > Magnoliopsida > Solanales > Solanaceae > Solanum > Solanum tuberosum. The sequence goes on along the minus strand of NW_006238940.1, from coordinate 3,104,789 downwards.
GGGGAGTGTTAGAATAAGAATAGGTATATACAATCCTAGTTAGAATAGGAATAGGAATAGTAATAGAAATAGGAATAGTAAATAGTATCCTACTTGGTAAAGGATTGTATTATAGTGTCTATAAATAGGGTCTCTATGTAATAATGTAGATACAACAATTCAATAATATTCTTCTCCTATATTTCTGACAGTAATTTTAAGAAAAAAGGTGTGAAGTTGCAAGTTGTATATTAGCATATAGGTGACTGCACCATATTCCTCATCATTTAGGACCAACCATTCATTGAATTTTTTTCCCTTTACAATCGTCGAATTGAGTAATATCTTTGGAAGCTAGATAAAACTAAGCTAGTTTGCATTGACATAAGCTACAAGATTAAGATGATGGAGATGGTTTGCCCTTGCAGTCCCAGCAAATAATCTTATGTTAATCACTTTTTTTTTTAATTTATGAAATTGGTAAAAAAGAATTTGAAAGTGATTGATGTTAATCACTTATTTTAGTTAAATGCTTGAAGGTAATGCTGATGAATAAGAATGAAGAGAGACCCCAGGTTTAAGACGATGCAACCAGTGATATATTCAATCATACCACTACACTCGTTAAAATGAGGGTGATGGTTATGATGATATTAGCCTGATTACAATTTTAGTTTGACCATCTGGTAGCTGCTGATGAATTTGAGAAGATTTGTCCTTAATTTCTGTGTGGTGTAAAAGAGCCAGTATATGGTTGCAAATTTGACAGTTTTGATGTTTTGTCTAGTCTATATGGTATACTGCCCTGTAATCTTTTCATCCTCCGAGTAATTAAATATTGAGTGGCATATATTCCTTGTAAGCTCAATCAGATTTTTTTTTTTACTAGAATTCAATTAGAAACGGTAACCCAAGAGTGTTTCACTTCCTCCACTAGCCATGCCAATTATTATGGCCTTGTTAATGTTGCTAAATCTTTGTGCTAATGGCAGTGAGAGCAGTAGCTTCTCCTGCTGGATTTGATGAAATGGTTTCTGGGACCGAGCGTAAGTATTACATGCTAGGTGGTAAAGGAGGAGTTGGGAAGACAAGTTGTGCTGCTTCACTTGCTGTAAAATTTGCAAATAATGGTCATCCCACTTTAGTAGTTTCAACTGATCCTGCACATTCCTTAAGTGATTCTTTTGCCCAGGTATAAGATAGTGTTTTTTTTTTTTATTGCATTTCAGGCAGTTCTCTGAATTACTTTTTCGCTTTTCCTTTTTGGACTTTTTTCTTGTGTGACAAGATTCATTCAGTCTGCATGTTCTGACTGTAGGATTTGGCTGGCGGGACTCTAGTTCCAGTTGAAGGCCCGGATTCTCCATTATTTGCCCTTGAGGTTGTGAAAAGCCTCTTCCTACTTGTATTTGGTGATATCCAACGTTGAATCAATAACCCAGTATTGCAATGTTCTCCTCGCTGGAGGCCAGGGATGGGGGTGTCTGGGGATTTGGTACTAAATTAAACAGTGTCATGTTTAAGGCTCATTTTGAATACTATTGTCAATATGTCAGTTGAATCCTGAAAAGGCCAAGGAAGAATTTCGAAGTGCAACCCAGATAAGTGGAGGATCTGGTATCAAAGACTTTATGGATGGTATGGGCCTTGGAGTGCTTGCTGAACAGGTAGAATTCTTTTCCCTAAATTAAATCAAATCTCTGTGAGTTCTCTTCTTTAATAAGAGTGATAAAAGTGGGAAATAAGTCTTTTAGCTAGCCACATAAAGCTTAGGTTTGCACTAACGAGAAGTAATGAAATTGAAGTCCTTTTCTTTTTTGTTTGATTCTCTCTGCCACTTGCGTGTTCAGTTTTGACCTTCGATTTTCTTGACCAAAATGGAGTTGATTTCACTTGTTTCACTACTAACTTATTCCTCTTCTTGCGTGTGCAAGCTTGGGGAACTAAAGCTTGGAGAACTGCTGGATACACCCCCTCCTGGTCTAGATGAAGCCATTGCAATTTCAAAGGTGCCATAACTTTTTATACTTAAAGTTTGTGTTCATATTTTCCATCAAAAGTGTTAATGTTTTCCTTCAACCTAACTGGCTACAGATCTTCTTGCCAGGTTATGCAATTCCTTGAATCGCAGGAATATAATATGTTTACTCGTATAGTGTTTGACACAGCCCCGACGGTGAGAACGGCATGATATGTCCTTTAAACTATGTTTTGGTAAGACATTCCTAATAGTTATTAGTTCCTCTCAGGGACATACTCTACGGCTCTTGTCCTTGCCAGACTTCTTGGATAAATCAATTGGAAAGATTTTGAAGGTAGCAAATCTGTTCAATTCCATATCTGCTTTTGATTGGAAAAGAAAATTTCAGGAATGCAAAAACATGATATGGACGGATTTTCTCTTTAGGCAACATCTTTCTTCTGTCATGTACTTATTGATCAGTTGTTCTGTCAGAGTAAATGTGTGAAAAAAGTGAATGATATATTTAAACTAGTAAAATTCCCGGTACTGACAAATAACCAACCTGCAATGAATAGGGAAGGTATAATAATGCTCAAGGAATGCAGAAAGACCTTCATTTGTTGTGCTTAAAGCTTCTCATCATCATTCCCTGTATTGTGTTCCCAGTGTGCAACTACTTGGTTCCTTGGTTATGCTTTACAAATTGTTTTCTGCTTAAAATTTCTCTTCCTTAATGAAGGCAACTTTTTGGCTTATGGTTCTTAGTTGGACAGCTAGTTTCTTTCTGCAACAGAATGAAGGCTCTGGAATTCCTTTTCTCTTCCAACTGCCTGTTATCATATATTCATAATTAAAGTATTCTTGACCTGGTTTAACTCTGTAATCTACTTTTGTTCTACTCTGGATAAACTCTTTTTCAGTTGAGACAGAAGATAGCTTCTGCCACTTCAGCAATAAAGTCTGTCTTTGGCCAGGAAGGATCGCCCAAGCCAGATGCTGTAAGCTTTACATAGTTAGGAATATGTACTGCTGGGTATTCATGTGCATAATCTTGTCAATCTCACATATTTCGTATGTGTGCAGGCAGATAAATTGGAGCGGTTAAGGGAGAGGATGATAAAAGTAAGAGAGCTTTTTCGTGACACAACCTCAACAGAATTTATCATAGTAACAATCCCCACGGTAATATTTTCTGTCTGGTGTTGTGCATGTTTTCCTAAATCTGCCTGATTAGGATCTGTTAGTATAAGGCAGAAACCACTGTATACGGGGTAACTTCTAAGAGGGGGAGAAATCACCTATAGTGTGTTTTGTTTCTGCTAAGATTTGAACCGTGGTCTCCAAGGTTTGCATCACACAACTATTATATTTGTCTCACATTTGAGCTTAAATTAAAAATTTTAAAAACTGAAGTGTACTTCTTGAAATATCAGTCTCAATGAATTTTTTTAGCTATTGGTATGTTTTGTTTCATTTTTTCGAATCCAAAAGGATTTCAAGGCAAAGAGGCTAAATTCCTGTACAGAGTAGAACTAACTAAACTCTAAACTGCCCCACCTAGAAAATAAAAACCTACTCCCTAGTTAATTGTCAACTACATCAAGTCTTAAAGTTCAGAAAAATTGCCTGAACCTAACATTTTGGATTACGAGAAGTTTGCAAATAGAAAATGTTAGAGAAATACAATTAGTGTAGACTTTTATAGTGCTAAATACCTTGGTTTTGTTGCCATATGAAAAATAGTGAGCTGCTTGTTGACTCGTGGTTCTCACTCTGTTTCCGGTGGGAGTCACCATGTGCCCTTCAGGTTATGGCAATTAGCGAATCGTCCAGGTTGTGTGCTTCCTTAAAGATGGAAGATGTTCCTGTCAAGAGGCTTATTGCTAATCAGATCCTCCCGCCATCAGCCTCAGATTGCAAGTTCTGCGCAATGAAAAGAAAGGTTTGACCATCTTATTCCCATCTCAAATCTTTTTTTAATGAAGTGAGAAGTGTATTGTAACAAAGTGTCCAGAGGATGCAAGATTTACAAAAGTAGGGGTAGTCAGCTCTAGAAAGGGAAAAAATAAAACCTATCATAAAGAGAGCTGAAAATATGTTACACAAAGACCCTATTTATACAATATAATCCAATCTTTTACCAAGTAGTATACTATATACTATTTCTATTCCTATTCTAAGTAGGATTGCATATTCCTATTCCGATTCTAACACTCCCCCTCAAGCTGGTGCATACAAATCATATGTACCTAGCTTGTTACAAATGTAATTAATACGAGGACCGGTGAGGGACTTGGTGAAGATTAATGCAAGTTGATCACTCAATTTCAATTTTTTTTTAACATTATCTCCTGAGAGCAGAGGCAAACCTAGGATTTAAAGATTTTGGGTGTACCAATATGAGCTCTAAGTAAAACTTAAAATAAAAACAACAAAAAAGGGTTTTAGCTGGATTTGAACTCTGGTCTCAAGGGTGATTCCTCTGGCTTATACTAGCAACAAAAGACACTCCTATGCTCCTTATGGGTACACTGATAATTATATCCTAGTTTATGTCAGTTTCTCAAGATAGATATACATATATACACATGATTTTTTTCGAAGTTAGTGGGTGCATGTGCACCCCCCAACTTTGTATGTGGGTTCACCTCTGCCGGAGAGTATCTTTTCTCTGACAAAGTGACAATCAATCTCAATGTGCTTAGTTCTGTCATGAAACACTGAGTTTGATGTGACATGAAAGGCCACTTGATTATCACACACAAGTTCCATATAACCGGTTTCTCCAAACTTTAGTTCTCTCATCTCTCAGCAACTGTTTGATGCTTTGCTCAGCTCAGCTCCTAGAGATTTAGGTGAACCAGGTTCATTAATATTGCTGACCTATTCTATCCCTCTTGTCAACTTCATATCTTGTTCGAGTTCTTGTTTTGTGACCCATGTGATCCCCTTTCAACCAAATTCTTTTAAAGGTCTTGCGATGGTTATCATCATAGCTCTGTGTGATCCCAATTTCAACATCATCATCATTATCCTGTGCTCCTCTCTCCTTCAGGCTGTCAGATTCATCAAAATTTACATGAACACTTTCGTCAACATATGAGGTCCTCTAGTTGTATACCTTGTAAGCTTTATTATGTGATGAATATCCAATAAAAATTCCTTTGTCACTTGTTGCATCAAACTTTCCTAGAGCTTGTTCCATTGTTGTGGAAAAAACACTTGCTCCCAAAAGCTACAAGATGAGTAAAATTTGGCTTGATTCCCTTTAGAAGTTCCTAGGGAGTCTTCTTTAGCAAAGGTCTATCATGCATTTGCTGATTACAGAGCATGCAATGTTCACAACTTCAGCGCAAAATGACTTTGGAAGATTACTTGCTGTGAACATAGTTTTTTCCATGTCTTCCAAGGTCCCGTTCTTCCTTGAACAACACCATCTTGCTGTGGAGTTTTAGGTTCTCAGAAGTTGTGATTGATCCCCATGATGTCCACAATATTCTAGAAAACTAGCATTCTCAATTCAGTACTATGGTTAGATATGATGCTAGCCACTTGAACATTCAACTTCCTTTGTAGCTCCTTCACAGATATTGAGAATAGATTGAATGTTTCATCCTTGGAGACAAGAAACAATGTCCATGTGAACTTGGAATAATTGTTAACAATCACAAACATGTATCTCTTACTCCCTCTGTTTTGAACCCTCATAGGTCTACATATCTATGTTTAACAGCTCTAGTGGTCGGGTTGTACTTACCATCTTCTTTGATTTGAATGAGGACTTGATATGTTTTCCTCCGGCATGTGCATCACACACCTTTTCTTCATAACATGGATTTTGGCAACCCAAGAACCAAGTCCTTGATATCAACTTGTTGAGTTGAGAGAAGCTTGCATGTCCTAGCCTTCTGTGCCATAATAGTGAGTCATTCTCATGTGCACCTTAGCTTATAGCTTAATTCCTCAACGGAGCCATGACGTCAACTGTATGTACATTTTGGTGTCTTCCTCCTCAAAGAACCAGGTTCTTGGTTTTGGAACTTGTAACAGACTAACAGTACAGTCATCTGAGGTGAATACAACCTGGTTCCCTTTATCACACATCCGTGACACACTCAATAGGCTGTGCTTTAATGCTTTGACATGATGTATATTCTCAATTGCATGGGAGTGGGATTTTTCAATTTTTCCAATCCTAATGATGTCTTTTTTTGCTTTCCAAATTCCACTCTCTCCTTGATAGGCTTCTAGTGAAAGAAACATTTCCTTTTCTCTTGTCATGTGTCTAGAACAAGCACTACCGGCATATCACATGCTTCTGTTTTCACTCACCTTAGCCTTTCATTCTTCATATTCAGTGGCTAAATCATATTATCAGGTTCTTCCATGGTCAGTAGGAATTGATTGTCCTCTTCAACATCATCATCCTCATCATCACTTGAGGAGTTTCCATGGAAGCTAGTGCTTTCCTTACTATTTGATCTATTTGAGTAGTTATCCTGCTTCCAGGAACTTGAACCCTGTTTTCTTTGTCAAGAGCATTCCTTCTCCACTCAGTCTCTCTTTCTGGAAACTGCTGGATAAAGTGGTGAGGACTTCACATCTGTGGCATACCTCAGAGTTCCCCCTATCAAGTGCTCTTGAATTTGAGATGCTACCTCTGTTTTAGAGCCCTTCTCTCCTGATAATCCTTTGGAACCTCCAGGTTAGCATATCTTCTTCATCAACATCTTGATTCTGGGTGGCTTTAAGGACCAGGTTCACTTCCTTTCTTGGTGGAGCATTCTTCTGATTTTGGAATTTCTTCATTTCAAAGGTCTTCAAGTTTCTCACGACTTCATCTATAACATTGTCTCCAAATATTGCCTCCATTATTGTATTGACCTTGCTTTCCCAAGAGTCATGCAAGATATCTAGAAATTTTTCAATCTTCTTCCTTCAAGGGATGATCTCCAGGAGAGTTCAATTCATTACTGATGTCAATTAATCTATTCAACATCTCTTGAAGAGTTTATCATTTATTCATCTAAAAATGCTCTTATTGCCTACTGAGCAATGCAAACTTTGACTTCTTAACTTGGCTTATCCCTTGTAACACCTCGGAAGTGCCTAACTCAGATAAATCAGAAAAGTGTAGAAAAGTTGCTGAAGTTTGCAACATTTACTTCCACGAGAGAAGTTCACGGACCATATAAGCTTTCACGGTCCGTGGAAGCCAACTTCAGGGGTAGTTGGGTCTTTTCCTACTCTTTTAATTCCTATACTATGTCGTTTTGGGTTTATTTTGGAGACTATAACTGATTCCTAAGACCCCTAACCTCCTTATTCTCTCATTCACTCAAAATCAAATTCTTCTCCCCGAAGCTTCTCTCCCAAGGCAAGAACAAGGATTCCAAAGGTCCAAGTCTTCTCTAATTTCACCTAGGGTTTCTATCAAGGTATGTGGAAACTTCATCAATGGGTCCTTCTTCACCCATTGAGTCCTAAAGAAACCTCTGTGAGAAATATAAGAGAAGAATATTATTGAGTTGTGTTGTTATCTACATTATTACAAAGAGACCCTATCTATAGACACTACAATATAATCCTTTACCAAGTAGGATACTATTACTATTACTATTCCTATTCCTATTCCTATTCTAAGTAGGATTGTATATACCTATTTCTATTCTAACACTCCCCCTCAAGCTAGTGCATACAAATCATATGTACCTAGCTTGTTACAAATGTAATTAATACGAGGACCGATGAGGGGCTTAGTGAGATATCTGTAGGTTGATCACTCGACTTCACAAAATTGACAGTCAATCTCAATGTGCGTAGTCTTCCCATGAAATATTAGATTTGAGCATAATGTCGATAAAACACAGAGTGATAATTACAGTGTTGAACTTCCCAAACCAAGCTTGCACAAACTATTTCAGACCATAGAGTGACTTACGTAATCGATATACAAGTAGACTGAACTTTTCACAATGCAATAGTCGCCGGAAAGTGTTCAAAATCTAGTATAAAGTATATGGATCGTGTTGGAATGAATAGACAAGTCGATATTAAATAAGAAAGTCACTGTTAGATTTGATGGCTGAAAGTGGTCACAATCTTAAAATTAAAATTATATAGGTAGGGTCGGAATGATGGCACGACCTAACTAGAGAATAAAAATTATATAGGAAAAGTCAGATTGACGACACGATCCTATTGAAAAAGAGAAATAATATGGGTAGGGTCGGAATGATGGCACGACCCTACTGGAAAAGATAAATTATATGAGTAGGGCAGTGTTTTGGATGGCGAGAGGCGACAAGGGCCTGCCATGCGGCGAGGCGAGCGGCTTTTTGAATTGAGGCGCCAATTAATACCAAAAATTAAAATATTTAATTGCATATATAAATATCCAAAAATCTCAATAGCAATAAGTCAATAACATATATTAGCAAATATTTCAATTCAAAAACTAAAAGTAGATACTAAAAGTCTAGAACTTTAAAGACCCAATAATTCAAAAGACAATACTAGAACTCTGAAAGTCTATTCTTCTTCAAAACTATCCAACTCTTGAAGATCAACATCCTCTACATCATTATATTGCTCCTCATCTTCTTCCTCCTCGTAGTCTTCATCAATTAGTGTCCGAGTCCTACTTGAAGTTGAACTTGTAGATGTAGTTTCTACTCCTTTGCCCTTGTCAAGTGCACTTGATCTTGAAGAAAGTCCCCTAAGAGGATAGATACTCTCATCAGCTCCAATTGCCGTAGCAACACTACCCCAAGTAAGATCATCATCCTCATATACTAGTTCATCTTCTTGATATTCGGGGAATCCAACTAACCATTTATTTGAAACATCAATGTTATCCAAGCGAATTGGATCAATGAGATCACATAACGACGTTTCAATGTTCTATTGTACTTAATGTACACTAGATCATTGAGACGCGATAGTGCAACCCTATTCCTCTTTTTGGAATGAATCTACGCATAAGTTATAGATATTAACTAATAGATATTGATAATAATATAATATGGAAATTAGGATATAATTATTTTACTTACGCGTTCAAACACACTCCAATTTCGCTCACATCCGGATGAGCTACAAGTTAGGCTTAATACTTTCATGGCAAACTTTTGCAAGTTTGATGTTTCACTACCAAATAGTGACCACCATTCAACTATAATAAAATAAATTTAAAGGTTAATGAGTATAAATAAGTCAAATAATTTAAGTAAGAGCTAAATCAACCCGGTGACCTTGTGTCTCTAGCTTTTTTAGCCGGACCACAACCAAATAGTCCATCAGCCATTTTGTACCTAGGAAGCTCAGCGACTAGTAAATCTTGTATTGCTGAATTGGGGATCATCTTCTCAACACATGCATAATACTCAGTCCACAGACTCTGTAGTAAAGTTCCCTCTTCTTGAGCTTTATAGTACAATCCTGGGTTCAAAACATGACCTGCAGCATGCAAAGGCCGATGGAGTTGGTCTGACCACCTTGCATCAATAATTCTAACACTTTCTCATATTGCTTCTTAACTCCACGAAAACCCCGTGCAATAGTTTCTTTGGCTCTATCCATTGCTTCATAAATATAGCCCATTGGTGGTTTTTTCTCCCCATCCACCAAACGAAGCACTTTTGCAAAGGACCACAAACTGTAAGTGCTCGAACAACATCATTCCAAAAGTGGGCAGAAATAATAAGATTGGCAACTTCTTTCCCCAAAGTTTCCTTTGCAAATTTACTTGAAGTCCATTCGGTTGAGAGGACTAAAGTTCTCAAGTTTTTTCTTTGTATGTAGATAGCTCTTAAAGTCAAGAAGGCTGTTGCAAATCTTGTCTTGGCCGGTTTCACCAAATTTCTTTCCTTGGTGAATTTTCTCATCAAGTTTAACAACAATGGCCTTTGACTAATGTAAGAATGGATTCTGATGGCCTTCTTAAAAAATTGTTAAAGTAAGATTATATTAATTAGTAGCTAATGAGTATTAAAATTGACTAGAAAGAAAGTTAGAGGATAGGAGAGTGATATTACCGGAAGCATATGGCTTAACCTTGAATATGTCACCAAACATCAAGTTGATGCAATAAGCGGCACATGGAGTCCAATAAATGTGTGGGTACGCACCCATCATCATGCTTCCCGCTTTAACATTCTCACTAGCATTATCGGTGACAATTTGTACAACATTTTCCGGTCCAATTCTTTCAACAGTGCTTTCAAACAACTTGTACATTTTGGTGGAATCGGTAGATTCACTGCTAGCATCAACAGAACCAAGAAATACACTACCAATTGGAGAATTCACCAAAATATTGATGATCATTTTACCATTTCGTGCCGTCCATTTGTCCATCATAATGGAACATCCAAACTTTGTCCATTGCACTTTAAGCTCATCAACAATTTTTTCCACTTTCTCCACCTCTTTTTTTAGGTGAGTAACTCTAACTTCATGGAATGTAGGAGGCTTTGTTTACATCCCTACTCTATTCAAATAGGGCAAAACGTCGCGGTGACTCAAAAAATAATGAATTAATTCAATTTTAAAAGAATTTCAAGAATAAACGAATTTTAAAGGAGTCGCCACCTAATTTTAGGAAAAAACTAGGAAACCATTAAGTGATCTACGAAACCAAGATTCTAGGTAAGGGGTTCAAGTTATTCTGAAGGGAAGGTGTTAGGCATCCTTCGAAATCCACAACTGTGGGTCCCGACTGAATTCATTTTTTTCAAATTGAGGAGGAGGTAAAAATAGTATACAAATATAACAAACATGCAATATACACAAGTAATAAAGCAAACAAGTAATATGAGAAACGACCTAATATTTGCCTATCGTCAATAATATACACAATAAATAATAAAACAATATAATTCGAACTTTGTTCGAATAGCTCTAATGGGAAGCAGCTCTGGGTACCTGTAAAGACATTTAGTAAAAGTGTTAGTACTAAATAAATATGAATAAAAATAAACAAATTAATAATAACTTAAAAATAAAAACCCGTCTTATTAACATGGGAGGCCTTGCCCTCCAAAATCGACGGAGAGATTTTCTCATTGGCCATTTTGAACTCGTAATTTCCAAGCATAAAATTATATGAAATTAACAAAATGAGATGAAAATAATACATGTAAAAAATCAAAAATTAAAAACCAAATGAGAACAACAGTACAAAGTAATAGAAACGCATAACAACAAAACAAAATAAAATAATAATAATAAGAAGAATGACCAAATAGCAAAAACATAGTTGCTTAAATTTTTAGTAAAAGTGCACACAATCATGAATCAAAAGCGACTACACATACCAAAAATAGAACAATAATGAATAAATAAAGCAAATGTAAGCTCAAAGCAATTGACAAACTAAAGATAAAATAAAGTAAAACAATCATATATATATATATATATATCAATATTCAACTGTAACAACTGTAATTAAGGAAATCAAACAAAGTAATTAAGAAAGAGTAGCGCCAGTCTGTAAATAGGCCATTTATAATTCAAACATCACTGGCAAAAAAGAAAGAAAAAAAAATGAAAATACTCAAAATGAACAAATCAAACCCATCATTAAAATAATCAACAGGTAACACAAATAGTAACTAAACTTGAACTAAAATATAAAGATAAAAGATGGCTGGAGTTTGAACCCTTCCGGCCAGATCTAAAAAGAGGAACGAAGTGAAAAACGTTACCGGAGATGGAGCCACACCGGTGGTTGCCGGTTGTTGTTGTTGCTATTGTTGGAAACGACTGAAGCTTTGAGCTTAGTCGGAGTTATTTGGTGGAGATGTTGGATTGAAGCTGCTGGTCGCAGCAAAAATGGTCTGGTTCCTCGAGCTTCGAGCTCACTAGTGTGCTCGATTTCTAGCGATTTGGAGTTGATTTTGGGTTGTTGTTCGCCGGTCGTCTTCTCCGGTGGGTTCAGCTTCAAGTTCACTGATGGGGCCCTGGTGTTCTGCTGGTTCTTGGAGCTTGAGGATTGGTTGAAGCCAAAACACCTGTAAAAAAGAAGAAGAAGAAAACGTGAAAGGGGAAGGGGAAGGGGACTGGTTGCAGGCCATGTCATTTTTAATGACTTACAAGGAAATCAGAACACACATGTAGGCTTCAATCAATTCTTCGAAGTGCTGGTGAACACTGTTGATTTAGAACAGACGCATGCACAACTTCAACTCACAAATTCGACAAATGCCTGGGACAAGGCAATATCGAATTTAGTAGAAGCAGTGCAAGGGGGGACTCCGCAAGGAATCTCCGTGATGGAGAAAGCAAGGGAGGAAAACTCTAACGGAACACTGGAAATTGAAAGCAGGATCGTTGATTCTGGACAAAAGTCAATGATTCCGGCTGAAATTCTAGAGATTGAAGAGGTGGTACCTCTTCACATTCATCAAGAACAAGCTATCATCGAAGAAGAGAGGGAGACATCAGCATGGGTCCAACAAAACATGATCAAATTGAGCAAATTACTGGGGATAGACTTCCAAGGACATGAAGAGGAGGCCTTAGAATTACTTCTACAGGTTGATAGTTGTAGACAAGCAAGAAGGATGGAATCTGTTGGCATTAGTAAAAGGAGTAGATGCAAAGGGGTGCAAGAACTTAAAAGTCTTGTCACCTTTGATGTTAAATTCAAAGATAGTGGATGCAGAAACAAGGGGAGAAAGTTGCTAAATAGTGACCCATGCAATTCAAACTAGTCTCGTGGAATGTCAGGGGGCTGAACGATCGGGATAAAAGAAGATTGGTGCAGACATTGGTAGTTGACTGGAAAGCAGACATAGTATGCTTCCAGGAGACTAAACTGGAGGGGGAAATTACAAACTTAGTTAAACAAATATGGGGGAAGATGGATCAAATTTGCCTACCTTGAAGCAAGTGGTACTAGAGGAGGTATCATGATGATGTGGGATTGCAGAGCCTGGAAGGGGGAAGTTTTGGAAATTGGGGCCTATACATTAACATGTAAATTTGAGGCACAATTTCAGAGCTTCTCTTGCCATATAACTGGAGTCTATGCTCCAAACTGTTATATTGAAAGAAGAAAGGTATGGGAAGAAATTGCAGATGTCAGGGGTTTAATGGAAGGTCCTTGGGCTATTTGTGGTGATTTCAACACTACAAGATATGTCTCGGAGAAGAGAAATTGCAACAGGAGATCAAGAGGGATGATAGAGTTCTCAGATTTCATTGAAGATATGAACTTAATCGACCTTCAGCTGCAAGATGGCAATTATACTTGGTTCAAGGGGGACAATCACGACACAGCTTCCAGGATCGACATATTCTTACTCCCAGAAGAGTGGGATGACTGTTTCAGCAACATAAAGCAGTCCCCTTTGCAAAGGTTGGCCTCTGATCACATTCCTTTGGCTTTACAGGGTGGTTCCTGGACAAAAAGAAGAATTATTTTAAATTTGAAAATTGGTGGCTTGGGACTGCAGGCTTCAATGACAGGATCAAAGGGTGGTGGAATTCCTTTCAGTTTTAAAGGCAGGCCTGACTTTGTGCTATCATGTAAATTGAAGGCACTCAAACATAAACTGAAGGACTGGAGCAGGAGTGAGGCTGGCAACCTAGTGATCCAAAGAAAACAAACTTTAGAACAATTGGCTGAAATGGATATGATACTGGAATATAGACCTTTGACAGAAGAAGAATCAGCCAAGAAAGCAGATTTTAACCTTAGAATTGGAGGGTCTGATTAAAAATGAAGAAGCTGCGTGGAGGCAAAAGTCAAGGGCCTTATGGTTAAAGGAAGGCGATAGGAACACCAAGTTCTTTCATAAAGTGGCAAACGCTCATAAAAGGTTCAACTACATAGACCAGCTAATGGTGCAAGGTGAATTAACCGAGGAGTCTACAAGAATAGAAAGTGCCATTATCGACTTCTATCAAAAGTTGTATACAGAGACCACTCACTGGAGACCCATCAACATGCTCAATAATTGTGCAACTCTTTCAGTGGAAAACAAGGTGAGATTGCAGGAAAACTTCACTGAGGAGGAAGTCTTAAGGTGTCTGAAACTGTGCGCAGGAGATAAAGCTCCTGGTCCAGATGGTTTCTCCATGGGTTTCTTCATTAAGTGCTGGGAGATTGTGAAACAGGACATTATGAATGCCTTTCATAACTTCCATGAGCAAGAAGTTTTTGAAAGAAGCTTCAATGCAACATTCATAACTCTTATCCCTAAGAAGAAAGGTGCTAAAGAATTAAGAGATTATAGGCCTATTAGCTTGATAGGAAGCATCTACAAATTATTCTCCAAAGTATTGACAGAGAGGCTGAAAGGAGTGATCTCCAATCTGGTGGATGTTCAGCAAATGGCTTTCATCAAAGGCAGACAAATCATGGATGCAGTTTTAGTGGCAAATGAAGCAATAGACTCAAGAGTGCAACAAAAGAAGCCTGGTATCCTATGCAAACTAGATATTGAAAAAGCATATGATCATGTAAACTGGGAGTACTTGCTACGCATGCTGAAGATGTTGGGCTTTGGGAAGAAATGGATACATTGGATTAAATTTTGTATATCCACTGTTAGTTATTCTGTGTTGATTAACGGATCACCTGCTGGCTTCTTTAAGGCTCAAAGGGGTCTCAGGCAAGGAGATCCTCTGTCTCCTTTCTTGTTTATCATTGCCATGGAAGGACTGAATACTATGTTCAAAACAACTAATTTGTATGGATGGATAAAGGGTTTTGAGGTAGCTAGGGCTGGGAGTGATAGCCTAGAGGTGACTCATTTGCAATACACTGATGATACCCTCATATTTTGTGATGCTGATAGAAACCAATTGAGACATCTCAGAATAATCCTAGTGCTCTTCGAAGGCATCTCAGGCCTTCACATAAATTGGGGTAAGAGTTTTCTTTATCCCATTAATGATGTGCCCCACATGATTCTGTTGGCATCTATTCTAGGAGGAGAGGTAGGGTCTTTGCCAACCCTTAGTCTGGGAATGCTTTTGGGGGCCAATTCAAAGTCCATTGAGATTTGGGATACTGTTATTGAGAAATGTGAAAAGAAATTAGCAAGATGGAAGGCCCAATACTTGTCAAGAGGAGGTAGACTGACTTTGATCAACTCAGTCCTTGATGCTCTTCCAACATACATGATGTCCTTATTTCCCATTCCAGCAGGGGTCATCAAGAGATTGGATAGAATTAGGAGGAACTTCTTGTGGCATGGTGACAAAGAGAAGAAAGGCTACCATTTGGTCAAGTGGAGCTCAGTCATTTGTGCAAAAAAATGGGGTGGTTTGGGCATCAAGAACCTGAAAATCCAAAGTACAGCTCTAATGATGAAGTGGTTGTGGAAGTTCATCAAAGAAAACCACTTATTATGGGGAAGAGTGATTAAAGCCAAATATGAACAAGAGGATAGCTGGATGACCAAGGAAGTCAATACTCCATATGGGTCAGCCTATGGAGGTCTATCAGATCCCTCTGGAGTGAGTTGAAAACTCAATCAAGAATCAAAGTGGCAAACGGAAACAAAACCAGATTTTGGAAGGATAATTGGCATGAGGTTGGTATCATGGAACTGGTCTTTTCGGATATCTTCAACCTAGTCCTTCACCAACAGAAAACTATAGCTGAAATGTGGATATCTGATGGGTGGAGCTTGAATTTTAGAAGACATTTCAATGATTGGGAGGTTCAAAGAGTGGCTGATTTCCTCAGCAAACTTGATCAATTTCCTGGGGTTCAAGCTGGTGAAGATCATTTATGGTGGCAGGGCAACTCCAAAGGCATTTTTAAGGTCAATGCTGCATATAAAATTATGAACCAATCCAACCAGCAGATAGCAAACTGGCCATGGAAGCAGATTTGGAGGATAAAAGTTCCCCACAAGGTATCAATTTTTGTATGGTTACTAGCAAAGGAGGCCACTTTAACAGTGGACAACTTGATGAGCAGAGGTATGACACTGTGCTCAAGATGCTTCCTGTGTAAAGAAACAGCTGAGACAGTCAACCATCTATTTCTGCATTGTCCATTCACAGCTCATTTGTGGAGAATCATCCTAAACCGTAAGGGTATAGCATGGACAATGCCAGGCAAGATAACAGAGGCTCTTAGCAGCTGGGAAGGAATATGTTCACATGCAAAGGATAGGAGTAGATGGAGAATTGTCCCAGCTTGTATCTGGTGGACAATTTTGAAGGAGAGGAATTCCAGATGTTTTGAGAGCTTAGAGAATGATGTGCAGAAGATCAAGTTGAACTTCATCTTACTGCTATGTTTTTGGTGTAATCAAATTTTTTCTAATGATACTGTGTCTATCATAGATGTTCTAGATTCTTTATAGCTATAAAGGAAAGACACTAGAGCTCTATTGTAAATATGGTTTCAGTACTACCCAAGTACTGTTTTGATCCTTGAAATGATACAAAGTTACTGATTTCAAAAAAAAAAAAAAAAAAAAAATTACCTATAGTACAGTACCATTTTTTTAAAATTGTGCACCAAAATCACTAGCTTTTAAAAATATCTGTGCATGAAATCTTATCCATATTCGAATGAATTTCTAGGCTGTGCAAAATATCAAAATTAATATTAACAAATATAACAAATAAAATGATTATTAAAAAGTATAATGGACGTAGCTAATGACATGTAAAAAATGCAATTTATCAGAACTAATGATTTAATCAAAATGAATAAATATTTGAACGTAGTCAACTGGTTGTGACAAGAAATAATGTAATTAAAATTAACTGATAAAAAAAAATCCTACATTTTGATAAATAAGAATAGTTATCGATAAACTTATTTAAAATTATAAAAAATGTATTTTGAACTATTAAATAAATAAAACTTAAAAGTTACAAAATTTTAAAATGTTAGGCCAAAATTGGGTGTTAACAGGCTTCATTCCGGGGCCATGTAGTCCTACTGTCTCAATAAATTTATCAAATGATTTGTGATTGACACAATTAAAAGGGAGCCCCGCATCTACATCCATATTGCAAAAGCACTTAACGCACGCTCTCTTAGAATTTTCTTTATTTCATCAATTCCTCCTCCTTTTTCAAAGCCTCCTTTTTTTTTTTGAAACTAGTAACATTTGTATTTCATTTAGTACTTAGGTAGTACTGAAAAACCATATTTACAAAAGCAGAAAGGAAGTATAATCTATCCAAAAACTGAACCAAATCTAAATGGATCCTAAAACATCTATGATTGACTCAGTTTCATTGGAGTAGACATTTGTACACCAAAAGCAGAACAAAATACACTTAAGCTTTACTTCCTGCAAGTTGTTGTTCATATTATCAAAACATCTCTCGTTTCTCTCCCTCCATATAGTCCACCAAATACTAGTAGGGATCATCCTCCATCTTTCTCTGTTTGTAGCCCCAACTCCAGCCATCTCCCAACTGAATAGAGTCTCATCAATCTTGCTAGGCATACACCAAGATATGCCTCTGAGATTAAGGAAAATCTGCCACAGCTGCTCAGTAGAGTTGCAATGTAAGAAGAGATGTCACTGTCTCATTAGCCTTACCACATAAGGAACATCTGTTGCATAGAGAGATTCCTCTCTTGGCCACATTATCCAATGTCAAAACTGCTTCATTGGCTAGTAGCCATGTAAAGCATGCCACTTTGTGTGGCACTTTGATCCTCCAGATTTGTTTCCAAGGCCATTTGAAGTCTTGAATGCCACCAGGACTTATCTGTTTGTATCCTTCTTTCACCTTGTAACTACCTTTGTTGTGCCCCTGCCACCATAAATAATCCTCACCTGTTTGTATACCTTGAAAATTCTCCAGAACCTTAAACAATTCAAGTATTCTGGGAATTTCCCAGTCATTCAGATTTCTTCTGAGGATCAGATCCCAGCCTTGTTGTGTCCACATTTCAGCGACAGTCTTCTGTTGGTGTTGAGCCAAAGTAAATCAAAGCCTCCTTTTTGTGTTGAGTTCTGCGGAAAATAGAGATTCATAGGGCCTTTCGTCACATTCCGCGCGGTGGATGATGCATCTCCACTAGAAGATATCTTTGGAGTTTTGGAGGGAGGCATCATTTCCGCATATTCATCATCAAGATCATCAATATCAATATACTCTTCCGGCTGCCTCAATTGAAATTTGGGATTATTAGCGATTTTATTTTGCATATAAGCCCTTACTTCTTCTCTAATCGCCAACGGACAAGCTGTACATTGTTTAACATTCTTGAAACTACCCACTAAATGTTGCTTGTGTCGAGTTATTCCACCATTAAAAGTACTCCCACAAAAGTTACAATTAACCGAATCTTTCGTTGCTCCTTGAGTACCATAATTCCATCCAATGTTCCTCTTTTTGCTAGCATCCGCCATTGAATTCAGTCAATTCACTGTTTATGGACAAATGAATAAATAATTATAGAAGAATTAAATTTTTTTTAATAAATTATAGGCAGTAAGCAGTGACAGTGAACTGTGAACAATAAAACAGAGGAAAAAAATAGAGCAGTGAAGGCAGCAAGCTACTGTATCTCAAAAAGAAAGAAGAAAGAGAAACGAAGAAGAGGACTGAACTCTGAAGAGAAGAAACAAAAAAAGAAGGCAAGAAGAAATCTGAAGAAGAAGAGAACTCAAGAAGAAGAAGAACTGAAAAGAAGAAGAAAAAAAAGAGGTATACCTGGCAGCAACTTGTGCGATGAAGAAGGAGAAGAGATGCGAGGGGAAGAGGAGCAGCGACTCGAGCGACTGAAGGTGGAGAAGAGATCGCAAGGAGAAAACGCGACTGAAAGTTTGAAAATAGAAAAAAAAAACCCTAATTTTGACTAATATTATTAAGTCAAATCTTTTTAAAAATTAAAAAACCAAAATGGCGCCGCCATTTACGTCGCCTTCTGGTCGCCTTTTTGATATCACCGCGCCTCAGTGTAGAATGGTGAGAATGGCTCGCCTTGCCTTGCCATATCGCCTTTGGCGAATGGCGCTCACCATTCATAACACTGGGGTAGGGTCGGAATTATGGCACAACCTTATGCAAATCAAATTTGAGGAGTCACCAGAAAGACAAATGGATCTATGCAAATCAAATCGATTCACCAAAAAGACACACGGAGCTATGCAACTCAGATATGAGAAAGTAGTTTGGAAAATTCCACAGTACTATGCAAATTAAATATGAAAAGTAGTCATGCATAGTGCTACGCAAATCAGATATGCAAAAAAAGTAGTCACCGGAAGGATGGCACGGTGCTACACAAATTAAATATGAAAAAAAGTAGTCATCGAAAAGATGGACGGTGCTACACAAACTAAATATAAAAAAATAATCACCAGAAAAGATACACGACGGACCCAACTTTTGCTAACATAATCATTGGCCAAACGAGCGACATATATGGGTAATAACTGCCCGCCGGCAACGGAAGCTCTTTGATTGTTTATCAAGATCGTAGAGGCTCTGGTACCATGTGAGAAATATAAGAGAGGAATATTATTGAATTGTGTTGTTATCTATATTATTACATAGAGACTCTATTTATAGACACTACAATACAATACGATCCTTTACCATTTACTACTATTTACTACTCCTATTTACTAGTCCTATTCTAAGTAGGATTATATATACCTATTCCTATTCTAACAACCTCAATTTCTCCAATTTATGATTCTTCTCCAATTATAGGGTTTCATGATTTCTTATGGGTTCTAATTGAATTTCAGTTTATTCTTTATGATTGATCTTATTATGCATGATTTGATCATAATTCAATGTTTTCAAAGGTATTTTCATGAACCCAAGCTATGTAAGTATTTTTATGATCATGAGTCATGACTAAGCTATGTCTGTATGCATGCATTATGGTATGAAGGTTTTCATGAATTAAGGATGCTTTCATATAAAGTATCATTCAGTTTATATGATTATCATGCTTTAGATGCTTTAGGATAAAGTCTCTCAGATTATGTTATGTATCATAATTTTAAGGAACTATAATTATTAAATTCTCCATGAATGATTCAGTATTATCAGATTCTTACTGTTTCTATGATTATGCATGTTTTCTGTTGGGAGGTTACTTAGCATCGAGTGGACCTTGGGATGAAGGCTCACCTGTTAGTAGAGGCATGAGACCTTTACTAACAATCCCTTTGTCCCAAAACTACGTGGCCCCATAGGACTAAGTCTTTACAGACTTTTGCTAGTGGATCCAACTTATCTCAGGCTCGTGGTCCTTATCTTGGCAAGTAGGACACTCTCTTTTCGGTGTGTGAGCAGTACACTAAGCTCCATGTTGTAGCTCACATGGTTTATATCGGTTAACGGTATCTCCCACATATGTTATGATTTTCAGAATATTGCATGATCTTGTACTATGTTTTCAGAATCAGATCATCAGTTTTCATATTATGTTTACTTGGTTATTGTTCCATGTTTTACAAACTTATCATGTTATAATGTCATGTTTATGCATTTTCCCATATTTAGTACATTCCGAGCACTAGTCGCATACTTTCTTCCTATATTGTTTCATAATATAGGTTCTGATGCATCTTATCAAGTATGTGCTTAGTACAAACTCTTATCAGCTTAGCACTATTTTGGTGAATCCTCATGGTTCGGGGACATACCACTTATAAGTCCTTATGTTCATTCAAACTTTACTCTCAGTTTTCAGATTATTCAAGTGATCTAGAGACTTGTCCTAGCAGCTCACTTATGTTAGAGGCTATTTCAGACATTAGTATTTCGCACATGTGTCTTGTACTCGGATCTCTCTTTTATGCTATGTCTAGGCATTTGAGAGTTTATTCCGCTTTTCATGTTATTTCAGTTATGCCTGTTATCTCAGGGTCATGCTCATGTCATGTGGTTAGCTTGGGGTCACTCGTGGCTCTAAGTACCATGTCATGTCTAGGGGGTAGTCTTGGGTCGTGACATTCCTTCATGTGTAGTTTGCAATGTATAACATACTTTTTTTGCATTATTGCATGAAGACTGACTATACTCATCAGGTCCAAAGCCACAAATAAGAACCTTTTTGGCTTTGACATTATTTTGGACTGCCTTGATGTCTTCATTAGTGAACTCATCCCTTGTCTTGGGACCAGTTTCTCTCCTGTTGTCATCCTTGGCCATTGAGATTTTTGGACCTTGTTCAATAATATTCCATGGCTCTAGGTCCTCTCCAACAATAAAGTCCTGCATCCCGACCTTCCACCAACCGTAATATTTTCCATTGAAGGATGGTGGCCTTGTGGTCGATTGTCCTTGAACTCATGGTAGTGCAGCCATCTTTAGTCTTTCAAGGTGTTAGCCTTTTGAAAGAACCTGCTTTCGTACTAATTGTTATTTTATGTTTTCACTTATGTATTGAATAAGCAGGTTCTTCAGTTACTATTCAAGAAGTAAATGTGGAACAAATAATCAAAACAATGGTTTTTACATGGAGAACTTCTCGCTCCCGGGAGTCAACAGCCATGACCTACCCCGTCGGCTTTTCTCCCAACTTTCCACTAAATTTGTTCTACTTTTTAGGCTACAACTTTATAATCAAGGGACTGCTTCATAGACTTTCCCCCCTACAAATCTCCTAATTGTAGCTACTTGTTTCTATACTCTACCAGTCTTGAACACCCTTACAATTCAAACACCTAATACAAATTTTCTATGAATGTAAAAGTTTACAATTTAAGCTCAAAGAATCAAACTTGAGTAACTGTAATGATAAATCTTGATGGGAATTCTTCACGCTGCAAGTTGACTCTTTCTGATACGAAGTCACTCAGAATAAATTCTCTCTTTAGGTGTTCTCTTCTTGCTGTGTGGTTGTCTTCAATAGCATTAATGCAATGCTTTGTATAGGAGTAGGAATGACCGCTTCTTGTTCTCCTAATCCTTGAAGAATAACTTAAAGAATCGAAGAACCTAATCCAAGTTTGATTTGGTTTCCATTTGTGCGTCGGCCTCTTTGTTTTCTCCTATTTTTGATGCTCTTTCCATGTGTGCAAATATGGTAAAATTTCCATCTTGATTTCTTGTTTTTTTTAATTCATGTGATTTAGCCAAAATCCCAATTCCTCAAGGGAATCCTTCATACACTTAGAATCTGCTTTGCGCCTGATCAACAGTTTTCAGTTGTCTACTCTGAAGGACCTGGTTTCTTCACTTCTCGCAGTGTACTTATATAGTTAGCTCTTGCAGTAGACATGTTAAGGAGTTGATTCTTCAGTAGTTGTTTGTCATAAACAATACCTCTTTCTTATTTGAGACGTGTAACATCTGGTTCTAGCATCATGTTTGTTATTCTTGTTAATCATCAAAACTCCATATGTGGTTCCTAGCTCAACAGATATATTGACGAGTACCTACTCTACGTACAATTTAGAAACTGTCTCCATTTATCATATCCAACGGGTTCGTACATGTTCCCTGTTCTCTTTCCAATTCATATTGTGCAAATTCCAAGTCTCCTTTCTTTTATTTACTTTTTTTCTTTTAATTTATGCGGTTGATTCTCTTATTTATCAATGAAATTTAAGTTTTCTGCTGTACAACACAGCTGAAACATTTTTGACAACTTCCAGTTGCAGTATTTTTTTTTAAATGAATAAACACTTGTGGTTTCATGTTATAATAAATTTTTAAATATATATAATTCTACAAAGATTTACTAGTCAACAATAAAAACAACTAATTATTTTTTACTATAATTCTCTTTTATATGGTGTGAACAATCTTTTCACATTGAGTATAGATTATTAATTTTTGCAAAATTTGGACAAGACCGAAGAAGTATTACTCTTTACTCTTAGTTTCCAACTCTTCTTGCCTTGTTCCATCTTGGAATTGCTTGGACTTTATTGTTGTGGTATTCTTTCTTTTTTCCCCCACAAAACTGATTTGATTGCCATTGAAATCTGATTACATATGAAGGAGGGCTAGGCCTAGCCTTCTATAGAAGATGTATACATATGACAGAAACCAAAAAAGTTGGCCCAAAACAGTGGGAAAGGAAAAGCTTCAAGGAGGCTCATATTGGAGCCTTCTCGATTTTCTCATCTTGACTCGAAATGATGGGAATTGTCATCTTTCGGTAGTTAGCAAACCTCTGGTGGCGGTTGGTAAGTCTCTATACTGATATACCTTAATTACATCAGTGTTATGCCTCATTGAAGCCAGTTTGTCCGCTACTTTGTTAGCTTCTCTAAATCAGTGCCTAGTAATCACTCCATGGTCTATTACTTATTTCTTTATCTGTACAGGAAGCAAAATAGAACTAATATAATAATGTTACTGAGAATTTTCTTCATGCAGATGATCACTTCGTTTTTCTTTAATATGCATCTTAATTAACTTGCTGGACTTTTCTATGTAGTTCTAACTAGGAATAACTGATGGTTGAAGTATCACAGGACCAAAGTCGTGCTCTGGATATGATCCAGAATGACCCAGAGCTCTCTAGCCTGATGTTGGTCCAGGCACCCCTTGTTGATGTAGAGATCAGAGGTGTTCCAGCTCTTCAGTTTTTAGGGGACATTGTCTGGAAATAAAGAAAAAGAACTAGACACTGCATCAGCTAATCAGGTACATTCTTGTAAGTTGTATTGACTATCTATTTCGTGTGATTTTTCCTGTTCACCCATGACGTTAAAATGTTACTCTAGAAGTTCAGGCAGTAACCTTTAGATAATCTCCTCTGCAGCTTACCTTAGTTGTCTCTGGGGATTATTGCTAATTTGACACAGCACTATTGCATTGGGTCTTGTCCTTTTATTCTTTCTTTGAGATGACTGAGTGGACATTTCTTTTATTTGTTGTATGTATAAACAAAGTATTAACTCAATGATGATATCCTGGAATTGTGATGGAAGTGTCAAATGGATGCGCATATGCTACAGCCTTATCATTTCTTTTGCTAATGTTTGTTTTATTATAATCTGCATTTATACAAGCTTCTTTTTCTGAATGATACAGATGTTTCCAGTCACATTTGCCAACAAACTGCATTGATGGACTATGAGCACCCAAGTCTTTTGATGGTCTTGCTCTAACTAATGAACAGAAATACATGCGATACTCGTGTTATTTTACTAAGGTACAGGAAAATACAAAGTGGGAGTTGTTGAGATGAGTCAACAAAAAATGGGCTGAAAAGAATTGTTTGTTTTCATATTAGTGACTTGACATTTGAAATAAAAAAGAACATGGCAAAGCACTAGTGAAACAAGTAAACTGGATGTCAATCTCCCGTTTATTTTCTTTTTCTTTTTTGCGGACATAGTGAACTTGTTTTGTTGTATAAAATGGGTTGTACGATGCTTTGTATTTTGTGGATTTCGAAACTGCTAAGAAAAGACTTGTGACTGTGCGTATATAGATATGCTTCTGCCTTTATGTTCTGTCAAACTTGGTATACTAGATTTTTCTAGTTCTAATAAATAAGTAAAATATACTACAACGCTTGCTTTACACCCTAGACCCCTCTCCCCTCTGCCTCAGTTTTTTGTCGAAAGGCATTACTGTAACTTATGACTCGGTTGACTGAGAGAGAGTTCTCTTTTGCGTTGTTTGAATATAGTAAAATTTATTGAAAATTGTTTTTGGGTCTGGAGATCATTTCATTAAAATCAAACAAATGGTGGAAGCCCAGTCTATACAAAAAGAAAGGATAGCAATGATCTGGCCCAAAATTAGACTCTATCCAAAACAAGGAATACGAAAGATTTACTAAACAAACCAAATATCTGAGCTTTGTACTAGCGTATTTGGTACTCTCTTCTTCTCCTCGCCTCCACTGTTTGAAAATGTTTCCACCACAGGTGAGCTTGCATCTTCTTCTTCTCCTCTTGTGGGTTTCCTTCCATTTTGATCCCTATTTGTTTAGCTATTGGCTTTGTCTATCGTCTTCACTCTCACTTGGTAAGTGTTCTTCCATCACCTCCCTCTCTTTTTCCTTCCTTTGAGATGATGTTTCACATTTCTTCTTGGGTGGTTGTGTTTGTTACTATAAGGGACGGTAGAAACACTTCAGCTCAGATTTGGCTCTTCCTATAAGCATTTGTTATCTCATATTTGTCTTCTTCGATTTACTCTGCTCTTCTCCTTACTTCTCGTGTTTCTTCATGTCCCTTTGCAGGTGATGTTGAGTAGATGTTGCATTGTCTTCTTTAGGATTCACTTCTGAAAAGCTCCAATTATGCAAGACCCAACGAAGTTTGGTAGCAAGTTTTAGTGGGGCGTTGTGAGGTACATGTTGTTTCCCACTAGAGCTGACAACACACTTGCAGAGGATAAGGTGATTTTCGTAGCAAGTTTGATATCAGGGTTCTCAATAAACTTTAGGAAACTTATTGCAGAAGAGATAAGGCACAGAGTGACTAAGTCACCTACTTCTTTACTTTTCTTCTACTTAATGACAAGGTTATGTAAAGCAGAAGAGTTGCTTATTCTTGTCAAAATTGATGTGGAAACGCTAGTAACTAAGAGGTTCGACATTGAGAATATGAGGGATGAGTCGAGACTTGAGATGTGAGATTCACAAACTAGTGCCACAAGTATCTGGTATAGGTGCACATGCAGGAGCCAGTGTTGGAGGGCGTCCTATGACGTCCACTAGCACTACTATACCGACTTTTACACCCTCTACATTAGAGGCAATGAGAGCACATGGTGTAGAGTCTACTGAGTTTATTGAGACTGCTTCATCATTATCACAGCTCTAACCATATGCTCTTACACCGACAAATTTCATGAGATTGGTAAATAGGGAGGATCAATATAAGAAGCAGAGGAAGTTACTTGTTGAATAACTAGGTCTGTTCGTTGATAGGGCCATCACAGAGGCATTGGGGTCGTATAAAGACTTACATGCCCGAACAAATGATATGGTGTCACACCCCGAGGCTACCCCCTGGACGTAAACACGGGATCTAGAATCACAAGTGACCCCAAGCTAACCCTGAGCTGGCATATCATAGCATACTAAGATAAAATGACATGAGAAATACTATGCGGAAGCCAAAAACCATAATATGACTGAAGTGGGGAATACCCAATACTGTTTGAATAACATACTGAATAAGAGTTTACAATACTAGGTTATAACTCAAAATACTAGAACTGATTCTAACTATGTCTAAATAAAAGCCTCTAACTGACTAGAGATGCTGGGACATGCCCCAAACTAACTCTAGCAACATTGAAACTAAAAAGGAAAGACTGATTAGGAAACATGTCAATCGTCCTCGAAAAATGAGGACTCACCATTGGTACTGCTGAACTAGAGATCGGGAACCGATCTATGCATGATCTGAACGCTGAGGACTTGAACCTACATCACGAGAAGATATAGCGCAGAGTATGCGTCAGTACTTGAAGGGTACTGAGCATGCATGATAGGATAAAGCTGAACAGCATATACATAACTGAAATAAAGCATACTGATCAATGATATAAGATGAACATGAAGAATATACTAACCATGTTGAATATGAACTAAACTGAATGCAATGACTAAGTTCATAACATACTAAAACTGAATACTGAACTGTAACTGATAACTTGGTCAATGCACTAGAATCTGACTGTGGGAGCTACTAATAACTGATATAAAATCACGTGAGCTAAACGTGGAGTCCGATGTATACACCCCATCTAGAGGACCCAATATACCTTACTAGGGATATAAAGGCATGACTGACGTGATCACTAAATATGATGCCCACATAGAGGACTTAACCTACGGGGGCACATAGTTCTGGGACTATGAGGGTGACTGACCTTAGTCCAACTCGATATTAAGCCTACTCCCAATAGAATGTATGAAATACAATATAACTGACATAAACTGGATAGCCCGAAAGTCTGACATGCTAACTGAAAATGCAACATTAAGTACTGATAATGAAACATTTAATGAAATATTCTTAACTGAAGCATGTATATCTATGTAAACTGACCTAGCAAGTGTAATTCATGAACTAAACGAATCTACACAACTAGGGTACTGAATTTCATGCGAGAATTAAGTAACGTAGTTACGAAAATGAAATATTCTGATTAGGATTAATCTAATAGTTAAATATCAACAATAATATAAAGTTCTAGAAACCCTAAGTCTAAACATAATGAAGGGAATCAAGAATCTGACTAAATTCTAGGGACCTAATGGGCGAAAGAAACCCACTAGTGAAATCCCACATACCTGGTGACGAATTCCACAGAGAAATCTTTCGATTTCGTGAATGGAACTGAGGAAAACATGCTGCTTTCTTGCAAAGGGCATGGTCGATGATTTCTCTCTCCTTTTGTTAGGTTTGATCGATTTCTTTGAGAATGAATGGTTAGGGTAAGTTCTGATTAAGTTACTAGGCTTAAACTGACCAAAACGACGTAGTTTAGGTGTCCAACGCATAGGGAAAAGACCAAACGACCCCCGACTTAAAAGCTGTCGAGGCCAACGACGGGCCTGATCGATGGACCGTCGACTGACCTAGGGTCCGTCCTGGTCAGTCGTCGATTGGCTTTAGAAATTGGGATCTGGGGTTCTGAACCACGGCCTAGACCACAAACCTTGGTTTGACCTATTAGTTGAGATTTTCTGGGTTTCTGGGGAGGGTTGCAGGTGGTCAACCACGGACCCCACCTACGGTCCGTGGGTGGTCCCCTTTAATTTCTGATTTTCTACAATCTGGTCTTTCTAGCATATGGGGTGTTACTTTATCTCCCGCTTGGGAACATTCGTCTTCGAATGAAGACTAAACTAGCTGAATATGGAGGGAAAGTACTGCAAACCGTACCACTAAGTACTAGAAACTGAAATCTGACTAACTAAGTTCCAAGAATTTGCAAATACGTTGAAAATGCAAGTATAACTGAAGGAACATGATAGTAAGATTGAATTTACGCATGAGTAACTGAAAGACTGGAGAGGAACTATTACCTCAAGCTGTAATGGAATCGGAAGGAAAGAGATGAGGATACTTGGCCTTCATGGCTGCTTCTGCTTCCTAAGTAGCTCCCTCTACGGACTGACTCCTCCACAATACCTTAACTGAAGCGACTTCTTTATTTCTCAACCTTCGAACCTGACGATCAAGAATCTCAACTGGCACATCCTCATAAGTGAGACTATCCTTCACAGCCACACTTTCCAATGGTACTATAGATGCTGGATCACCCACACACTTTTTGAACAACGAAATGTGAAAGACCGGAGGCACCGCTGCTAGTTCTGATGGCAACTCTAATTCATAAGCCACTTTGCCAGCTCTTTTCAAGATCCTATAAGGGCCTACATATCTAGGATGGAGCTTCTCTTTCTTGCCAAATCTCATTACCTTCTTCATAGGTGACACTTTCAGGAAAAACCAATCATCAATTTGGAACTGCAAGTCCCTTCTCCTTACATCTGCATAGGACTTCTGACGATTTTGGGCTGTCTTAAGTCTATCCCTGATGAGCTGAACGTTTTCCATAGCATCATAAACCAAATCTAGTCCTATCAAGGCTGCTTCACCTACTTCAAACCACCCAGCTGGGGATCTACATCTACGCCCATACAATGCCTCATAAGGGGCTATCTGGATACTGGAATGGTAGCTATTATTGTACGCGAGCTCTATAAGAGGAAGGTGATCATCCCAACTACCCTTGAAGTCGATCACCCAAACTCTCAACATGTCCTCTAAGGTTTGAATGGTACGCTTTGCCTGACCATCCGTCTGTGGATGAAATGTTGTCCTGAGGTTAACCTGAGTACCAACACCTTTCTGAAAGGACTTCCAGAAGTGAGAGGTAAACTGAGGACCTCTATCTGAGATGATAGTCATGGATTTAAACCTGAATATCTTATTAATGTAAATCTTGGCGCAGTCCTCCACTGAATCTGTAGTCTTAACAGTAAAAAAGTGAGCGGACTTAGTAACTCTGTCTACTATCACCCAAATGGAGTCATGCTGTCTGCGAGTACGTGGTAAACCTGTAATGAAGTTCATGTTTATCACTTCCCACTTCCATGTAGGAATGTTCATCTCTTGTGTCATACCTCATGGTTTCTGATGTTCTACCTTCACCTGCTGACAATTAGGGCACTTAGCCACAAAATTTGCTATATCCCTTTTCATGCCATTCCACCAAAATATTTCCCATAAATCATGGTACATCTTAGTGGCGCCTAGATGAATAGAATACCTGGAGTTATGGGCTTCTGAAAGGATATGTTGTCTCAACTCACCCACCTTAGGAACACATAAATGACCCTGGTAGCGAAGCACACCATCTCCCCCTTGGGAGAAAACCTCAACTTTCTGCTGATGAACGACACCCTTCAATTGAAGCAATATAGGATCACTGTCTTGTTTTTCCTTAACCTCCGCTACCAATAAAGATTCTGGCCCATTCTGGACTGTCACACCACCATATGATATGCTCATAAGGCGAACTCCCAGGCGAGCAAGCCGGTGAACATCTTTTGCTAATTCCTTCCTTTCTTCCTCAACATGCGCTACACTACCCATAGATAGTCTGCTAAGAGCATCATCTACTACATTAGCCTTACCGGGATGGTAAAGCACATTCATATCACAGTCCTTGAGGAACTCAAGCCATCTCCTCTGGAAAAGATTCAACTCTTTCTGAGTGAACACATACTGGAGGCTCTTATGGTCTGTGAACACATTTACGTGAACACCATACAAGTAATGTCTCCAAATCTTCAGGGAAAATACTACGGCTGCAAGCTCGAGGTCATGAGTCGAATAGTTCTTCTCATGCACCTTAAGCTGTCTAGAAGCATAAGTTATAACCTTACCTCGCTGCATCAATACACAACCTAGGCCGCCTCTGGATGCATTACAATAGATCACATAACTGTCTGAGCGCTCTGGTAGAGTCAAAACAAGAGCTTTAGTCAACCTAGTTTTCAGTTCTGCGAAACTCTTCTCACACTCATCTGACCACTGAAACTTAACATTTTTCTGAGTTAACTTAGTCAATGGCGAAGCTATAGATGAAAATCTTTCCACGAACCTTCTGTAATAACCAGCCAAACCCAAGAAACTTTTGATATCTGTAGGAGAGGTAGGTTTGAGCCATTGCTTCACTGCCTCTATTTTCTGAGAATCCACTCGGATCCCTTCGCTAGACACAATATGCCCAAGGAAAGCAGCAAATTGTAACCAAAACACATATTTGCTAAACTTACCGAATAAGTGGCGATCTTTGAGTATCTGCAAAACATCCCTCAAATCAGTCACATGTTCTTCCTCATTCCTAGAGTAAATGAGGATATCATCAATAAAGACGATAACGAACAAGTCCAACTACTGCTTGAACACCCTGTTCATCAAGTCCATGAAAGCTACACGAGCATTGGTTAGTCCAAATGACATAACTACAAATTCATAATGACCATACCGAGTTCTGAAGGTTGTTTTCGGAATGTCACTATCTCTGACTCTGAGTTGATGATAACCAGATCTAAGGTCTATCTTTGAAAAATGACTAGCACCCTGAAGTTGGTCGAATAAGTCATCAATCCTGGGGATAGGTTACTTATTCTTGATTGTGACTCTGTTCAACTGTCGATAGTCAATGCACATCCTGAGAGAACCATCTTTCTTTTTCACGAACAACACTGGTGTACCCCATGGGGAAATACTGGGTCTGATGAAGCCCTCATCTAGAAGATATTTCAACTGCTCTTTCAATTCCTTAAGCTCAGCTGGAGCCATTCTGAAAGGAGGAATAGAAATAGGCTGGGTATCTGGAAGGAGATCGATTCCGAAGTCGATTTCCCTTTCGGGAGGAACTCCGGGAAGATATTTTGGAAACACTTTTGGGTACTTATTTACTACTGGAACTGACTCAAGAGTTGGGGTTTCGGAGCTTGAATCCTTAACCCGAACTAGATGATACAGATACCCCTTGGAAATAATCTTTCTGGCCTTAAGGTAAGAAATGAATCGACCCATAGGCACTGAGCTACTACCCTTCCATTCTAAGACTGGTTCGCTTGGAAACTTAAAGCAAACGATCCTAATTCTACAATCGATTGAGGCATAACAAAAATGTACCAATCCATGCCTAGAATGATATCAAAATCTACCATTTCTAAATCTACAAGGTCTGCCGAGGTGACTTTCTGGGAGACTGTGATAGGGAAATTTCTATATACCCATCTAGCTATAACTGGGTCACCAACTGGAGTAGAGATTGAGAAGGGTTCTGAGAGAATTTCTGGAATGACATCGAAGTTTACTGTTATATATGGAGTTATAAAGGAAAAAGTAGCCCCTGGATCTAACAAAACATAAACATCTAAGTGAAAGACCGGTAACGTACCAGTAACCACATAAGGAGAATCTTCTTGGTCCTGGCGAGGCTCGATTTTTTTCTTTAACACCACTTCCTAGGAGTGATATTTAACTTGTCTGCATTAGGCACTCTTGCAACAGTGAAATACTGTTCCATATCCCAGATGAAGTTTGCCAATTCTTTAGCACTTCTTGCGCCACCAAAGGCTTTTGGTTCTGGAATTTTAACCTTGGATGATTCCCCACGAGTTGAACCTAACGCTGCCACAACCCGACATAATACAATGATCTCTGCACAAAGGTTTTCATTATCCTTCTGCAGTCCCTCCAATTGTAATGTTGTTGCCTCACGAATATTCAAGTTTTCAGCCATGTGCTCGTCTACATCATTTCGATGCACACCGATTTCACCTTGAAATTTGTCAGCGTCCAGTCTCAAATTGATAACCTGTGTCAAAAGATCCACCAATGTTGGGTCGTCCATCCTTTCGTCAGTGATCCTAACGAAGGCTTCAATTCTGCGCACCATTTCCCGAAGTTCCGCGTTTGTCACCATCGTTCAACCGCGCTTTGATAACAATTGAAAGAGGGTCAATTTTTTTTTCTTTAACACCACTCCTAGGCAGTTTACAACTCTTGCAAACTTCAGCCTTACACTCTTACGAATTTGACTAATTATAGAAATACTTAACGTAGTTTTTAGGCAAACGAATAAAAGTAACAACACAACCAATGTACGGGAACTCTTCCCAACCTTTACTAATATCAATATTAATATAGGAAAAAAGTTTCATGAATTTGTCTAAGGCCAAAAATAAACACGGGACAACAGAGCTAACATCCTTTCAACACCCGGATGACCAGCCCAGGTAGTATCATGCGCTTCCTTCATCAAGTCTTTGCGCAGTCCGCCACCATTTGGTACAACGATTCTCCCCCTTTTAAAATGAAGCAGATCGTCCTCGATCTAATACCGTCTCATTATTCCATCTTGCACTTGACCCATCCACTTAATATATAATGAGTCGTTCGCAACACACAATCTGATTCTATCAAGGAAATCAGTTTTAAGTTTCAAAATTGAATATACAGCAGCAAATACCTCTTTTCGACTCAATACATCAGTAACCTGGTTATGTTTCCCTGGCTTATGCTCCCACATGAAGTCATATTTTGCCAGAAATTCCTGCCACCTTGCTTGTTTTGGACTCAACTTTTTCTGTGTCTTGAAGAATGTATTAGCGACATTGTCAGTCCGCACCACAAATCGAGTTCCCAACAAATAGACTCTCCAAACCTGCAAGCAATGTATAACAACAACAATTTCCTTTTCATGAGTCGAATATCTTTGACACCCAATTTTGGACCTCCACAATATAAATTAATCATGCCGAGCTTCTTCAATTTCAAACGATTTAAAATAATTAGTTTTATAAAATTTCAAATAATAATAATACTATAGTTTGCAAGTTATTTTAACTAGTTTGGTCACTTTTTATAATTTTTAGATAATATATATGTTTTTCATAATTATGTATATAATTAGTATATTTTATGATTATTCGAAAATCGTCTAAATTTTTTGTTTTAATTAAATATTTGGTTAATTAGTTTAGTCATATAATAGTTTATATTTTAAAATTAATTAGTTTATAATTAAGTTTATTATTTTATTTCGTTAAGATTAAAGGGTTCATTAATTAATTTATGATAATTCATTATATTCAAGTTTTAACTGAATTTGGTCATTGTTTAATTATAATTTTCCGCCAACCTCTTAAATCCATCAAAAGAACAAGTTTTGGACCCTTTTGATGTATTTTCAGACAACCCAATCTCAGCAACCCACTTCTTCTCATAAAATTTTAGCCCAATATTCAACAATAGTCAGCCCACCGTTTAATTCTTTACAATTGCATACATTCCAACAACCCAACTCAATGCAAATGACCCAACCCATTCCTTTTCACAGTAACAATACAACAATACAACGATCCAACATACAGCAAACGCGTACAACCCACCCCAATCGGTACGCATTCTTCTTCTCCTTTCACGCGAGTAATGCGATGAACCCAAAACCAGTCGCGAGCAACCCAGAAATCCAGCAGTGACGTGTCGCCATCTCGTGCACCCGCTCGTCCTTGCTCGAAATCAAGCGCCCAGATCGTTGTTCTGTAGAGGAATTGTACAATTTCGTACAGAATCCCAACTGTTGGAACCTTATCCTCTAGAGAGATTTTGAATTTCAAATCTCAAATTCTTATCCTTTTCTGCCCGATTTCCCTCCTAAATCTACCCCTATATAAACTCTCCTCTTATTCTTTGTAAGGGGTTGGGGGAGGGAATTTTTAACTAAAGCATAGAGAATAGCTTAAGCAAATAGATATAAAATACATACAAAAATACATCCGAAAAGGGGAGAGAAGAGTTGGTTCGGTCAGAGTCTCATTCTTCTATCTTGTTCATCATTTTCCCCTAAGTTGGTTCGAATTCGAGTTGCTGCCTAAGTCTCTCGTTTGCTGTTCATACTCAACTTTTGTGGTGGTGCTGCTCTGCTGGAGTTCGTTGTCTCAGTTCACTGCCCGGAAAGAGGTAAACTCTTTCTTAGTTTTGTTTACTTCATAGTTCTTTTATGTTTTTCTATTCATGTGTTCTTATCTTTCTTTTAGTTTTCATGAGCCAGACTTTGGTTTGATATTTGAGTAACTGATAATGTTTCTGTTGTTCATATTTTGTTATAAATACTCCAAGTTTCTTTGATGCTTCGTTCGTATTGCTCATCTGGTTAGTTCTAAAGATTATTGTGTATCTCAGTTCTAGTCCTTACACTTGTTCCTGGAAGTGTTAAGCATCTGATTTCATGTTTATGCATCTAAGAAATGTCACCTGTTTGGTTCGGTTTCTCTACTAAGAGTTATTGTTCCCAAAATTTATTTGTTTATTTTCTAACATTTTCTTCTTTAGGACGATAGTACACCCTTGCTCATGTTTTCGTCATCATCAATAATCGTTCAAGTTTAATTTGCTAGCAACCTGTTTTTTTTGTGATAGTTTTGAGTCGATTTCAGTAGCTGTGGCTTTTTTTTTTTTTTAAAAGAAGATGATTTTCTAAATCCATGAATTCCTTAGTTTTGGTTTGAAAATATACCTTCGTTTAGCTTAAAGTTAATCTTGTTCTTGGTTGATGCATATGCCCTTGTAATTTGGTATTTTCTTTGAGGCTCGTGGGCTGTTTAAAGTTCTCTTCTCATATTCGTTTGAGCTTCTGTCTTTTGCTATGCTCATTTTGGTTTAATTTGCTTCTCATCTAAATTGGGTCACTACTTTGCCACAAGCATAAAGGGGCTTGTTTTAGTTTAAATTGGATTTCATGAGCTTATCAGATTCTTATTATCTTTAGTTCCTAGTTTCGTAATCGTTGTTGTATTCTTTGTTGTCCCTAGCACTTGTTGCTCCACAAGGAGTATTGCTTTGATCTTAAAAATGGACAGACTTGTCGTTTTGCCTCTTCATTGATTTTTTAAGACGCTTTTCTAGTAGATTATTATTTCCATGCCTTTGCTTTCTCCATGTTTCACTCATGTGTTCCTTGATTAAGTTAGATTTTGTGGTTAGTTCTTCACTATTCTTCTCGCTGCATTACTTAGTTCATTCTATTTTTTAGACGAGTGTTTAACCTGTTTTGGCGTGGAATTACTATCTTTTGGTTTTTTTTTGTAGCATCGGCAGTTGCTTTATGCGATAGAATTGAGAATGTTTTATATTTTGTTTGCCAAAATTGATCTCTGTCCATGTGTGATTTAATTTAATATAAAATAGAGATAAAGGCTAATGCACCTCGAGTTAGTTCTCTTCCCGTTTTTATTTATTTTATTTGAATTATGTCAATGCTAATTTATTTACTGGTTCCTCTGGTTTCTGTTTTCTTTCGAAATACGGGAAAATTGTCGGAGCTTTGTTAAAGTAATCTATGCTTTATTCCTGGGGTTCGTGTTCAATGTCTTAAAATGTTTCAAAGTCTGTTTGTATACATGGATCAGCTGCTGGTTGCTTTCTTGGTGTTAGTCATAGCCTTCACATATCTCCTATGTTATGTAAATTAGTCCAGTTGCATACTTAAAACTAGATAGTTAATTACTTTCCCAGTTCTTGCACATAATGAAAACATGAATCAGTGTTTCTTTGCTATCCAAACCATTTCTTTCCTAGAAGTTCATTTAGAATTACTCTTACATATTTTCATTGTCATGTTTAACTTGTATAAGATGGTAAACTAAAATTTGAGCATAAAATGACTTGTTTCGAATTTTAGTTCACTGATTTTATTTATGTCTAGTTAGTTTCTTTCCATTTTATTCAACTGTTATCCCTATTTGTGTATTATAAAATGATGCCTTAGAGTTCTCCATTAAACTTTTCTTCAACTTATATGGGGATTGCTCAAGTTCTGCGTCCATTTCGAATTAAGAGTTCTTTTCTTTTATTTATTTATTAATATGTCAAGAATTCTAGATGTCTGCCTTGTTTGATAGCCAAGCGTATTGTTA
This sequence comes from Solanum tuberosum, assembly GCF_000226075.1. NCBI lineage: Eukaryota > Viridiplantae > Streptophyta > Magnoliopsida > Solanales > Solanaceae > Solanum > Solanum tuberosum. The sequence continues at coordinate 3,069,006 of NW_006238940.1, read as the reverse complement.
TTTAGATATGGTTACTTGTATAAGATGTCTACTTATCCTTTTCTTTTCTTTCTTTTACATGAACACACTCTCGTTTGAGTCCAATTGGACGCCCCATCTCTTTGATATCCACCTCTTCGAGTCAACCTCCTTTAAGCCGACTGAAATGGAAGCTATTTTCATTGGGTTTGAGCCTGAAAGACAGCAACAAAAGGCCGAAAATGAGTGGCAGAAATGGGCCAAAAGTCCAAGTTTTGTATTTGTGTTGTAATTGGGCCAAAGGCCTATCTTTTAGTATTATTCTGCTAGTTTTAGGACGGGTGTAAGGTGGGTCAAAGGCCAAAAGTTGAAATTAGTCCCAAGTACTGGCCCAGGCGAACAAAAAACCAGACTTGGGCTCATATCTCTCTCCCTTTATTACTTGTGTTTTTAAACTTGTTTACTTATTATTTGCATACTTGTCCGTTTAATTAGTTTTAAGGTTGTCATAGTTCAATTTCCCCAAGGATAGCCATTCCGAGTTATTTTTTTTCTAAAATCAAGTAAGCATTCACTTTTTACTTGACTTCAAAATATATTTGCAAAAGATATTTTACTTGAGTAGTATTTTAATATTTCTCTGTCCCCCTTAAGATGACTTTAAACTTTTTAAAAATTGTTTATTCACTTAATTTCAATTAAGTTGCTTATTTTAAAATCAATTAGCCAAATAGTTAATTACCGGATAACCGCAAGTTAGCTGACATTTTGGGTGCTTTCAAGCCCTTCCCGAAATGTTAATAAGAACCTCGAACCCCCTTAAATATTTTTCAATTGATTTCCTGTTTTAATCTTTTGAAAAAGTAATTTTCTTAATTTTTCTTGAAAATTAAGTGGCGACTCTTAAACCAGTCCAAATAATTATTTTTAAATAAAACAAGTTGTTTACCTTGCTTAATAGGATTTCACAAGGTAACCCCGAGTGGAATGGAGGATGAGCTAAACCCGTGATACAGAAAACTGCTGGAATCTTGGAGGTAGATGCAGTGACTGCATTAACTGCACAAATTGCTGCAATGTAGAACATGATGAACACTCACTTCAGCAACCTCTCGCTGGGACAACATCCATCTCAGGTGAATCCAGTCCAATAACCACCCACTTGGTGTGAAATTTGCGGAGGAGGAGATCATAATGGAGAGGTATGTGGTGTGAATCCAAATTTTGTAAATTTTGTAGGAAATGCAGAACGTGGAGGAAGTCATCAGAATTATAAACCTAGGCACTGGATGGGAGGCAACCCATCGTGTTTTCACTAATAGGTGTTGTGCTTCAAATGTGCAGGAAATAAGAATTGACACCCTGTGCGCGTCGCAGAGCTGGGGTAATTTTTGCCTCGATAGGAATTAATTTTCCAGGGTGAGGCAGAACCCTCCGTAACGTGCATGCATCGCAGATGCTGCCTGGATTTTTGGTTCTACGAGACGTAATTTTTTCATCAAAAATAAGAAAGCTTTGTAAGGGAGCCGCGTCGCGGAGAGGCACTCAAAATTTGACTTTGTGGGGAATTTAAGTATTTTCGCGAGGCAAAGGACTCTGTGACGCGTCCGCGTCGCGGAGCTTGGCGATTATTTTTTATTCCACTGGGACTTAATTAATTTCACGTGGCATAAGTGTCCGTAGCACAGCCGTGTCGCGGACCAGATGAGTAATATTCAATTTTCATTAAAACAAATGAGTTTTACCCATTTTCTTTACAAAAGACCTGACCCAAGTCTCTTTTAAACCCCAAATGTCCGTCCCCAAACCCCCATTTCTCCCAAAATTCCTTTCTCCTATTGCGCACAAGTTTCCCCATCCCCTTCTCCCTTGCGATATTTTTGGATTTCATTGGTAACGCGGAGTGGATTTCACCTATTCATCGCCCAACTCATCTTCTTCAATCTCATAGGTACGTTTTGTGTTCTCCTTTTGCTTAATTGATGATTGATGACATGGGTTGATGCAATTAGTTGGTTGACATTTGTTAATGGGCGGTAGAAGGTGTGAGTTGTAGCGGAAGGAAGTGGTGTGGGTTTTTTTGGAATGGGGCTTTCGAATTCTTGAGTAGAAATCGCCTTTTGTTGATTTTATGCGGGTTTTTTGGGTAAAGTTTGCTTAGATGAACAAAGTATGTGCTGGATTCAATTTAGTGGACTGAATCAAATTGTTTGTTTCATGGATTTTATGTAGTATTTTGAATTCTTGAGTAGAAATTACCTTTGTTGGTATTACATGAATCATGGGTCTAGTTTGGTTGTGTGAATATAGTCGTGTGAATTCTTGAGTAGCACCGATAGTATCTCATATTATGAAGTTGTGAGTTGTGCCATCTGGAACCTTGAATGGAAGTTGTTGCACTTGATTACTAATTTGGTGCTTGCATGAGACATTTGAAGGGGTAGTATGGTGTTCTGTTGTTGGTTTGTGTGTGTCCTCCTTTGGGAAGTCTGAGTACCTAGGCTAGATAATGCTCTGAAATAAGTGTGAGGTGGTGTTTGCACACCACCCATGTTTATCACTGTCCTGTAATTTGCTTAGGCTGAATTGTATTTTGTTTGCAGGCAATCATGTCAAGCACCCAACAACGAGGAAAAAAAAGTTGCAACCTCGAGCCAGAGGAAGTGTGTTCGCAGTGGGGGAATGTACCTCCCGCACCTGCAGTACCCAGGGGTCAAACTAGGCGATTCGGGTTGCGAATCGTTGTCAAGGAAGGGAAGTTGTGGTGGAAGAAGCACATCGAGGCTAGATATTTCTCTGATGTGTGTATTGACACTGATAGCTTGGCACGAGAGTTTTCCAGAATCCTGAGGCGTATCAAAGAGCTTGCAATTGAGTGAATTTTTGTGGAGCTGAGTGAGTGCAACTTTCACATGGTTTGACAGTTCTACACCGATTGGCGACGTAATCGAGATCCCATTTTGTAAAAGTGCGGGGAGTGGGTGTGACTCTCACTCTAGCTGTTCTGAATAGCATAGTTGGTACGTCACCGGAGGCCAATCTACTGGTGCTCATAGGGATGAACATTCGCCCACCTTACCGGGCCATTCCACACATTTTGTGGCCCCCAGTCCATGGTGTAAAAGACTAAGTACAGCGCGAAGAGATATCACAAATCTCTTTCTTACGCGCACATGCTCAGAGAGGCTCGAGTCTGGCTCAAAATTATGATGTATTGTTTGATACCGAGGCTGCATTACACAGACATTACCCGGGATAGAGTATGTTTGGTCTACACTTTGATGACGCCCACGGAGTTGAATATCGGGGCTGTGTTGAAATCGGCCATGAGAAAGGCCCGACTGCATAAAGGGCGCATGTACGCATTTGGTGGTATCATCACTAGCATTTGTCGTGCTGCAGGTGTCTCGGAGGAGAGTTTAGATTATATGGCACCACTGTTCCCAGCGCCGATAGTTATCACGAAGACAAAGGGGCCCAACAATGAGTTCGTCCCAACACTCACTACCGTGGATCATCATAGACGTGATGTGCAGATTATGGCCCGAATGTATGGGCTTGATATGTTGCGCCACCAAAATGGCTACCGGCCATCGACTGACGTGCAATTAGGGGAAGTAGAAATAAGATACCCGCTGAATGCACATGTTAAGGCCCTACTTGTCATTGGTCTTGCTTTTCATGAGTCGGTGGACTATGAAATATGGACCGATGAGGATAGGTTTCGCACTGGCTCGGACGTGGACTCCGATTATGATAATGGGGTTGACCCTGCTCAGGCCGGTGATGAGGCCGATGGGGGAGATGTTATGCAGGACTGATCAGGGAGTGATTCACCTTACCTCTATACTAATTTTTGTGATTTTGTGATGCACTGGGGACAGTGCTAATGTTTAAGTGTGGGGTGGGGGTGAATTTATCTCTGGTTTGTAGATATTAGTGAACACTGGTAGTGTCATATGTCTGTCTTTTATTTTATGTTTTTATTTGTGTTCCTTGGAGGTTGTTTTTTGTTCTTTGTCTAAGGAGAATCCTTTTGAACCGTACAAAATACAAAATAAAAATTTTCTTTTAAGGATCGAGTCAGTCGTCGTAGTTGAGTCGCATTTCCCTATGATAGATGGATGACGACCGTCTTAAGGGAAAATTTCGTTATTGAGTCTTAGGTTTGGTATGTGTTGAAGCTTGAAATTTCGTAAGGAGATTGTATGAAAGCATGTTGAAAAATTGATATATGAATGCATTTGAACTCTTGTATTTGACTTTAATGATTACAACTTATGCTTAAATAGAACCTTTGACATCAACTGATTGTGTTGCATGTGACTGATCCATCTTGAGTAGAACGTGTTCCATGAGCGGGGAGGTATTGTAGTATCCAAGTAATGCATCTGAGTCTAGAACTTGCCTGACATGTTATTGAAGCGAAATAAAAGGTGTTGCTTTGTTTAGGAGATGATAATAGGCTTTCTTTGTTTAGGAGATGATAATAGGCTTTCTTTGATTTGTATGGTAAATGCTAGCCTTCTCAGATAAAATATCCCTAGTATAACCCCATTGAGCCTTTTAGCCTTGATTTTGTTCTAACCTACTTAATTGAGCCGAATCCCTTTTATTGATACCGTCAGTTTTGATCATAAAGTAATCCCTAATATACTATGTTAAGATGAAAAAGTGAAAACAGCGGTAAGAGTAAATAGGGTGGAAATGTTTGGTTTTGTGGGGAAGAAAGAAAAGAGGTAGAAAAATGATTCCCCATAAGTTCTTAAATTTGTGATTGGCCCTGGTCCTTTGGACATTGTGCACTTCGACTAAGGTTGAAAGCCTAAGTTGAAGGTGGATATCTCGAAGCGTACCTTAATAATGGCCCTGGTCCTTATGAGGACAATGTGCACCTCAACTCGAGAGAAATCTATAAGTTGAGGGCGGCTATTGTTCAGTGTCAATATATATATATATATATATATATATATATATATGGATGTGTAGAAAATAAGGGAGAGGTTGGAAGTACTAGTGGGAAAATATGCAGAAAGGGGGACCAAAGGAAAGAAAAAGTTGTGAATGTAGAAAGAAAATCGAAACAGGTGCATTAGGGAGGATAAGTCACTAATTTTACCTAAATGTATCCTCCCTTACCTCAAGCTTACATTACAACTCGTAAAGTCCCATTTGATTCTGGACAAAGCATGCTTAATTAGTGGAGATGTACATAATGGGCAAGCTTATGGTTCTCAATGCAAGCATGTATGATGTCTTTGTTGAGTGAGAGCGTGTTATGTTTGTAAAGTCCTTAAACTATATTCAATTTGCTGAGTTGAGTGTGCGGACTATTCTTTTGAGTGAGGGACACTTATTGTATGAAATATAGGTGATATGTAATGGTGCACATGAAATTGAATGTGTTGGTTGCAAAAAGTTGTCGAGTCAGTACTTGAGTTGTACGATGTATGAAAAGTGGGCAAGGCCTATTCTGAGTGAGAACATGCTTGTTTTAACTGATTAAAGATCCATAAAAAGGAAGTGGTAGATACACAAATACCAGAGTAGGGAGTCTAGGTCTAGGATTAGTTAGAAAGTTGTTCGAGGACGAACAAAACTTTTAGTGTGGGGTAGTGTTCTTAGGCATATTTATATGCATAGGAACCAAATAATACCTGCATTCAAACCAAGTTTGGAATCGTTTTAAGTTAATTTATAGTCGTGTCAAGTCCAATATGATTAGTTGTGTAGGTGAGTTAAATGAAGTAACGAGCACTAAAACAGGAGTTGGGAAATATGAACAGATCCAAGCTGAAAATAATGAAGAAATATAGATCAAGAAGGATTCATATCCTCTACGCGTCGCGGAGAGGGATTTTACTATCAATCGAGTATTTGAAATGGAAACATAAGGGTTCGTACGCGGAGAGGGATTTTTAATTTTGGTCGTGAAGTAGTATTTGAGACAGAGTGGTCCGTGGAGTAGCCGCGTCACGGAGATAAGTTGATTGCCATAAAACGAATCTGAATAGCAGCTCCGCGTCGCCCCTTACTTGCCAGTTTTGGCCATTTCAACTTAATTATAAATAGACTCAGTTCTTTTTTATTAATTATTCTTTTTCTGGGTTTTCAAGAACAACGATTTGGAGAGCTATTTCATCTGTTTTTAGGGTTCATTCCTAAACTCTTCTACTTTCGATCTATTTATGATATTTAAACTTTGCTTGATCAAAATTCCTATTATGAGTAACTAATTTCCCCAATTCTAGGGCTATGGCTACAAGATGATTGTACATAATTGAAGTTTTATGGATTGACATTAACTATCATATGAATCACTCTTGTGTTCTTGGTTTTCGTATTTCGTGCCTAATCACCATTTAAATAAACATCTTGTCTGAATTGAACTCAGGAGAGGAATAAAAGGATAGAACGTGGGGCATGAGGAGCATGATTTTCTCTTAAGAATTAGAGTTAATTTGTATCTAGGATAGGGATATACCTAGAGACCTTGATTGGTCATTATACAGGAAGAAATCGTAATGCTCAGTAATTGGTCCAACCTATCCCTGCTCAACGATGTAATTAGGTTGCCTTTTATTGTAGGCGATTAGAGGTCGGGAGATAAATCATACATTTAACCCTGTGATCATTGATTCTATAGTTGATGAATATCCATTTTACAAGATAATGTGCATGATTCTTGATGTGAGCTACAGCTCTGGACTTCACCCAATCATTGTTTCAACCCTTAGAAATTGAATCACTTTTGTTTAGCTTTTACTTAACTTTTAGATTATAAAATCAATAAATCTTGTAACCTTGATAACACTTGTGTTTAATTGAAAGTATTGGAAAAATCAAATCATTCTAATCATGAGTCTTTGTGGGTACGATACCTGGCTCTTAATAAGAGCTACTTTAATACTTGAATGACCACGTACACTTGCATGTGCGATTGGGCGCAACAATAGTCAACATGGTCTGAAGTTTCTAAAAATCCTTTTCACACTCATTCGACTATACAAATGGAACATTTTGCTTGGTCAAATTGATCAGCTAGGAAGCAATGGAAGAAAATCCTTGACAAACCAATGATAGTAACTAGCTAAACCAACAAAACTCCTAACCTCTGAAACATTAGTGGGCCTTGCCCAACTCTTCACTACTTCAATATTATGGGGATCCACCATCACTCCATCCTTAGAAACCACGTGCCGCAAGGACGTTGAATCGAGTCAGAACTCGCACTTGGAGAATTTGGCATAAGCCTTTTCTCCCTTGACAATCCCAATACAATTCTCAGATGCTCTTCATGTTCTTTCCCGCTCTTTGAATAGATCAGTATATCATCAATAAATACAATAACAAAGAGATGCAGTTATGATTTAAAAATTTCGTTAATCAAGCTCATGAAAGCAGCATGGGCATTCGTAAGACCAAAATACATTACTAGGAACTCATAATGCCCATACCTTATTCAAAAAGCAGTATTTGGCACGTCCGTTGCCTGTATTTTCAGTTGATGATATCCATATCTCAAATCAATTTTATAGAAGACACAAACACCCTATAATTGATCGAACAAGTCATCAATGCGAGGAATAAGGTACTTGTTCTTAATAGTCTGTTTGTTCAACTGCTTGTACTCTATGCACATCCGAAAACTACCTCCAAGGAGAGACACTCAGTCTAATAAAACTTTGATATAACAACTCCTAAAGTTTCTTCGGAGCGGAAAAGGACGTGGCCAAAACATATAAAGATCGGCGTAGTCGCTCATAGGGACATATCTATCCGGATAGAGGATAGTCTAGGCCGATTCATAGATAGATCTCTCTCCATATAGATAGGTATCTCCGTGGATAGAGATAAAGATAGGGATCCATCTAGATCTTGATTCACTATTTCCATATTTTTTCTTTTTTCTGATTGATTGCCTTTTTTTTGACGACAAGTTTTCGTTTTCAACTCACTAAACTCAATTAAGGCCATTCTATAAGGTTGAATGGAAACGGAGCGAATCCCCAACTCCAAGTCAATACAAAAATACATATCCTTGTCTCGTGGCATACATGCAGGTCTGCAGGGAAAACATCCACAAATTCACGCACTATCGAAACAAACTCAATCGAAGGTACTTTGAAAGTATCATCTTTGAGATGTGTCAAGAAAGCTGAACAACCCTTACTCACCAATCTCTTGGCAGGAAGAAAAGAGATAATCTGAATTGGGCAATAATATATTCACCCTCCCACACCAGCAGATATATCCCAGGCTTGACCAAGGTCACAGTCTTAGCAGTGCAATCTAAGATAGCAAAATTTGGAGAAAGACAAGTCATATCCAAAATTACATCAAATTCAACCATCTCTAGAATAATCAAATCTACATAAGTTTTCTCTCTCCACAAAAGTCATAAGCCAAAACCTATACATCTTCTCAACTAGCACAGACTGACCAATAAGAGTAGAAACACTAAACTTGCCTCCCTTACGAAACTTCTTGAATGTTGTCACCTTGGCGAAGTCATCTGGCTTCACCCCCTCTACCTCAATCACAAAATCAACCACTTTCTGAAAAGATTTTACTGAAGCAGCCACCTATAAAGTTAGAATCTGCAAATCTAACCTCAATCCCTTCACAAATAAATGAATCAGCTCTTCTGGACTGAAGCTAAGTTGAGTAGCATACCTGGATAAGGCACGAAATATTGCCTCATAGGTTGTAACAGACATCTTTCCTTACTCTATATTCAAGAACTCATCTCTCCTCATATCCCTCAAAGTCTGAGGGATATACTTCTCCATGAAGAAGCTAAAAAATGTTGTCCAAAGTCACATGTGGTGCCATTTTTTGTTGGTACTCAACATGAGGCCGCCACCACATTTTGGCGTCTCCCTGAACTCGTATGTCACAAACTTAACACCAAATCGCTCCACTATATCCATCTTATGAAGAAGTTCATGACAATCAACAAGGAAATCATAAGCATCTTCACATTCAGTACCCTTGAAGACCGAAGGTTTAAACTTAAGAACTTAATAAAGAGATTCATACTTTTTACTAATCATTATAGGCCATGTAGTCAATTGGGGAAACATGTCTATTTCCAAGTAATCATCCTTTCTTGTTGGTATTAATGTTACCACAGTTGTTGCTCTAGATCTTACCATATGTGAATTATAGTGAAGGAGGTCAGATACCAATGTGTATCACCTAGATACTAATTGGATTCAAGTAATAGCACGAAAGAAAGAAGGAAATGAGTTTTCCTAAAGTCTTATAGTCTCTCAAAGAAAAGTATTGGTGTCCCTGTACCGTTCCACAAGAGTCTACTAGACTTGTTCTTGTGTGAGGAGATCACAGAACATAAAGCTCTGATACCAAATTTGTCACGATTCAAAATGAGTCATGACTAGTGTCACACCCCTATTCTTTCCAAAATTATTTTGAAAATAGAGTTTTTCCAATTAAAGTGACATTTCGAAAAGGGATAATTTATTCTATAGAGTCGCTACTTGAAATTGAGTTTTGGTGTTCCAAGTCACCTTATTTAGATCCCTAATCAAAAGGAAGTTGACTCCTTTTTTATTGGTCTGCGAACTAGAAGTCTAAGTAAGGAATTTTGTTGACTGAGGGGAAGGTGTCAGGCACCCCTCGAGTCTCGTGGTTCTAGCACAGTCGCTTTATCAACTTGTATATGACTTGACTTAATTTTGGATATATTATACTTATAAGCTTAAGAAATTTACTTATATCCTGCCTTCTTTGATTTATTTTAAACTGCTTAAAACTGTCTTATCTTTATTAGTGTGTAGTGCATTGGTAGCAGCACTTTCCAATCTTTACATAAATTATTTATTTATTTATATTTCAAAAACTAATATTAGTTTAAAATGATTTAGATCCTAATATTTGCATGTTATTATTATTATTATTGGTCATGCAAAAATACTAAAAATAATTTCAACTTTAAAACTTTTCATATGCCACATTTTGGCTATATCTTTAATTCTTAAAGAAACTTATAAACTTTTTTTTTTTATCAAATATTTTTTCAAGACTTCCACGTTAATTTTCGAAGATTTTACATCTTGGCCACTATTTTATCACTAGAATATTAAACTTTACGTAAACGTAAACTAATACTGGCTCATTTAGCACACTTGACTAGCCATCAAATAAACAAGCATGAAAATGAAAAAAGTTATTAATTCTTGTTAGTATAACTATTATCAAACAGTAAATCGGTGATGCTAAAGCCAAATATGAACCCAAACAAATAATATTTAAACATCAACAAGAGAGAAATATGCGAATCAATCAATGAAAGAAATTAAAATTGGACTTTTGAGTGTGCAAGAAATAAGCATTTGCTATATCAAATTTAATCTAAATTTTGACATATAAAAATCTCAACATATTTCATATTATAACATTAAAGTTAAACACAAAAAATTTGAACAACTTTATAACATTGGAGTCATGTCTTATATAATTGTGAAATCAAATAATATCATGAAGATCAAGTGTTATCTTTTGTGAAAAATAATTCACAAAGAAAATACCACAACATGAATTATGAAAGCAAACCTCGAACTCAATATTTACCGTGTTGTTTTCATCTTTTCGCAAATGTATCGTCTGTTGTAGTATAGATGCATGAGTTTTGTATGTGGGATGGGTTTGATATTGCTTCTTTTTTCTTTTTTTTCTTTTCCCCTTTTTTTTTGCAGATTGTTTTCTTTATTTCTTTTTTCCGTGTGGTTTTTTTTTTGTTGTTGTCATCTCTTTGATTGTGTGTGTATTCTGATGTATATAGGAACGATATGTGAGGGTGAGAGTGGTGTAGTTGTGTTGTTCATGGGGAGTAGTGGGATAAAGGTTTTAGGGAGTTGGTAGGTTTTAGGTTTATTTTTTTATATATAAATTAAATGTATATAAAAATTATAATAATAAAAATATGAACTTATTATTTTGAACTAATAAAGTATAGGAAAAGCGAAATAGCTAGTACAAAAATATAATTATAAAAACACTAACTTATTTATTTAAATAAAAATAAAAACATATATTTTTGTTAAAAAATAATAATCTTTTGAATGAATAGAAAATAAACTTAGCCTAAAATTTGATTCAACTTTTTTGTTGTTTTTCAATTATTTTTTAAAAAAATGAACATATTAAAATAAGATAAAATGAAAAATGGATAATTTAGATTCAAAGTAAATATTTAAATATTAAAGGTATATCACTTTGGGTTTGATAAAAAAAATAGGTGTTCACGGGATGCCCCTTTTTGCTTGGGAACATGAAGAGTTTTCCAGCAAAGAAATGAACAGTGTGCCTGATTTTTGGCCTACCATTTATTAAAAAATAGAAAATAGATCAAGGAAATGAGTGTGACCGAGCCCTAGCTTTGGGCAACTTACATATCTCGGGTTATAAGAGAATCAGGTCACGTGTAGTTCAAGTGGGTACAAAGATGAAAAATGTCTTGGAGAGTTGAGTGATATCCCGTCGAGATTCCAGTTCGTGGCTCCTGTTATTACATCGAAAATGATAAGACTAAAAGGAAGAATACAAAATCATATCTACTCTGCTTGTCTTGAATCTCTTTCTTCAAGTCTTCCTTTGGATCTTCAGTTATCACCTCGCCTTCTTTTGGCGGGTACCTTAATCTCAAAATTTGATCTTTGATCGAGTTGTTGACACTCCCCCAAATGACAGTTTGTAGAATACTGTTGAATTTTGTTCTCTTGATTAGAATGATGAGAAAATGATTCCTAATATGCTGAGTTGTTACATGGTTCGAAAGAGACTCTAGATTTCATTGATATCTAACATTCTTCGTTTCTCTAATTAAATTATTCTTGAACTTCATATTTATGTACTTTATAGAAACTTGTATGCCATGAAAACAAAACAAACCAAATGAAACAAAATTTTCTGCCCCAGTTTGCACTAGGAAATTTTTTGTGAGTTATTAATAAAAGCTATAAAATTCTATATGGGGCTTAAGAATAATATTTTGTGCCCAATAAAGACGTAATATAAAAATAAAAGGAAGATGTATGCCCTAAAAGGCAATCGGAGGATAATGTATCCTATGAAGAAATGGAGAAAAGAGAAATAAGGGTTATTGTGCCCTAAATGAAACCAAAGGTTGTTGTACCCTGTGAAGACATAAAAATAGAATAGAGGTTATCATGCCCTATATGCAACCAGGAATTGTTGTGCCCTATGAAGACATGAAAAATAAAATAGGGGTTATCGTGCCCTATATGCAACCAGGGGTTGTTGTGCCCTGTGAAGACATGAAAAATAAAATAGAGGTTATCGTTCCCTAAATGCAACTAGGTGTTGTTGTGACCTGTGAAGACATGAAGAAAATAAAAAATAAAAAATAAAATAGGGGTTATCGTGCCCTACATGCAACCAGGGATTATTGTCCCCGTGAAGACATGAAATAAAATAGGGTTATCGTGCCCTATATGCAACCAGGGGTTGTTGTACCATGTGAAGACGTGAAAATAAAATAGGGGTTATTGTGCCCTGTATGCAAATAGGGGTTGTTGTACCCTATGAAGACATGAAAATAAAGTAGGGGTTATCGCGCCCTACAGGCAACCAAGGGTTATTTTGCCCTGTGAAGACATGAAAATAAAATAGGGGTTATCATGCCCTATATCCAACCATGGGTTATTGTGCCCTGTGAAGACATGAAAATAGAATAGGGGTTATCGTGCCCTATAGGCAACCAGGGGTTGTTGTAACTAGTGAAGACATGAAAATAAAGTAGGGGTTACCGTGCCCTACATGCAACCAGGGATTGTTGTACCCTATAAAGACATGAAAATAAAGTAGGGGTTACCGTGCCCTACATGCAACCAGGGATTGTTGTACCCTATAAAGACATGAAAATAAAGTAGGGGTTACCGTGCCCTACATGCAACCAGGGATTGTTGTACCCTATAAAGACATGAAAATAAAGTAGGGGTTATCGTTCCCTACATACAATCAGGGGTTATTGTGCCATGTGAAGATATGAAAACAAAATAGGGGTTATTGTGCCCTATATGCAACCAGGGGTTATTTTGCCCTGTGAAAATATGAAAAAGGATTTTTTTCTATATAAAAAAAATGACAATTTTGATCATTCAGAGATATGAATCTTGCCATAGCAAAAATCTGTTATAACATAGTTTTAAACTTAAAATTGTTCTTTTTTTACTTTGCAAAAAGACCTCTTCAAAAAAGAATTAATTCATGATCGACAATGTCTTGACTTTAGTTAGTACCCACTATTAGTATTATACATATGAATCAGCTTAAACCACTTTCAGATAAATTTGAGGTCAACTTTGAGTAATCTAATAATTTCAAATGGTACCTCAAACATACTTAGGCATTTACAAGATCAGTTCATCTTGCATAAACTAAGGGGTTAAATTATTCATATCCTCATATTTCAAGTGCCCTCACAAAAAATGCAGTCCTACTCTAAATAATAGAAGTATTCTGATCTTAGGACGTTTTAGAATTCACTCACACTCAGAAAGATGTTCAATGCATGGGATTGAGATACCATATGCTTGGCCCTCGTGTAAGTATCCACTAATGTGAGAACATAAAAAATGGGATCAAATAGGACTTGTCATTGTCTTGAAACGTAGGATTAGGAAAGATAGGATATTCATTTGGGATAAAGTGTCACGCCCCGAGCCTACACCCTGGGCGGGACTGGCACTCAAGAACCATTGATGGCCCAAAGCGAACCCTTGGCCTGACTTAAATCTTCGCGGAAGACTTTCTCATGATAGAAATACTTTAAAATGTAAACTGAACTACTCAATAGTTAACTTAGAATGTATTAAATAACATTCAACTTAGCCAAAGTGGCAACTCAAGATTCAACATAAGCCAATAACAAGATAGTGACAAATGAACTAACTAACTATCTGTGAAGCTTCTAATAAATGAGATGGATGCCGGGACAAGACCCACGACATCCTAATGAACTAAAATACTGAAAAGGAATAAAAGGGGATCATTTGGAAGCAATGAGGCTCACCAACAAACTCTGAAGCTCAACTAGAATCAACGATACGTTGGATGATGATCCTGATTACCTGTATTTGCATCATAAACCGATGTAGGCTAAATGGCATCAGTACATTAAATGTACGAGCATGCGAGGGGAATAAAAAATAAGACATGAGCTTGAAAAGGGAACTGAAAGAACAAACCTGGTCTCAACTCAACGAAACTAAACTAAACTCATTTCAATATAAAGCAATAATATAAATACAATATAAAGAAAAGCTTTTAAAACATGGATAACAACTCTGTCTATTTAGAAATACAATAGTAACTCTGTATGTATGCAAAGATACAATATAAACTCTGGAATGTATATAAAAATACAATTTACATCTTTGTATATAAGAATACAAAATAATGTTATGGGAGTTTCTCTAACCGACAATCATCACTTAAGAGCTATTGTGATGATACAGTGTTTTGCCTCACGCTGCCAGGGCCGTCCTATACCTTGCCGAGGGTATAGAACCTGACTACTAAGTGGATCCACTAGTCTATGCTAAAAATCACTAAAGAATCATCTAAAAAATATGACCCTTTTCTACCTATGATGGCTACATGGTTTATGGGGGCTGAGAGTTGTCTGAACTCTCCCCCATATCGGTGCTCAATAGTACTCCCAAAAAATAATACTAGCTCTTATATTTAAAAACATAACTTCTTTCTGTGGTTTAAGATAATTGCTCAAAACTTAGCTCAAAGGCTCTCTTGGAAATCAAAGTTTCCTCTCTTGCTTAATTGTGAAACCATTTACTCTTTGGAAATACATAGTCCCAATATACTCTTTTGAAGAAATTTACTTCATTCTTTACTATTTACTCTTTACTCAACTCAAAACTCAAGTCTTAAAACAAAGTTAAAATGTTTGTAAAAGACCTTGGGAAAACTCTATGAATTTCTCTTGACTTGACTCTTAACTTTCCTTGAATTGAATTATGGATTCAAGGCTCATGATCTTATGTTATGAATGAGTTCATGTTGTTTAGACGTACCTTAGAGTGTAAAAATCAACTAGAAAACATAGGTACGTTTCAAGGAAACTCGTACGGAAAGAAGTGGGAAAGGGTAGAACACCTGATGTCCCTGGCGCTCTAAGTGGCGCGGGGAGCCAGACCCATAACTTCAGACACTGGCTTGGGATGCACTGGCTGGCACAGCGCCCCAGAGGCCAAACTTCAGAACCCAAAGTGGGGCGCTCTGGCTGCCGCGGTTCCCCAGACCCCTGCCCAGAAAATCTCTGATTTTTCTTGGTCGTTTTTCAACTCTAAACCCTCTAGATTCAATTGGTTCTTTCCCCAAACGCTTAGATTTGACTACATAACCAAAATATGCAAGAATCTACTCAAAATTACATCTAATTTCATGAATTTAAATCAAGAAACTTCTCAACAGTTCAAACAATCAAGAACTCATTAGAAACTTCAAACAAATCCATCAAGAACTCAATTTCTATCTTTCAAGAATATAATTTCGCTGAATAAAATCATGCTTGGCGCGTGGGTGAACTAAACCAACGCTATGTGATCTCACATACCTCATAGGAATCAACCCTTGGGGAAATCCTCAAGCAATTCAACTTGACGATTCCAAGCTTCTTATCCTTTTTCCCCCTCTTCTTTTCTCTTCTCTCAAAACCCTAACTTATTTTTGCAAAGTGTAAACTGAATCCTATCAATTTAGACCCCAACATAATTACAAAAAATGAATTTAATTAATTGGGTAGTGAAAAGACCATAATACCCTTCTAAAATCTGGTTTTGACTTTGTCACGACCCGAGCCTACACCCTGGACGTGGCCGGCACTCAAAGACCATTGCTGGTCCCCAAGCGAACCCTCATCCTGGCTGACTACAAGCGGAAAACTGATTCAAGCATACAAAGCTTAAAAACTGAAATAAAAGTTCATAAAACTTAAATAGAAAGCTTTAACTCAAAAGAAAACTCCGAATAAAATAAATTATTCAACTCGCCATAAAATAGGCAACTTAAGTCTTGAAAACATTTAATAAAATAAATGAATAATACAGACTTCTCAACTATACTGACTATCTATGAAGCCTCTAACTGATAAAGATGGAAGTCGGGACAAGACCCAC
>NW_006238940.1:3021348-3050518 GCF_000226075.1 Solanum tuberosum | reverse complement strand
GCAACAACTCTCAAGAATTTCGACGAACGCTTCGATCCTTTCTCTTTTCTCCTCTTTTCTCTTCTTCTTTTCTCTTCTTGAACTCACAACTAAAACCTTAGGCTAATTTTATGATTATAAAACTGAACCTAATCAGATTAGACCCCTAAAATATTACTAAAAACGAATTAAATCTGATTGGGTAAGGAAAAGACCAAAATACCCCTTACTATTTCCGGCTAACTTTCCTTAACTGGACAGCCTAACTTCAAAAGGTCATATCTCACTCATCCGACCTCGAAACTTAGCAAACTCGGAGGCGTTGGAAAGATAATTCAAATATCTTCGCTACGGTATCTGGTAGTACACCTAAATCATCTTGAGCTAGGAGTTATGGTTGTTTGAAGTCGACCCAAAACTCATAGTTAAGCATAACTTGCAAAATTTCAGATTTTGCTATTTCCAATTTAATTCTTTTTGAAACTCAAGGTGCTACATAGTGACCTTAACACTTAAGAAATTTTAAATTCCTTTCAAAATCTCACTCACTATGAAGAACGGTTCGAGTCTTAGCTCAAAAAATTTCTGGGGTGTTACAGACTTTCCTTAGTTAGACAGCCCAACTTCAAATGGGCATATCTCCCTCATACGAACTCGAATTTGAGCAAACTCGGCGGCGTTGGAAATATAATTCAGATATATTTCCTACGGTACCTTGTAGCACACCAAAATCATCCTGAGCTAGGAGTTATGGTCGTTTGAAGTTGACCAAAAACTCATACTTAGCTTAACTTCGTCAAACTTTCCAAATTTGATTATCCAAAAACAGTTTCTTTCTAATTCTAAGTATTTATATTAGCGGAATGTTACAATATCTCCCCCTTGGGAACATTTGTCCTCAAATGAGATTACTCTTAGTAGGCTAAGGTGTAACATCTAACACCTAGCTCAAACACCCAACAAGCAAAATGTAAATACAACATGCCAACTTAAAATAAAAGTCAAGAAAAGGATTAGTACCTTAATTTGGAACTTCTCCGGAGTCGAAGAGATGTGGGTATCTCTTATTCATATCCTCCTCAGCATCCCAAGTAGCTTCATCAACAAACTTATTTCTCGACAGAACTTTGACTGATGCTACTTCTTTAGTTCTCAACTTGCGAACTTGGCGATCTAGAATCTGAACAGGAATCTCCTCATATGATAAGCTATCCTTGATACCAATATCTTCAGTAGGTATGATAAGTGAAGGATAGCCCATGCACTTCTTCAACATGGAGATGTGAAATACAAGATGAACCGCTGCTAACTCCTGTGGTAGCTCTAACTCATAAGCTACATTGCCAACCCTCTTGGATATTCTGTAAGGACCAATATATCGGGGACTAAGCTTCCCTTTCTTTCCAAATCTCATAACACCCTTCATGGGTGAAACTTTCAAGTAACCCAATCATCTACTTCAAACTCTAACTCCCTTCTCCTAACATCAGTGTAGGATTTCTGATGACTCTGCGCTATTTTCAATCTCTCTTGAATAACTTTCACCTTCTCCATGGCTTGATGAACTAAGATTGTTCCTATCAACCCAGCTTCACCAACTTCAAACCATCTGATAGGAGATCCACATCTTCTCCCATAAAGAGCTTCATAAGGAGCCATTTGGATGGTAGAGTGGTAACTATTGTTATAAGCAAACTCAATGAGAGGTAGGTGATCATCCCAATTACCCTTGAAATCAATCACACAGGCTCTCAATATATCTTCTAAAGTCAAAATAGTGCGCTCTTCTTGACCATCTTTCTAAGGATGTAAAGCAGTACTCAAGTTCACCTTTGAACCCAAGCCTTTCTGAAAATATTTCTGGAACTGTGCAGTAAATTATGCACCACTATTTGATATAATCGAAATTGGCACCCCATGAAGTCTAACTACCTCTTGAAGATACAACTTGGCATAGTCCTCTGCCGAATGGGTGGTCTTTACCGACAAAAAGTGGGCTGATTTTGTCATTTTATCAACAATCACCAAAATATAATCATGTTGCCTGCGAGACCTTGGTAAACCTGTGATAAAATCCATATTGATCATCTCCCACTTCCATTCCAGAAGTTCTATATTCTGAGTCATACCACCGGGCCTTTGGTGCTCTACTTTTACTTGTTGACAATTCGGGCATTTAGCAACGAACTCAGCAATACCTTTCTTCATACTACTCCGCCAATATACCTCTCTCAAGTCACGATACATCTTTGTAGAACCCGGATGGATAGAATATCGAGAGCTATGAGCTTCCTCCGTGATCCTCTCCTGGAGTTCATCCACCCTTGGTACACACAATCTACATTGATACCTCAATACACTTTCTCCCCTTGTTCAAAAGCCATTACTTTTTGCTTATGAACATTTGCCTTCAATTCAAGCAAAATAGGATCTTGGTCTTGCTTTTCTTTCACTTCTGACACTAATGATGATTCAACCCCATTCATCACTACTACTCCTCTTTCTGTGGAATCCATTAGTCAAAATCCTAATCGTGCAAGTCTATGCACATCTTTTGCTAACTTTTTCTTATCCTCCTCAAAATGGGCGGTACTACCCATAGATAATCTACTCAAGTTATCAACAACAACATTAGCCTTACCTGGGTGATAAAGAATACTCATGTCATAATCTTTGAGTAACTCTAGCCACATTTTTGTGATTAAGCTCTTTCTGATTAAACACGTACTGAAGACTCTTGTGATCAGTGAATACATCTACATGAACACCATACAGGTAATGACACCATATTTTCAAAAGAAATACTACGGCAGCCAATCTAAGTCATGGGTTGGGTAGTTCTTCTCGTGACCTTTCAACTGTTGGGAGGCATAAGCTATAACTTTGCCATTCTGCATTAACACACAACCCAAACCAACTCTGGACGCATCACAATATACCACAAAACCTTGAGTACCTTCTAGTAAGGTCAATACTGAGGCAGTAGTCAACCGTTTTTTTAATTCTTGAAAGCTTTTCTCACAAGCTTCAGACCATTGAAACTTAACTATTTTTTTAGTCAACTTGGTCAAAGGGGACGAAATAGATGAAAACCTCTCTACGAACCTTCTATAATACCCATCCAACCCCAAGAAACTCCTGATATCAGTTGGAGTTATGGGTCTAGGCCAATTATGCACTGTCTCTATCTTCTGGGGGTCAACTTTAATTCCATCACCGGAAACAATGTGGCCTAAGAATGCCACAGACTCAAGCCAAAACTCACACTTAGAGAACTTGGTATACAACTCTCTATCCTTTAGAGTTTGGAGAACTATTCTGAGATGACTAGCATGATCTTCCTCATTCCTAAAATAGATTAGAATGTCATCAATGAACACGATAACAAACATATCTAAATAAGGCTTGAATACTCTATTCATAAGGTTCATGAACGCTGCAAGTGCATTAGTTAAACCGAACGACATGACCAGAAACTCATAATGACCATAACGGGTCCTGAAAGCTGTCTTTGGAATATCACATTCCCTTACTCTTAACTGATGGTAGCCAGATATGAGGTCTATCTTAGATAAACAAGTGGCACCCTGAAGTTGATCAAAGAGATCATTAATTCTCGGAAGAGGATACTTATTCTTGATAGTAACCTTGTTCAACTGACGGTAATCTATACACATTCTAAGAGAACCATCCCTCTTTCTCACAAATAAGACCGGAGCTCCCCAAGGTGAGACACTTGGTCGAATAAAACCTTTCTCTAAGAGATCTTTCAACTTCTCTTTCAACTCTTTCAAATCTAGTGGTGCCATCCTATATGGAGGAATAGATATAGGATGAGTATCGAGAAGATTATCTATACCGAAGTCTATTTCTCTCTCAGGAGGGACTCCGAGTAGATCATCTAAAAAGACTTTTGGGAACTCTTTTACTATTGAAACTGACTGAATAGGAGGTATCTCAACACTAGAGTCATTAACTCGGACTAAGTGATAGACACACCCCTTGGAAACTAACTTTCTCGCCTTAAGGTACGAAATAAAACGACCCTTAGGCACTGTTGAACTACTCTTCCAATCTATAATTGGCTCATTAGGAAACTGGCACTTAACAACTCGAGTTCTACAATCAATTGAGGCATAACAGGCATGAAGCCAGTCTATACCTAGAATGACATCAAAATATACCATGTCTAACTCAACTAAATTAGCCATGGTGCTCTTGTGATTGACGGAAATGGTACAATCACGATAGACTCTCTCTGCTAGAATAGACTCACCAACAGGTGTGGAAATACTGAAGGGCTCAAGAAGTTTCTCAGGAAGAACATCAAAATTCATCGCAACATAAGGAGTCACAAATGATAGACTCGCTCCTAGATTTAGCAAAGCATAAACATTAAATTCAAAGACTTGGATCATACTAGTGACAACATCTGGTTAATCCTCTTGCTCTTGGCGACTAGTAATAGCATAAAAACGATTTCCTCCTCTGCCTGCCTCTGAAGTTGATTCTCTAGATGCATCTCTATCTGGTGGAGAAACTGAAGAAGACTGGGCTTTATTTCCCCCATTACCATTATCATGCCTGTTCTTTCGACACTCTCTCATAAAATGACCATTCTGACCATACTTGAAACAACTAGTGGAGCCATCACGACACATCCCTGAGTGGCTCCTGCCACACTTACCACATGCAGGAGGCTTACTACCCCCTTGTGCCATACTACCTTGAGAATAGGCAGGTTTAACTTTGAAATTATGACTATTGTACTCACTTTTGTTCTTTGGTGCAGGTGCACTAGCAGATGATGGAGCAGGTCCTTTTTGTTTCTGTTGGAAAGATAACTGGTTGGCATTATTCTTCTGCTGCCCGGACTCATTACCTGATGTGTTTGCCCTCTTATTCTTAAACTCTTCTCTATCCCTCAGCTTGTCCTCCTCAACTTGTTGCACGTGGATCATTAGTCTTGCTATGTCCATATCCCCTATCAACATAGCTGCCTTACCTTTCTTTCTTAACATGCGAGACAACCCAGCAACGAATAAACTCATCATGCTTCTCATGTCAGCAACCATCTCAGAAGCATAGTGGTAAAGTTGTGTTAACTTCAGACTGTACTCATAAATGCTCAAAGAATCCTGCTTAAGAGTGAGGAACTTTTGTACCTTTGATTCTCTCAGTTCTCGGGGAAAGAAACTCCCTAGGAAGGCCTCCTCAACATAAGCCCAACTCACAGGTGGTGCACCCTCAGCTCATTTCTTCTTCCATTGATCAACCCAGATCTTAACGACACCCTTCATTTGGTAGGCAGCTAGTTCCACCCTCTCAGCATCAGCAGCATGCATGATCTCAAAAACCTTCTGAAGCTCCTCAATAAAGTTTTCTAGATCCTCAGTAACACTTGAACCTGTGAAGCTTGGTGGATTCATCCTTAAGAACTCACGGATCCTTGACGTATCAGCCACTTCCTATTGATTCTCTCTTTGTTGCCCAGCTTGGTTGGTCACAACTTGGCTCAACATCCGTATGGCCTCACGGAACTCAGCATTGGTGACCTCACCTTGGGGTTACACTTCTGGTGCATTAGGTACCCCTTGTTCATGTGGTTCAATATTTCTTCTAGCCGGACGACCTCTGACAGCTCTTCGTGGAGGCATGATCTGAAAGACACACGCAAGCACGAGTTAGAAAGAAACTTTTATAGAGATACACTCTATCGCACGAAATGAGTATCAAAGAAGTAAGATAGTTCCTATGTGTCGCAGCCTCCTATTTATAGATGTGGCACGCTTTACATCGATAACTAGAACTCTACAGACACAGCTTCATAGACTCCCTAAGACTCTTGAACTTTGTGCTCTGATACCAAGTTAGTCACTCCCCGAGCCTACACCCTGGGTGGGACTGGCACTTTGAGAACCATTGTTGGCCCCAAGCAAACCCTTGGCCTGACTTAACTCTTAGCGGAAGACTTTCTCATGATAGAAATACTTAAAAAGTAAACTGAACTCCTCAATAGATAACTTAGAATTTATTAAATAACATTCAACTTTGCCAAAGTGGCAACTCAAGATTCAACATAAGCCAATAACAAGATAGTGACAAATGAACTAACTGTCTATGAAGCCTCTAATAACTGAGATGGATACCGGGACAAGACCAACGACATCCTAATGAACTAAAATACTGAAAAGAAATAAAAAGGGATCCTCCGGAAGCAAGGAGGCTCACCAACACACTCTGAAGCTCAACTAGAATCAATGATGCGCTGGATGTTGATCCTGGTTACCTGTATCTGCATTATAACAACGATGCAGGCTAAATGGCATCATTACATTGAATGTACGAGCATGCGAGAGGAATTCTAAAACAAAACAAAAGATTGAAAAGGGAGCTGAAAGAACAAACCTGGTCTCAACTCTACTAAACTGAACTGAACTGTACTCATTTCAATATAAAGCAATAATATAAATGCAATATAAAGAAAAGCTTTTAAAACATGGATAACAACTCTGTGTATTTAGAAATACAATAGTAACTCTGTATGTATGCAAAGATACAATATAACTCTGGAATGCATATAAAAATACAATTTACTTCTATGTATATAAGAATACAAAATACTGATGTGGGAGTTTCTCTAACCGACAACTATCACTTAAGAGCTATTGTGATGATACAACATTTTGCCTCACGCTGCCAGGGCCGTCCTATACCTTGTCGAGTGTATAGAACCTGACTACTAAGTGGATCCACTAGTCTATGCTAAAAAGCACTACGGAATTATCTAAAAAGTATGTCTCTTTTCTACCCATGATGGCTACATGGTTTATGGGGGCTGGGAATTGTCTAAACTCTCCCCCATATCGGTGCTCAATACTACTCCCAAAATATAATACTAGCTCTTATATTTAAAAACATAACTTAGCTCAAAGGCTCTCTTGGAAATCAAAGTTTCCTCTCTTGCTTAATTGTGAAAACATTTACTCTTTGGGAATGCATAGTCCCGATATACTCTTTTGAAGAAATGTACTTCAATCTTTACTCTTTACTCAACTCAAAACTCAAGTCTTAAAACAAAGTTAAAACATTTGTAAAAGACCTTGGGAAAACTCTATGAACTTCTCTTGACTTGACTATTAAATTTCCTTGAATTGAATTATGGATTCAAGGTTCATGATCTCATGTTATGGATGATTTCATGTTGTTTAGACGCACCTTAGAGTGTAGGAATCAATTAGAAAACATAGGTGTGTTTCAAGGAAACTCGTACGGAAAGAAATGGGAAAAAGTAGAAGACCTGGTGTCCCTGGTGCTCTGAATGGCGTGGGGCGCCAGACCCAAAACTTTTTTTTTTTGTAAGGATGGCAAAGCCATCAATTATATAAAACACGACAGTTACAATTTGACATAGTAGACCAAAAGTGTCTACTTTCCCAAAGGCTCAAAACTAGCCGAAAACAAAATAAAATGAAAAGGAAATAACATCTAAACAAGAGTACATGGGAAATACCACATAATCCTCAAAACGGAAAGCTCAAAGAGCTTAGGTACCCATCGCCAGAATCATCGAGAGTTGAGGTAAAAAATTGAGCCCACTTCAAAAACGTTACAATCGAGTGATGATATTATGATCACCGACAACCTTAGTCCAGATCTGCCATGGAAATAGCTCAAAGAGCTTATATTGATTTCACTCAAGACACCTACAAGTCTCACAGATGCCATGAAATCAGTTCCAAAGAAAACTTCCTCGCCTCTATATTAAATTCCCACACTAATCTACACGAGGTAACTAGCTCACAATTATGCCACTCGATTTGTCACCTCGTTGAATTTTGATTTACCAACCATTTCACTTTATCTACAGATTGAGCTTCAAGAAAAGCTAATACCACTAATTTGACAAAGATGATCTGATTGATTTTCAAATATCAACAACTAACGTTAATCACCAGCAAGTAAGAATAATGAAAATTTATCTTACAAGCTTGTATGCTTTAGAGGCATTAGGAACAATGGTTAACCATGATCTCGGACTAAAATGTTGGTAAAGTAACCGTTTTGGTTGTTTGTAATTGTTGGTGTAGCTGTTGTATCTGCAATTATAATTGTTGTTGTATTATTTGTGCCATCTGATTATGTGTGTGATTGTGTGCATCCATATCCTTTATTTTGACATTTATGAATCCTGAGATTTGGAACTTCATCTTTCTCTATGTTGATAATTCTTCTACCTTGTAAGGAAACCTCCTGGATATTGTTATTTGTTTTAGTACCTACAAAATGAGCACCCATGTTAGCAAAGTAATCAGCTAGCTGATTTCCTTCTCTGAATACATACTCCACCCTTATTACACCATTGTTCCTAAGTTGCTTAAACCACTTCACTCCCAAACTTATCTCCCAAGGGACCTCCCACATACCTTCAAGCACATTTTTCATGGTTAATGAATCAGTATCCATCACCACTGGAGTATAATGTGCACGAATGCAAAATTCTAGCCCTGCTACTAAAGCCTTAGCTTTAGCTATAAGATTATTACCATCCAACAATCTAAATGATTCTGCATATATAAAATTTCCAAACAAATATCTCACACAAAAACCACTCGAACTAGGTCCTGGATTGCCTTTAGAAGCTCCATCTGTATTACATTTCTAACTTCCTATCTCAGGTTTTCTCCAGATAACTACTTTTGTAACAATAGAAGGTGTATATTCCTCCAAAAATTTAACAAGCATAGACCAGTGATAAGGAATAGAAGACAACCAGGAATATCTACACCTTGCCAAGAATCAAATTTGCCTATTAATTTCTTCCATAGTCTTATAAAAAGACATCCTATCCCCATGCTTAAGAGCATTTCTTCTTTTCCAAAGTTGCCAAATAATGAAAGCAGGCAGTGCCATCAAGATAGGCTTAAGTTTAGGAGGGGCATCCAATTTCCACCAGTTGCGGAGAAATACATTCAATTGGAAACCTGAAACTTGTACCCCAGCTGCTGCAATAAAGTTCTACCACACTCTTTTAGCAAAAGAAGAGGTCAGAAAAACATGATCAATAGTTTGTGTTTGTGGCCTAGTACAACAGTAACAAAGGGCCTCATCCACCACCTTTATTCTGATCAACACTTCCCCAATAAGAAGTATGTGTTTCATTAATCTCCACAAAAAGAAAGAGACCCAAAACATCAAACACTGGCTTGGGGGGCACTGGCTGGCGTAGCGCCCCAGAGGCCAAACTTCAGAACCCAAAGTGGGGCGCTCTGGCTGGCGCGGCACCCCATACCCCTGCCTAGAAAATTCCCAATTTTTCTTGGTCGTTTTTCAACTCTAAACCCTCTAGATTCAATTGGTTCTTTCCCCAAACACTTAGATTCGACTACATGATGTGAGGTCAAAATACATATTTTTAATCATTATTTACCTCATATTTATTATTTATATTTGTCCTTTTTGAGCATTAATTTTATAAATTGTGCTAAATAGTGTATTTTATTTGTAGGAGTAATTGCGTAAAGTTGAAGAAGTTTGGAGCTAAAACGAATTAAAGATGGAAGGTTGAAGAAGGAAATCAAACAGGCAGCTTAATGAATTAAATTTAATATAATATTATATAAAATATAAAGTTGCAGCGTTCAAATTGAAAAAAGAATATGCTGCCACGTGGCAGTCATTGAAGGAATCTCCAAGACTCCAACTATTGAAGGCGGCGGAAGTCTAAGGCGGTTACTGTTCACGCGTAAAACGTAGGAATTCAATTCTGTTTGGGTTTTAATTTCCTAATTTGTCTTGAACTCAATTATTTTATTTTAGGGTTTCTACATCTATAAATAGTGCATAAAAATAATTAAAAGGAGGCCAAGAACCAAGATACAAGACACAATATAAATTTTCTTCTAGCTTAGGAACTTTGGAAGAGCCGCCGTGGAGGCCGGAGAATTGTGGTTTATTCTTTCTTCTCCTTTATTATTTATTTGTAGTTTTGCATGCATTGATAATTCTTTCGTTTAGAAGTCTTTTTAACGGTGGCCAACGTTAGAACTCGCCTTGTTACTACTTGCCGGACCAAGGAGGTAATTAACAAGAAAAGAATTATCAACATAGATTTAGTGTGATACTATCTAATAGGCTAGTGTCGATTGGTGCGAAGTAATAACTAAGCCAAACATCGATTATGATGTCTAATATGAGGTAAAGGTAAGGGTTAGTAAATTATACACACGTAGCCGGACCAAGGTGCGGGGTGAAATTCTCTAGATGCCGGACCAAGGATTTAGAGATACCTAACTTATCACTTTGCATGTAATACACTAGAAAATGATTACTATTATTAGGATTACTGCGTTATGAGCTTATGGGGAACACATTCCTAGTTACTTTTAATAATCTGAATATAAATAAATACTTAGTTCAAAGTTATCTTTTTATTGTTTTTATTTTATTTCAATTTAAATCCCCCCATTTTTATATAACGACTACCGAGTTAAATATTTGCTATTGACAATATTCATCCATATTCTCTGTGGGATCGACCCCGACTCATAGTTGGATAAATATATTGCATACGATCGTTTATATTTCTTTTCAAGAAGTATATTTGAACGTTATCACTACATAACCAAAGTATGCAAGAATCTTCTCAAAACGACATCTAATTTCATGAATTTAAATCAAGAAACTTCTCAACAGTTCAAACAATCAAGAACTCAATAGAAACTTCAAACAAATCCATCAAGAACTCAATTTCTATACTTTCAAGAATATAATTTCGCTGAATAAAATCATGCTTGGAGCGTGGGTGAACTAAACCAACGCTATGTGATCTCACATACCTCGTAGGGATCAACCCTTGATGAAATCCTCAAGCAATTCCTCAAGAACTCGACGATTCCAAACTTCTTACCCTCTTTCCTCCTCTTCTTTTCTCTTCTCTCAAATCCCTAACTTATTTTTATAAAGCGTAAACTGAATCCAATCAGTTGAGACCCCAACTTAATTACCAAAAAACGAATTTTATTAATTGGGTAGTGAAAAGACCATAATACCATTCTAAAAATCCGGTTTTGACTTTCCTTATTTAGACAACCCAACTTCAAATGGGCATATCTCTCTCATACGAACTGGAATTCGAGCAAACTTGGTGGCGTTGGAAAGATAATTCAAAGACCTTTCCTACAGTACGTTGTAGCACACCTAACTCATCATGGTCTATGAGTTATGGTCGTTTGAAGTTGACCCAAAACTCATACTTAACTTATCTTCATCAAACTTTCCAAATTTGATTATTTCCAAAAATGGTTTCTTTCTAATTCTAAGTCTTTCTAGTAGCGGGGTGTTACATAAAGTCACTATTTCCTCTTAAAATTTGCATTATGCTCTCAAATATTTTTCATTTTTTGCATTTGACCTTTGTTTTCTTGGAAGCTTCTCCTCATTTATTTTCTTCTTTTTTTATCTCATTTTCCCTCCTTTTCGTTGGAGGCTTTTTTTCATTTTTTCTTTCTAGCTTTTCTTTGTCTATGGATCTATGGATCACAACAAAGTTGGTCTATCTTGAAAAATAGTTTAACGCCTTTGTTATTCTCATGCAAACTCCTAAGTATACTGGTACCAACCAAGTCAAGAATTTATTTTTTCTTTTTAAAAAAAAAAAACTTTAACAGAAACAATTTGTTTTTATCTTCTTCTTTTTTAGATTTTAAAAGAAGGAAGAGAAACAATTTTATTCAAATTTTGAATAATAAAAAAAAAAAAAAAATTTGCCCTAGTTTTTTGTGATGAGGACTTTCTAGATTTTTTGTTAGTTGGACCGAACCTCAAAATAAGGCTTTGCAAGAATCAGATCAAACATAGTTTAGAAGTAATGAAATAAACCAAACAAACTTTTCTTTTTTTTAGATTTTGAGATAAGGAAAAAAAACTTTTGTTATTCAAGCTTTTGAATAAAGACCAAAACATTTATTCATTTAATTGATTATAAATTTTTTGAATAATGATCACCGAACCCGATGAGGATTGCCTATGTATCTCATTGAGTTGAGAATCAGGTGTGCGTAGTTCGTAATTTTTTTTAACAAACTTTTGTTTTGTTATTGAATATGAATGCAAACTTCTTCTTTTTTATCTTTTTTTCGAACAAGGAAATAAGAATTTGTTTTTTTAAAAGAAATAATCTTCTCTTTTTTTCATTTTCTTGAATAAGGACCACAGAACCCTAGGACGTTTGCCTATGTATCTCAACGATGTAAGAATCAGGTGCGCGTAATTCGCGAATTTTTTAACAAACTTTTATTTTGTTGTTGAATATGAATGCAAACTTTTTTTTATCTTTTTTTATCGAATAGAAATAATAATTTTTTTTAAAAAAAAAATTCTATTTATTTTTTATTTTATTTAATAAGAACCGTTGAACCCTAAGAGGGCTGCCTACATATCTCAACGATGTGAGAATCAAATGCCCGTAGTTCGCGACTTTTTTTTTCTTAAAATACTTTTGTTTTGTTGTTGATATGAATATAAACTTTATTTTATCTTTTATTTTCGAACAAGGAAATAAGAATTAACTTTTTTTAAAAATAATTTTCTCTCTTTGTTTTTTGCATTTTATTAAAATGGACCACCGAACCAAAGGAAGGTTGCCTACGTATCTCAACGATGTGAGAATCAGGTGCGCGTAGTTCGCGCATTTTTTTAACAAACTTTTATTTTGTTGTTGATTTGAATGCAAACTTTTTTTTCTTTTTTCGAACAAGGAAATAATAATTATTTTTTAAAAAAAAAACTTTTCTATTTTTTTTGAATTTTATTAAATAAGAACCACCGAACCCTAAAAGGGTTGCCTATGTATCTCAACAGTGTGAGAATCAGGTACACGTAGTTCGCGGATTATTTTTTTTTAACAAACTTTTGTTTTGTTGTTGATATGAATACAAACTTTTTTTATCTTTTTTATTAACAAGGAAATAAGAATTAACTTTTTTTTAAAATAATCTTCTCTCTCTGTTTTTTGCATTTTATTGAAATGGACCATTGAATCCAAGGAGGGTTGCCTACATATCTCAACGATGTGAGAATCACGTGCGCGTAGTTCGCGAATTTTTTGTAAATATATTCTTCTTTTGAAAATTATTTTTTTTCGGTCATTTTATTGTAAAAATGCAAAAATCAAACAATTTGAGATTTTACAAAAAAGTTGCTTTATTTATTGAAAAATTGAAGAAAAAAAAATTCTCAGTTTACTAATTTATCCTAAAGTCAGTCAATATTCAAATAGTATTTATGTAACAAAAAGCACAGACTTGAACTATGTGTTTAGGGTTGTTCATGGTTATGGTTAAAAAATCAAACCGAACCGAAATCCGAACCAAATCGATTAAAAAAACTGATATTTGGTTAGGTTTGGTTTTAAATTTTGAAAATCGATACTATATGGTTTGGTTTTGGTTTTACTAAAAAAACAACCGCAAAAATAACCAAACCAGACCGATAAATTAGATATATAAATTTTATAATTATTCATATATTATTCATAAATAAATTTAAAATATTTGTTAAATTTTAAATAACTTAAGTCTTTAACTTTGCCGTTTTCTCAGGGCATCTCCAACCCTAATCTCTATTTTACTCTCCAAAATATAGAGTTCTCTATTTTTTCAGACAAACCAACTCCAACCCAATTCTCTATTTTACTCTCTAAAAAAAGAATCTTTCTCTCTCTCCTCAATATTATATTATTATTTCTATTTCATTATTATTTTCTTATTTCATGATACACATCCTTTATTTCCCTTTTTCCAAATAATAACTTTATATAATATTCATGTAATATAAAAATTTATTTTTTCAAAGTCATTACTTAATATAAAATTATATTTTTCCTAAATTTATAAATAACATAAATTGCAAGTTAATATTATATAATATACAAATTAATGGACAATTCAAATAAAAGTGAAATTATTAGTGAAATATAATTACATAAATACTCTACTTTCAAGATTATTACATTGCTCTCATAAATGCTCTATTAATGCATTACGGAGTTCAAAATGAACATTTTTATCCTTAATCATTTTATGTCTAGCTAAAGATTGTTCAAATCGGAGATTTTCATTCAACAAGAACAACTACGAATAATTGAAAAAAGAAATCAACAAGCACAACCGCAATCACAACTACACTAATTATGTAGATCATACACTATTTTTTTCCGAATATTGTTAAATCTGAAAAATGACCTACCGGATTACTAAATTATCGTTGTGATAAAATTATTATGTTATGTATTGTTATCTTGTATTTAAATTATTATGTCATGTATTGTTTTTTAAATTAAAATTTTCATCTTATCATTTTAATTTTGTGCATTCTTCATAGTGAAAATAATAATGATATCAAACTATATTAAAGTGACGAAAATTAAAAAAATCTATATGAAAAATAATATGTTAACTACAAAATAATAGAAAATAATAATAAAATAATGAAAAAGTGAAATAGAGAGATTCACCTCTCTATAAATGGAGAATAGAGAGTAATTTAGAGGGTGGTTGGAGAGCCCTTTCTCTATTTTACTCTCCAAATATAGAGAATGGAGAGTAAAATAGAGTGGGGTTGGAGATGGTCTCAAGCCCAACACTTTATCCCAACTATAACAATCCTAAGTCCAAGTCCATCAAAATCGTATTTTAGTCTTTACCTACCGTACTTCACATAAAAATAGTCACACTTTCTTTTAATCGAATCACTTTGTTCATGTAATGATAACTCTAGTATTGCTTAATTTAACCGACATTAGCTTTTTTGTGGATTGTTCATGTACTTGGTGTTTGTGTCTATCGGGATAAATATGTCCTCAAAAAAATTATTACTTTCAAATCGAATAAACCAGAAAAACTGAATCAAACTGAACCAAACCGGTAATAACCAAACCTATGGTTATTCTTTTTGGTTGGTTTGGTTTGATTTTAGAAATTTAAAAAACCGACTAGATTGGTTTGGTTGTGGTTTTAATCAATAACCGATCCAAACCAAACCACGAACACCCCTATCTGTAACT
The DNA here is from genome assembly GCF_000226075.1 of Solanum tuberosum. Taxonomy (NCBI): domain Eukaryota; kingdom Viridiplantae; phylum Streptophyta; class Magnoliopsida; order Solanales; family Solanaceae; genus Solanum; species Solanum tuberosum. The sequence goes on along the minus strand of NW_006238940.1, from coordinate 3,035,475 downwards.
ATCTAACCAAGTCCATTTGTTTCATCCAATACTCTCTTTCCTCGTCATATATTAATTAAGGTGACTCGTATTTAATTAAAAAGGTCATCATTTATACGTTCCTTCCTAACAAAATTATGAACTGCAAAACATAAAACAATAATATATCTATGAACATCTATAGAATATGGAGGCATCTTGCCTAATATAGGGAATCTTACTTTCGAAACTCCATAAGAACGTTCTTATATAACATTAATTTCTGAGTTGTGCCTGACCATGATTAATTTTTTCCTCCTTATTAATAGTCTGCCTACAATGATAATTTCCTAATTAATATCAAACATTACGATATGGGGCTATAAATTCTCGAGTGTTTGTAGATGTCACTTTCACAAAATATACTAACATGAGTCTGACTTCAAACTACTTCCAGGTCTCCCATTTAAGGATATTTCTTAAATATATTTTCTAAAAAAATCTTATCTACCTCCAAATTCTTACAAACCACTCTTGAATTTTCACTAGATTGTTTCATAACTGAAATACAAAATATAATAAATATAACATATGAACAGATACAACAAAAAATAACTAACCAAAGATAATCAAGATAATTTAAAATATAAAAAATGAAAAAAAATATCTTATGATCTCTTTTTCCCCTGTCTTTCTGATTCACATGTATTAGGAGATTAAATACAATAACAATTACAATAATATATCTAGTGTAATCTCATAAGTGAGTTTGATCATATAAGCAAGTTTGACGATCAAAGAGTCTTAATAAAGTTAGTGGCCTAAAGGAAAATTTTAATAAGAGACCTCAGATATATACATAGTTGAATAAACCACGTTTGATGATCAAAAAGTCTCAATAAAATTAGTGACCTAAAACAAAATTTTAATAGAAGAGCTCAAGTACATACACAACACAACAATAATAATATATCTAGTGTAATCTCACAACATGTTTAGTCATACAAGTGATTAACGTTTCAAGTACACCTCATCTTCTGATTTTAGGTGTAAACAATCATTAACTAGTATGAAATCCAACGAAGAATTGGAGTCGAACCCACAGGGAGCGGTACGTGTTTAAATTCAGTTATGAATTTGTAAACGTGATATATTCGGTTATAGGAATATACATTATCGGAAACGAGTACATATATCTAAGGGTGTGAAAATGAATGTCAGATAGGGGGATTTGGATGATCAACTATCATCTACAACACAAGTAAAACAGAGGAAATAACAGTATAAAGAGAGATTCTCGGGATGTGATCGATTATAGGCTGATTTAATTGTATGGGTAACTGTAATTACTAATGGATAGCTAAATATCAGTGGGTAAGCTAGGCTATGAGTGCAGTAGTTTTCTCTCGAACAACTACAACGAATCAAGTGATTTCTTTCGAACATCAATAAGCTTAACAATTGTAACAACCCAAAACCTTAATTCATCTACTCTTAGATGGGTAGAATCGAATTTAGGATTTACTCTTTCGAGCTAAGCCCATATCAACCCAATAGCTACAATCATTAACTGAAAGCTTTGATTCTAAAACTTCTTTCTCAAGCAAGCCTAGAATTCTAAATTCGAATTACATTTGCAACTACAATTCTTAGATAAAAACACAGTTATCAATTAAACCCACTTCAATTAAGCATATAAATCAATAAGAAAAGACACTCATACTCTAATTCAACCCATAATCACATGATCACACCCCAAGAACGGGGGTTTTAGCTAGACAACATGAAATGGCAAAAACCATTACCAACTCGATTGGTCATTAGCTGGGTATAGTCTTCAAGCTTTTACAATGTTCTAAAATCGTCAAATTCAAAAACCCATTTCCTAATTCTCACAATTTATCTTAGAAATCCTCAAAATTACAATAAAAACTTCAAAGAAAAGTCTTACTCTAAACTTGGGAATTAGAACTCTGAAAATTCCTTTTAAATTCCAATTATAAAGTTGCCTGCATTTTAGCCTGAAAGTCATTTCGGCGGAGTAAGTCGCGCCTCACCTAAAGATTCGGTGATCTGCCCTTTGCTCTACTCCATCGCCATTTGGCATTCATCCTTAGCATCTCAGGTCCTGTAACTTTGGGTGATCCAAATTGTTATCCTGGAACCGATCGGCGATCCACCGATTGCCCATTTAAGTCGCCAACTTGGTTCTTCCCTAGGGCTGGCACGCTAGAACTTTAGGCGGGCTAAAAAGCCACTTGGAAGTTCATCCAGTGGTCTTGGTGATCCCCAGGATCGCTTTTCCTTCACTTCTTCAGCTTGTTAGTTCTTCTTTATCCGGTAGTGTCCTTGCCTTGCTCCTTAGCCTATAATGCTGCAAATCAACATTTCAACATCAGTTTAGAGCATAATTTAGGCATTTGAGGACACTTATGCTATCAAAACAAATCCCAAATGAGTCGAAATCTCGGACTCATCAACACCCTCAACTTAAACTTTTGCTTGTCCTCAAGTAAAACTCAACATAAATGCACACAACAAGGTTCAAACTACTCATACAATGATCAATTCTGCACTCAAAGTTTAAAATTGTGACTCACCATCATCAATTGTACTGAAGCTCACAATGTTTGCCTCAAATGCAAGTTCAAGCTCATCAAAGGTATTCAAATGACCTCACAATAAAGATGATTCTACATTCACACAAAATTTCTCATCAAGTTAAGATTCCGGAATCACATACAACTCTCACACTCACAAAGATGAACACATGCATGACTTCACCCATAGGCTTGCCCTTATTTTCCAATCAACATTCGTTTCAGCTCACTCAAGATCACAAAGGTTTTTTCAAGGCTTGTAATGGGGTTGAGTGTCAAGGTATGGTCATTTAGGGTTTAGTGGCTTCTACGTTCATGAACTGTGACCTGAAAATCATTTTCTCCTTCTCTTATTCATTCAACATGATCATAATCCACCATATTATTCAACTAGACATGATTCACCAGATACCCCATTTCTTTTGTCATTTGCACAACTTTATTTCACAATTTTTGTTCTTTTTCATTATTTTTCTTCTCTTTTCTTCTTTTGTTTTTTTTACATGGAGGGGTTCCATCTTCCTTTAACACAGTCCATAAGGAAGGGGGAATTTTTTTTCACTTCTTGACTTCCCTTGTTTTTCACCACACCCCCAACTTAGGCTTTTGGCCTAAGTTAGTTATTCACACAAACCAAAACTTCATGAAGGTTATAGGTGGTGGGACAAAGAGGTCCAAGTTGTTCAAGTTTCTTCCAAGAAAATGGTAGGCTCAAAAGGTGACAAGCAGAGTTCACACTTCTCACAAGGTTGGCCACAAAGAGGTATGTTAACAAATAGGCTCAATCTTCAAAAAAATTGCCTAAAATCATTTCAATCGTTTACTTCACTTAATCGATCGGACCAACAGGGTAAATTCTAGGTGTCATCACACACAATGCTCAAAACAACCTCACCACACAAGGCATTGATACCATTATCAAACAAGACTCAACACTTTCTAGCTAGCATGCCATGTTCATCACAAAAAACTTCATCGACAATCTGCTAGTCACAACAAGATGCTCAAAGTTCACATATTGCCTATGTAACTTCGTTTGCCTCATTGTAGCCGCACATTCATTTTGTTCAATTAAGTGCACTATTCAAGACATCGGTATTGATCACAACCGACACTCAAATTTGTACAAAAACATATACAATCACGCACAAAAGAGGTGGAAAATTTTAAAAATTTGGATCAAAACCATTTTCTATCAAAATAATGGGCATAATTTATCAACAACCGCAATTCCGCAACTGAAATATATATATATAGCTCAATAAGCTCAATATCCACAAAAACACAATACAAATCAATATTCACAAAAACAACCCACAAAAGAGGTAGGTATACCTCACCCCACTAACAAAAATGCAGTTGTCCTCAAATGCAATCAAAAACAATAAAAAGTCTAAAAATAACAAAGAAGAAGGGAAGGGAATCATCATGTCAGGCTATGTCTGGGTGAAGTGTGCATATCCATCGTTCCATCTGTCTAGGCATCAGTGTCGAGTGTCACATCATCCTTGGCTCCACTAGAACCTACCATGGAAACATCTTGAAGTGATGTCAGTCTAGCAGTCTCGTACATGGCACCCTCAGAGTCAACCAGGTCCTCATAAACACCATCCTCTTGATCACCAAGTTGCTCCTCATCCGTCTTAGCCTCGGAAATAGCATCGGCATCATCAACTCTAACCGCATCTCTGGTGGTAGCCTGAGGAACATCTGAACAGGCTAAAATATATAAGCTCGGGACATCTTGTATGTCCATTGTACCAAAGAGCATGGAGTGGTCGGTGGACTTCAGCTCGTCCACATCTTTACGAAGTCCCACAAGATCGGCCTTTAAGGATGTCACCTCATCATCAGCTCCACGTCCTCTCTCACACACCTCAACTCTCGCAATAAAGGGATCGATCGAAGCTCGAAAAGGTGTCAACGCAGCAGCAATGGCTCTCTCGGTCATCCCAGGAATCGCATCCTCTAGCCGAGAGGCACGCGTATCAGCAGATTGGGTCAGATTCCCCATCTTGAACAGCATCGCATAGGTGATCGGGGGCCTAGGAGCAGTAGCAGCAAAACTATGGAAGGGAGCAGTAGAAGTACTCGGGGTCACAGAATGAATAGAGATAGAAGTACATGAAGGCTTGGTGGCCTGAGTAAGCAAGACTGCCTCTGCAGGTAGAATGTCAATATCAACCTCCGGCGATGTGTCCACTGGGGTTGCTCTCCTCCTATCATCCTCATCTCTCTGGTACTCGTCCTCAATACGTCGGATGTTAGTAGAGGAGGTAGGTGTCACCTCTACATCCGTCTTCTCATCTTTGGAAACAAAGGCTCGTCTTCACAACTCAGTGATCAACACCGGGAATAGAAGTGAGGTTTGCCTCTGCTTGGCCCTCATGGAAATCTCTTACTCAATAATCAACCCCAATTTTAGCCGCTTCCTGGTTATGATAGACCCAAGACATGCCGCCTTTGGGTGGTGGAGGATCGACTCATTCTAGGACGACATGATCGTGCTGATGATGAATCCAAACCAATAGCGAGCAGCTACGTTGAGGTCCTTCTTCTCTATCTGCGGTCCGGCCCCAATCCATCTCGGGGTGGTGTCACAAAGTAGAGGGGTCAACCAACCTTTGAGGTCTTCCAGAGTTTTTGTCTTCATCATACTCTGGTAGTCATGCATAAAGTCGGAGGCCTAGTCAAACACTGCATTTATATCATCACTTCTGCATTTTACTTTCTTCCCTTGGACCACCACGATGTCCACCAACTTGAAGGCACTGGCCTTTTTCTTCCCCTGGGAAACTAGATCATTGTATGCTGAATAAAATCCCGGACCCAATTAGGAATATATGGGCCTCAGAGTCTGGTGAAGATGTTGAACCTTTGGAACTTGAGAGTGTCCCACACTACTGGATATATGTCCACCACACCATCTGTGGACAGTCTCTTCTCTTCTAAGATTGTCCTCAATCCCTCGGCCTTTAACCGGTTGAGTGACTGGGGAAGAGGACCATGAACTAGTGGAACTGGAGCCACTATCTGTGCCGGAGGAGGCATTGGAGCTGAAGCTGGAGGGGTAGGCTCCAGAATCCTAGACGGATCATGATGAGCTTTGGAGCGGAGCTCCGCTTGCCAGGACTGTAGCAGTTGATCGTCTTTAGGCTCAGAGATAGAAGCCTGAGAATCTTGTGAGTCCCCCTCCCTATCTGATGTGGTGAGTTGAGTCTCGTAGACCCCCTCACTGTTTGAGCTTGCCTCCTTCGGAGGAACAACTATGGCCTCATTGCCCTTACCTTTGCCTCCCTTTGGAGGTAGCTTTTTGGCCTTGGAAGCAGTTGCCTCCTTATCAATTACTACTACGTGCCACTTTTGGGGCGGTATGTCTCTACCGAATACCTTGGGTCTAGCCATTCCTGCAAACAACATAGAAAAATGTTAGAAAAAGTTCCTGAAAATTTTCAGAAATGAAGTCGCCAAAAGACTCGATGAGTCACCGAACTACTTTGGTGGGCCAAGTCGGGCTCGCCGAAAGTTACAGCATGAAAATCTCAGGAATTCAAAACTAGTCACCGATGTGAAGTGCCTTTCGGAGGATCGCCAACTTCAATCGGCGAGCTAAAATTGGCTCACCAAAAATTACAGTGCATTTTAAGGAATTAGGGGAAAGGGCGATCAAAGAGGACTTTCGATGAGTAACCAAGTGAACTCGGCAAGCACATGCGTATCACCGAAAGTTACAGAACAAAAACTCAACATTTATAGAATTTAAGGGCGATCCATGGGGACGTAGGCGAACCGCCGAACCAATCGGCAAGCTTGACCCAGCTCGCCAAATGGCCCTTCGTGCCAGTTTTCAACCCCAATCTTAAAAATCAAACCCGCAACCTACAAAATCAAAATGAGACACTTGCACTATGAAATTAAAGTAAGACCTATACTACCCATGCCCTCGAGATACTCAGACTTCCCCCAGTTTGGCCAAAATTGTCCATTTGACGTCTTATGCCCTTAAGAATAATGTCAACCGCTCTATCATCAGGCAAACTACGACATTTAGAACAATCCGGGGTTACTCAGACTTCACCCCACTAGACCCAACACAAATTAAGTGCAACCCAACAAATTTTAACTCGTTTTCAACAAGCAAAAACATGTGAATCATGATTTACGAGAAATTTGGCAAAAGTTCAATTCGTTCCGGGAAATCCAACAGTTAAACAATGATAAAATCATACTACCCAACAATTATCAACAACAATGTATCGATTTCATTCGAGTTCAACCAAAAATAGAGTGCAGGGTTCGGAAAACCAACCTTTATACCGAAAATGAGTTTGAAATGCTAGGCGGCAAAGTAATCCAAAGTAATCCGAGCAAAGATCCCAAGTAACAAGAAATTAAACACAACAATACTATAATCTAGTATTGGGTGAGGAAGTGCGGAAGTTGAAAAGTAGGAAAGTGAAAGGATTTTTGAAAATTTAAATTATTTGGCCTTTAAACTGTTCATTTCACGCGCCAGTCGGTGAAGTAAGTTGTGTCACCGACCCACTCGGTGTATGTTTTTGCCCGCCGAGTATTACAAGATTCCCAGTCATTTTGGTGCTTCCAACGGCGGTCCAAGTCGGGCTCGCCAACCTGTTCGGCAAGTCGCCGACTGGACCTTTGGCTCGCCTAAAGGCTCTTTTCCCAAAATTTCAACTTTCCAACCTGCACATTCAACACGCATTATTCAAAAACAAAATTAAAGCATCAAAAACTTAGGTTGCCTCCCAAGAAGCGCCTCATTTAACGTTGTGGCACGACGTGGATACGTTTTTACGGATCATTCTTCGGGTTGGCCAAGGTATCACTTGGCAGGCTCCCTTTTGGCTTTTTGTTCAACTAAGATGAGATTTGACCCATTTGCATTTCCAATTGCTTGATTGACACTGAATGAGAGGTAGCTGTTTGGTTAAGTGTAGAGACGTCTTCTTTCATTTATTTCAAGACCTTGTCTGATCCCTCTACCTTACTAAGAATGCGTGAAAGCATATCTTCCGTACGGACATCCGACTCAGGCCTTTGCTTCTTAGGATTTTGATGCTCATGAGGTGGGATGTACCTATCCTTGTCACCCTCTCTTTCTTTCCACATGGCGTTATGATCACACCATTTTCTGTCATGACTCACGATCTCTCCATCCATCATCTTTGTTCCAACCCGGGTTACCACCCGGTCTTTGGTAGTTTTGAAAAAAACCTTCTCTTTGATTTGCAAGGAAGTCCACCTGTTCATTGTACAACGCTTTGAAATGTGCCTCATAATGGTTTGAACCTCCAACACCCACATCATTCACACTCTTCATCCCACTACCCATCACATTTTTCGACAATATGTCCACCTGGGTCATCATCTTTGCCATGTTTTGGTCCCTCCTTTGATCCTTCTCGATCTGCTCCTTTGTCATTCTAAAGGTGAGAGGGGACACTTGGTCCTCACGAGTGTACCATGCTCTATTGATCTTGGTCATGCAATCAAGGAGTTAAGATGCGACATCCCAAGGTTGTTGCATTATACCACCGGGAACAAGTTGATCAACAACTCCTTTGTTCACCGAGTCAAGGCTCCTGTAAAAATATTGCAACAAGACATCGTGTGGTAGCCCATGAGTTGGGCACTGAAGTAAGATCTTTTGAAACCTCAGCCACGTCTCTTAGATTGGTTCACCTTCCAAGCGTTTGTACCCTTGAATGTTATCTCTTAACGTCATCATCTTTGATGGGGGAAAATACCTTGCATAGAAAGTTGTGGTCAACTCATCCCAACTAGTAAAAGAGTTTCTCGGAAGATCAGCCAACCATTTTGTAGCTTCTCCCATCAAGGATAATGGAAATAATCAAAGACGGACCGATTCTTGAGATATGTTCTTGAACGAGAATGGTCTACAAACATCAACAAAATTATGAGCATGCTCATGGGGGTCCTCATGAGCCAATCCTACAAACAACCCTTTCATTTGTAACAGTTGAAGCATTGTGCTTATGACATGAAAAATGGCATTTTATTCAGCTGGTGGTAAAAGTATGGCTCTGATACCAACCAATTTGATAGGATCATTAACATTATTCAAGTTTCCAATGTCGTCTTGGTGACTGACTTGGCAACCATTGCTTCTGTTTACGCTCTTTTCGTCCTCTGTAAAAAAAACAACACAACCAACACAATGAGTCGATTCAACTATAAAACAAAAAGAACACAATTCAAACTTCGATAATAAAATTTTAAACAACACCACTCCCCAGTAACGGCGCCATTTTTTATTAACGTTTCAAGTACACCTCATACGATTTTAGGTGTAAACAATCGTCAACTAATATAAAACCCAACGAAGAGTTGGAGTCGAACCCACAGGGGGCGGTACGTGTTTAAATTCAGTTATGAAGTTGTAATGTGATCTATTCGATTATAGGAATATACATTATTGGAAACGAGTAAATAAATCTAAGGGTGTGACAATGAATGTCAGATGGTAGGATTTGGATGATCAACTATCAGCTACAACACAAGTAAAACAAGGGAAATAACAGTATAAAGGGAGATTCTCGGGATGTGGTTGATTATAGGTTGATTTAATTGTTTGGCTAATTGTAATTACTAATGGATTGCTAAATATTAGTGGGTAATCTAGGCTATGAGTGCAGTAGTTTTCTCTCGAATAACTACCACGAATCAAGTGATTTCTTTCGAACATCAACAAGCTTAACAATAGTAACAGCCCAAAACCTTAATTCATCTACTCTTTCGAGCTAAATGGGTAGAATCAAATTTAGGATTTAATATTTCGAGCTAAACCCATATCAACCCAATAGCTACAATCATTAACCGAAAGCTTTGATTCTAAAACTTCTTTCTCAAGCAAGCCTAGAATTCTAAGTTCGAATTGCATTTGCAACTACAATTCTTAGATAAAAACACAACTATCAATTATACCCACTTTAATTAAGCACTTAAATCAGTAAATAACAATACCCACACTTTAATTCAACCCATAATCACATGATCACACCCCAAGAATTGGAGTTTTAGCTAGACATCATAAAAAGGCAAAAACCATTACAAACTCTATTGGCCATCAGTTGGGTTATAGTCTTCAAGCTTTTACAATGTTCTAAAATTGTCAAATTTAAAAACCCAATTCCGAATTCTCACAATTTAGCTTAGAAATCCTCAAAATTACAATACAAACTTCAAAGAAAAGTCCAACTCTAAACTTGGGAATCAGAACTTTGAAAAATCCTTTTAAATTCCAATTTATAGTTGCCTGCATTTTAGCCTGAAAGTCATTTCGGCAGAGTAAGTCGCACCTCGCCTAAAGATCTAGCGATCCGCACTTTGTTCTACTCCATCGCCATTTGGAATTCATCATCACCATCTCAGGTCCTGTAACTTTGGGCGATCCAAATTGTTATCGCGGAACCAATCAGCGGTCCGCCGATTGCCCATTTCTGTCGCCAACTTGGTTCTTTTCCAGGGCTGGCATGCTGGAACTTTAGGCGGGTTGAAGAGCCACTTGGCGGTTCGCCGAGTGGTCTTGGCAATCCCAAGATCGCTTTTCCTTCACTTCTTCAGCTTGTTAGTTCCTCTTTACCCGGTAGTGTCCTTGCCTTGCTCTTTAGCCTATAATGCTACAAATCAACATTTTAACATTAGTTTAGAACATAATTTAGGCATTTGAGGATACTTATGCTATCAAAACAAAGCCCAAATGAGTTCAAATCTCGGAATCATCAACAAACAAATTTTATGATTAAAACGTCTCCATAAAATTAGTGGCCTAAAACAAAAAATTTAGTAAAACAATTCAATATTATATCTAATGTAAATTAAACTCATAAACTCAAATAATTGTACCAAAAATAGAAGTAGAAATTGTCTTTCCTTTCCTTTTCTGGTACGAAATAAAAATAGAGAAAGCTCAACATTTGAATCCCGTTTTAATCCTATATGGGAGAAGAGATTATCAAGAAAGCTAAAATAATGGAACGAATAATAATATGAAAGTGATAAGAAATTACTCCATTTGTCCCTTATTACTTGGCCACTTTTGAATTTACACACCTATTAAGAAAATAATTATTGACATAGTGAGTTTAACATTTTACCTCTATTAATTATGAAGTAGATGAATTAAAAACTTAGGATTTTCAAGAAGTTCTATATTTTTCAAAGTAATTAATTGAGGATATAATAGGTAAAAATAATTGTCCTTTCTTGATTTGTCAAAAGGGAAGTACTTAAATGGTAACATTTACACATGAACGAACTTTTAACTCAAATAATTATACCAAAAACATAATTTAGAAATTGCCTTTCCTTACCTTTTCGAATACGAAAAATTTTGACGCGGAAAAAAAATAGAGCAAGCTCCCATTTTGATCATAAATGGGAGAGTTACACAAATCTATAAAAGGGTCATTACCCAGCCTTTCTTCTTCATTCCAAAATTTTACTATTCACATTCCTTAATTTCTCTTACGCAATGGAAAATAGTGATCAATTTTTCGACGATTTCTAATGTTATCTCTGTTTCCGCCATTTTTAGAAGACATTGTTATTGATGCAGATCCAATTAGCTATTGTCTTTCTCATCAGTCGTCTTCTAGTACTATTGTTGATTTCCCTTTCTGTATGTTTCACCAAGTTTCTCTTCCATCATCCACAACGTCAAGTTGTACTATTATTGATTTCTCTTCCATAGATGGCGGCAAGGACGATCCTAATTCACCTTTTTTGACTCTCTTTACACAAGTTTCTGAAAACACTTCAAACCCCAATTCTTGTGTTTTTGCTTCATTAAGTCGAGAGTTACATGTATCGGGTAACTGTGCTCCTAAAAGACAATTGTTACAGGAATTGGGGGAAGAGAAATTTGTTCCCCTTAAGAAAATCAAGCTGAGAAACGAATCAAATGGAGAGGAAGGTCATTGGATAACAAAAGGGCTAACTAGAAGCGATGTGAATGGAGCTTCAAGGATATTACTATATCAACAAGACGTGAATAATTACATATTACCCTTTATGAACGAGGAAAAACATAGCATAATTTACCAATAATTGTGTGGAGTTGATATTACCGTTTTTTATATGGATACACAAACAAGCCATAGTTTGACTCTAAAAAAATGGTCAACTAATAGCTTTCACCTTGTCAAAGCATGGACAAAGGATTTTGTCAAAAGGAGGAATCTGAAAGAAAATGATGTAATCTCGATACGTTGGGAGAAAATAATTATAGATTTTGCTTTCGAGTTGACACGAGGAATCAATTAGATCTTTGAGATGTTTATTTATTTATTTATTTATTTATTCGTATGTTTTACTTTTTAGTTAGTTATATTGAGCTTTAGCTTGGTGATCAAATTAGCAAGAATGGAAACAACGCGTTTTAGTGTTGCTTCATTTATACAATCATTCTTCATTCTGAATTGATCTTTACATCTTGTTTTGATGGTTGTTACTTATTATTCCATAATGCATCATGTTATATTGTATTGTTTTCTATGCTTACATAATGTCAAACATCAACAATGTGAAAACTTAGTTTGTTCACTGACAACAGTAAATCGATGGTTTCTGTGATCAAAAAAGAAATCTACTAATCTGTGTAAATTGTAATATTAGTCTCCTGATTGTGCTAACTTTGTGATTAGCAGAGGAATTTGTTTGCTCCATGATAATCTTATCTCATAGTAAGAAAATAAAACCAAATTTGAACCTGACTATTGATTATCAAGTCTCTACTTTAATCATGGCAACTTAATTAGTGGTATACTTAATTTTAGGCTGTAGCAGTGGCATTTGGGCTGATGTTAAAGATTGGTTTTCTAATATGAGTTATAAGTTAACTTGAGAATATTTTTATGTGTGCTTTGGTAGCCTGCTTAAACAATCTTCGACGCCAAACTAAGTGTATCTTTGTTACGAGTGTTATACATCTAATGAAGGTTTTCTGGTGCGCAGAGAATCTATGTTAGGAATCGTGTTGTTGAAATTCAGCTCAATACATATAGAGAAAGCCTAAATCTCAGTACTATTGTTAGTGCAGAAATAGATAACTTCAGCATAAGTTACCTTTTCTTTTTCAAGGTATGACAAAGTAGAATTTTTTATTCTTTAAAGCATAGTTAGAACATCAAAATAATTTTCACTTTTCCATAAATTAATTTTTATTGATTTATTTTCTATGTAATAACCTTATACTCATTTCATTTCACATTACTTTGGCCTCATATTAAAAATAGTTATTTTAATTTACTTGTCCAATTTATGAAATCAAGAGAACTTTAGTATATTTTTCTCTTTCCACATTTAGTATTAAATAACAAAGAAAGTAGTAGTATAAAAATTTAGAGCATCAACCATCATTAATGAGATTAATTTAATAATGAGTAACTTACAAAAATAACTATATTTATAGGGTTAATGAATACCAATAGCTATAAGTATGTTATTTACAATAAATGACTACAATTTATATCACTTTTTCGCTGTATTTTTGTATAGTTTTTAATTTTTTTAATTTATACATTAATACATCTTTAAGTACAACAAACTAAATAAGGAATTGACTCTAAATATAACCCACTATCCTTACATTACGTCCATACAATGAGCAACTTCCCATAATTAACTTTATAACTGAAAATTACTCATTTAAAGACACATCATATTATATTCTTTATCAGTTTTAACAAAAAATTGTGATACATCATACTCAATTTTCTTGTTGTCTCCATAATTCTTATTCTAGCGTCGTAAAGGTATTAATATTTTTTTTGTTAATTCAAGTTATTGTATGTAAGAAAATTGTTGAATTTGTGAATGAAGGTTAAGTATTTCGATTTTGAATAGGTGAACTACATGGCAATAGATACACTAGTTGTTAAACAAAAAATGAATGCACCAATATAGAATACAATGAATACGTTGTTGTTAAACACAAAATGAATACGTTGGATACAACTATACTTGTATTCCCTAATCAACTTTTTATCTTGGATATAGTACTTATCTATCTAGATATAATTGTATTCGCAAATCAACATTTCAACTTGTGCTTGTATAACAATACAAGTATCTATGTATGTAAATATGGATACATTCAACACTGTTGGTAAGCAAAAATATGGATACATTAGACAAACGAGCAAAAAAGATACAATTTGTGGGTATAAAACTGTATAAGTATGGATACATTAGACACACGAGCAAAAAAAGATACAATTTGTGGGTATCAAACTATATAAGTATTCTTCTAAATAAAATTTTGAAAAGGCCAACAATATAGTATTGATGTATCCAACTATACTTGAATTCCCTAATCAACTTTTAAATTTGACATTGTACTTATGTATTCAAATATAATTGTATTCACAGATCAACAATTCAACTTGTGGTTATATAATAATACAATGTCTATGTATATAAGTATTCTACTATATACAAAATTGACAATCAAAAGAACCTTCAATCTCTTTTTTGTTCATGTTCTTCTTGTACTCATTTTTTAACAACTATATACATACGAAATCAA
>NW_006238940.1:2962165-3021212 GCF_000226075.1 Solanum tuberosum | reverse complement strand
ATATATAAGTAAATGACATTAAACTAAAAAAAATAAAGCATACAAATCTCAATTTCATTTTCATCTTGTTCCTGCTCGACTGCTCTTTTTTCACACCCACTTGAATCACAAGATTAGTTTTCACTTTTGAACCATTTTTCTTCTTTGTTAATTTTGCGTGTTCGATTTTTTCAAGCAGATTTAAGGGTATATGGTCATTCACCTTTTTTGTTCTTCTTTCGTTCTCCATTGCAGCAGTAGAGCTTGAAATTTTGACTTCTTGTTGAGTAATACACAAATCAAAAGAAGGTAGTTCATCCAACAATTTGTCAAATAAATGTATATCTCTCGTAACCCTCCTCGGAGTATCAATTTCAGCCATTGAAATAGATAAACAAATTCTTGAATCAAAAACCCTATGAAAATAGAAGAAAGTGTAGATGTGTAGATATATAATGTTCATTAAAAAACGAGATAAATATGCAATTAGAAGATATCTAATGGATACAAAATCACAAAATTTGTTCTTGCAATGATGTAAAGGATCTTGAATTTGAATGAATTTAAAATACATCCCTAATTAAAATTTGCTTAAACAGTGTCTTAAGTCGATAGGTATCTAGTAATATGAAATGGATAATAAATAACTTAATTGGGGTAAAATATGATGCCTCAATAGTTTTCATTAAGATTCAGACGTATCGATCTGAATATTAAGATGTGGTTTCTAGATCTGAACACTGAATGATTAAGATTATTTATTTTTAATATCTGAATATGCATATGATATTAAACATTATACTTATAAAATATTATTTAAAAATTCATTTAAGTAAAAAAGTAATACTTTTTTATTAAAAATAATATTTTAAATATTTATATTTGATGAAAAAAATTAAATTATATAATATGTAAATAAAATTATTGTAACATGAATATTTTTAAGAATTTAACATATAACATCTTTTCATAATAAGAATCATTCAACCAATCAAATCTTGTTTTGACTCAATTGGACAAATAAGATAATTTAATAATTGATTAAATTCTGACGTTCAAACATTATAAAACGTGTCAAATAATGAAAATATAAAACTCTCAAATATTTCCTCTTCTTTACATTAGTTGAAGTGCAAGTTCTTCACGTATATTGCTCATTATCTGTGAATCTGCAAGGCACTAGGGTTGTTCATGGTTATGGTTAAAAAGCCAAATCGAACTGCAATTCGAACCAAACCAATTAAAAAACCGATATTTGGTTTGGTTTGATTAAGTTTTATTTTTAAATATTAAAAATTAATACTATTTGGTTTGGTTTTGATTTTACTAAAAAAATAACCGCAAAAATAACCAAACCAGACCGATAAATTAGATATATATAGAAATTTATAATTATTCATATATTATTCATAAAAAAATAAAAAATATTTGTTAAATTTTAATTAGCTTAAGTTTTTAGCTTTGCAATTTTCTCAAGCCCAACACTTTAGCCCAACTATTACAATCCTAACTCCAAGTCCATCAAAATCCATTTTAGTCTTTACCTACTGTACTTCACATAAAATAGTCATTTTTTTTCTTAATCGAATCACTTTGTTCATGTAATGATAACTCTAGTATTGCTTAATTGAACCGACATTAGCTTTTTTGTGGATTGTTCATGTACTTGGTGTTTGCGTCAATCAGTATACATACGTCCTCAAAAAAATTATTACTTTCAACCCGAACAAACCAGAAAAATTGAATCAAACTGAACCAAACCAATAATAACCAAATCGACGGTTATTCTTTTCGTTTGGTTTGGTTTGATTTTAGAAATTTAAAAAATTGACTAGATTGGTTTGATTTTGATTTTAATCAATAACCGATCCAAATCGAACCACGAACACCCCTACCTGTGTTGAGTCACATTAGGTTAAAAATGCATATGATGCAAATTAAACGGATTCTATTAGAGATAATAAATGAATTAAGCATGTTTTACTAAGTTTAACAACCTAATGGAATAGTTGTCTAGACTGGCGGTAAAACAAGTAGAAAACTCGAGTCGAGAAGAGACAGTTTATTGGTAACAGGGCTTTTCGACCTCATTGTTAGGCTTTTCCATCCTAAAACATGTGCTACTATAGAATCCTTCTCAGGAGCATTGCTACATCTCTGGTATCTCATGGCTTGGAAACGTAATCACATCACCGAATAAAGTATTTTAAAAGACACATATTGGTGCGCGAGAGAAGACAATTTATATTACATTTCACAAATTATCAAAACAGTAAATAAGCGAGCAAATAACACATTAGGCCAACATATAAAATATCCAAAAAAAAATAAAAAAAAATAACTAAATAATTAAGCTATATGCAAGTCAATATTTATAAGCTCGAATTATGGTTATCCCCAGCGGAATCGTCATCTGTGACACCCCTATTTTTTCCAAAATTATTTTGAATATAGAGATTTTTCAATTAAAGAGACATTTCGAAAAGGGATAATTAATTTATAGAGTCACCACTTGGATTTGAGTTTTGGTGTTCTAAGTCACCTTATTTAGATCCCTAATCAAAAGGAAGTTAACTCCTTTTTTATTGGTCTGCGAACTAGAAGTCTAAGTAAGGATTTTTGTTGATTGAGGAGAAGGTGTAAGGCACCCCTCAAGTCCCATGGTTCTAGCATGATCGTTTTATCAACTTGTATATGACGACTTAATTTTGGATATATTATACTTATTAGCTTAAGAAATTTACTTATATCCCCCCTTCTTTGATTTATTTTAAACTGCTTAAAATTGTCTTATCTTTTTCAGTGTGTTGTGTATTGGTAGCAGCGCTTTCCAATTTTGTCATAAATTATTTATTTATTTATATTTCAAAAACTAAAATTAGTTTAAAATACTTTAGATCCTAATATTTCTATGTTATTATTATTATTATTGGTCATGCAAAAATACTAAAAATAATTTTAACTTTAAAACTTTTCATACGCCACATTTTGGCTATATCTTTAACTAGTGAACTTAGCCGCGCCACGTGCGGTGTATAAAAGTTTTAAAGTTTTTTTTTTAATTTTTAAATTCAAATAGATTAGATAAAAAAAATTTAACATTTAGATTTGTAATTTTAACTTGATTCATTAATTGATTTTATCAACAAAAAAAATCTTAAATTAGCACTGTTTAATACCTAAAAGAAATAAATTTGGTTGAATAGTACCTATTCTTTTATGTTAGTTATAATATAATAATTAAAAATTTATGACTTTATTATCCATTTGAATGAGTTCTTAAAATTAAATATGGTCACCTTTGATATTTTGTAAATTTTTTGAAGTGGAACGTTTAGTCTTTTAATTTTTTTTAAAATGTCAAAAGAATTAAAATAGTAACACATCGAAACACGCTCTTAGAAATATGAAAAATTATTTTTAATAGATAAGCTACCTATAATTTAAAGGCCTAAAAGTGTACTTCAATTGTATATTAAAATTTGAAGTTTTTTTTCTATATGTTGATTCATTGGAAAGGAAATGGACGATACATGATTTTAGTTTTGCAAAATAATTTTTGGTGATATAGGATTAACAAAAATAAAAAAATATTATTGTTATATATTGTGGTTAAAATACATGATAAAATAAGTAATAAATGACCAATTATAAAAGAATGATAAAAGGTTTTATGTTATAAAGTTTTAAAAAATAATTCTTATAATTAGACTCTTGGGTTTTTTTAAAATAAGGTAAATATAAAAATAATTGTTCACAAATAATAGGAATATTTATAATTATTAACGATAAATAATATTTCCATTTAATTAAAGTGTATGAGAAAAAGCTAAGTAAATATTTAGAATAATTTTAATGGAGGATGAATGGTTAAGTAATAAGTATATTTGGAATAATTATCTCTATTATTTTTCCCTTAATAAATTCTCTCCTATAATTCTACATTTCTTTGAATTTATTCCAACACTATTTTTCGATTCTCCCTTTTTTCTTATTTTCTTTTTCATTTTTTTCATCTTTGCATATTTAATTCAACTAAAAAAAAAGTAACAATTAGCATCGTATCTTAAAAGAATCAATTTAGCTAGTCTTTAACTTTTTAACTAATTTATATTTTTAAAAAACAGTAACCATTAGCATAATATCTTAACATAATCAAGATAGCTTGTCTTTAGTTTTTACTAATTTATGCAAAATGTCAAAAATGAATTCTCTTAATTAATTTTCTTATATTTTTCATGATTCATATTTTATTGAAAATTTAAAAATAACTTCATAATAATTTTGATTATCCCCCGCCGTTAAGTGTATCCACAAACACATTTTAATGTTTTTCGAGAATTGGTTTTTATGCTAACTTTTATTAATGATCTTGCTCATATAATTTCATTAAAAAAATCCAAATCAATTTTTCTCTTAATATATTATTTTATTTTGTACCCTCCTTATTTAGAAATAAAAATAATTACTCAAAGTAGTCTTTGTCGATAGCTTTTGCACTACAAAATTAAAGTAGAGGACAATTAAGCTCAAAACAAATATATTTGGATAGAAATATTATTTTGATGTGTTTTTAAGATGTCACAAGCTTGAACATTAAGTAATTGGGGGTTATGAAGGTATAAAGTTGGAAGTTACAGATATTACTAATAAGTACTAATTAAGTATAGAGGTTATGAAAGATGAAGAGGTGTGAGTTTAGAATAAAAATAAATAAATAGATTAAAATAAGAGAAAAAGTAAAAAAAATCATATTTTTTAATAAACAAAAGTATGTTTGAGTAAAATCCTCCACCATTTATGGTTTAATTTTATTATACGACATATTTTCTGTTTATCTTATTTTAGAATTTCAAATTAATTAAAAGTCTCTAAATATGCTTCTACTAATAAACATTACTTTTACTAATTACTATTATTTTGAACAACATATTTTGCATTGTCTAATATACATACATACATACATACATACATACATACATACATACATACATACATACATACATACATACATACATACATACATACATACATAGGAGAGAAATTTTTTATATTATAGGAGAGAAATTTATTAAGGGAAAAATTAATTAAAAACAAATTAAAAGGGGGCAGAGAATCGAAAAGTTAATCAAAAGGAATAGAAAAAAATTAAATTTGTCAAAAAAAGTATTGATGCGGATGTAATAAAATAAAATTGTAAAAATAGTTGAATTTTGTTAATTGAATTCTCAAAATTGTGAAACAATTTTTTGACTTATAAATAATTTCTATATCTAAATAATATAATTAAGAATGTAGGGTTATAATTATGTATTTTTACCATATCATTGTTATGTGATTGTGACATATGAAATTGTAAGAGGAATCGGTTTATTTGATTCTTAGCTATATAAGAAAAATAATTAGTTTAATGATATTTTTTTCAAAAATTAATATAAAATATTGTGTTGGTTCTTAATGGCTCATATTGCTAATGAATTATTTTTTAAATTGAGTTATATGATTTTTTTTCATATTTCAATTGAGGATTCTTTTCATACTCTATATATTTCTTTTCATATATATATATAGGGATAAGGGGTTTGAAAAATATCCCAACTTTGGTCAAATTTGTTGTTGCGATAGTTAAACTTTCATGAGAACCTATTACCTCCCTAGACTATTTAATACCGTATTTTTTACCCCCTGAACTATTTAATAGTGTATTTTAAAGGTATATATGTGCCCACGTGGACACATTACTATTTATAATTTTGCATTATTTTTATGTCCACGTGGGAAAATATATATGTTTAAAATACGGTATTAAATAGTCTAGGGAGGTAATAGGTCCTTATGAAAGTTTAGTATCGCAACAGCAAATCCGACCAAAGTTGGGGTATTTTTCAGACCCTTATATATATATAACATGTTTGTGTGCAATATTTAGTATTTTATTACATTATATTGAGATTTGAAATATTACTTTTTTTTGTTACTTATCTTTGTTATATATTTGTATAACAATTTTATAGCTAGTGAGCATGAAGAGATTATTAGATGAAATTGAATTTCAGAGCTCTTGTTGCATTGGAGATTTGGCTGGAAAACTATAAACAATCCTTACAATAATAATAACAAAAAAAACATAAAAATATAGTTAACTAATCAAGCAAAAATATTAAAGAATTTAGTTATGATTTGAAGAGGAAAGAAGGATCATGTTCTCAACATAACATAATTCAATTCTCCAAAATCTACAAAGAGACGAAGAGAGTAAAACCAATCAGAGTCTTTAGAAACTACAAGAATAAGCAAAGAAAAAATCTCAAGAAACTACAAAGAGAAGCAAAAAAAAATTATTTTTCTATAAAAAATTCATAATTTGTATCATCAATAATCTAAAAAAATAATATTAAATGTATAATTACAATACAAAAAAGTGATAATTATAACTATTAGACATGTCAAATCATTTTACCTCGTAAAATCAAACTATGCAAAAACATCTAACATTCTTCATTATACATCTCTCTCCTGCAAAATCAAATCAAGGAAGACACAAAAAAATTAACCAATCAAAGTGACAAAAGATGAAGAATAAGAAAAATTAAAATAAAATAATCATCATACATGTCTCAAAGTAGGTTTTTATAAGTGTAATATTCAAGAGTTGTAAATTTGTATATTAAATAATTTGATGGTTATGAATATGAAAGGTTAGGAGTTATATATATTACTAAATTAATTAAGATTTGAATTTGTGTAATTGAAGAGGTATGAATTAAGGAGATGATTTTATAAAATAAAATAATTGAAGAAAAATAGAAAAAATATAAAAAAAACCACAAAAATATATAAATAAGATCTTGGCCATTGAGAGGTGCCACATCACTTTTTTTTATATCTAGCTTTATATATATACTAGTTGTCACGCCCCAAACTCGAGGGGCGCAACTGGCTCCTAATGCCAAAACTCAGGCCCGAGCCGACCCTGCTGAACCATTTGCTACTAGCGCATGGCAGCCACACGCAATCAAGAAATCAAACAAGTATATCTCGGCTTAAAACTAAGCCATCGGCCGGCAAGGCCCCTGTCAACTGATCTATAAAGAAATAGCTACTCCCAGGAGATCATATAAATAAATAGCCAACTAGCACAGAAGTCCTGATTGGGCCATCGAGGCCACCATGATATCTATACCAAAACTAAAAACAGATATATACCAATACAATACATCATACAGCTCACAAGCTTCCGCAAACCAACAACATAGGCCAGCATGGCCATAACGTAGCTATAAACCCCACACACTAGTCTGCAAGCCTCTAAGAGTAGTAAAGATTGGTGAGACAGGACCCCAGCCTACCCATAAAGATATATACAACAAAAGTTAACAAACCTCCCAACTCTGGCAGCTCCGGAGGAAAGGGGCTAGCCAACCGGATAAAAGTCAATCCTGCTGCTGAGGAGGTCTACTCAGTCGTCTGTCAGGACCTGCATGCATGAATGCATCGCCCCCAAGGCCATGGGGCGTCAGTACAAAATAATGTACAGAGTATGAAAGGCAATAGACTATGATGAGGTATCCTAATAAACTTGAATAATCCAATAAATAAATCAAGGATAAGATAAGTGTACTGACCTGCTCCTAAATCTAAACTTATCAAAAATAATAAAACAACAACCTAACCAAGCCCCCATAAGCTCGACAGGTACAAACAGCACACAAGACTTTTGAGTGTGCAAGAAATAAGCATTTGCTATATCAAATTTAATCTAAATTTTGACATATAAAAATCTCAACATATTTCATATTATAACATTAAAGTTAAACACAAAAAATTTGAACAACTTTATAACATTGGAGTCATGTCTTATATAATTGTGAAATCAAATAATATAATGAAGATCAAGTGTTACCTTTTGTGAAAATTAATTCACAAAGAAAAGACCACAACAGGAATCACAAAAGCAAACCTCGAACTCAACCCGTATTGTTTTCTTCTTTTCGCGAATGTATTGTCTGTTGTAGTATAGATGAATGAGTTTTGTATGTGAGATGGGTTTGGTATTGCTTTTTTTTTTCTTTTCCCCTTTTGTTTTTTGCAGATTGTTTTCTTTATTTATTTTATTTTTTCTCTTTTTTCCGTGTGGGTTTTTTTTTGTTGTCCTCTCTTTGATTGTGTGTGTATTCTGATGTATATAGGATCGATATGTGAGGGTGAGAGCGGTGTAGTTGTGTTGTTCATGAGGAGTAGTGAGATAGTTTTTAGGTTTATTTTTTATATATAAATTAAATGTATATAAAAATTATAATAATAAAAATATGAACTAATTATTTGAACTAATAAATTATAAGAAAAGCGAAATAGCTAATACAAAAATATAATTAAAAAAACACTAACTTAATTATTTTAATAAAAACAAAAACATATATTTATTTTTTTAAAAAACTTTTGAATGAATAGAAAATAAACTTAGCCTAAAATATGATTCAACTTTTTTGTTGTTTTTCAATTTATTTAAAAAAATGAACGTATTAAAATAAGATAAAATGAAAAATGGCTAATTTTGATTCAAAGTAAATATTTAAATATTAAAGGTATAGCACTTTGGGTTTGGTAAAAAATTAGGTGTTCACAAGTGGCACCACACTTAACCTTCTAGGTGGGCGAACCAACTAATGCAACCAGAACTTATGTTAGTTAGTCAACTTATGAAATACGACAATAATATAGAAGCTCAAATCTCATCAATGTAAGAAACAAAAAAACCACTAAAGCCTATTACATATCGTTTCTCAAAACCTGAAAGTCATCACATCAAGGACATCTCCTCTCAAAATACCAAGTCTAAGAGTATTAAAGACACCCGAATAAATAAATAGAATAGTTTATGTCCGACAACTAAGGACATCATGCCATGACCGAGAGAATCCAACATAAGCTAGAAACAATATCTCACCCTGAAATCTGATGTGGTGGAGACTGTCTAGAGTTCAGGCGAGTCAGAGTCGCTGGTACACTCGCTGCACTCCACAAAATAAGAAACAAAGAAAAACACAAGTAAGGGTAGTACACGATAACATGTACTGAGTAGATATCATCTACCGAATCAAATAGAAACCAATATGCATATAGTAATAACATGAAATAAACTGTATAGCACTTAGAAGGTGGCAAGCAGCAAGCAACACGAACAAGTGAGAACAACAATAAAGCAAGTACGTAATTAGTCACAATATCAAGAACATACATGAGGACTCATGCCTCCACACCACGCTCTTTTGGGAAATGACTTCTTTGAGATTGAGTACATTAATTTATTTTAATATGTTTTTTTAAATGTTATCATGCCGAAACGTGACACCTGATCCAATAATATCATGCCGGCTCGTGGCACCCGATACAAATATATTGTGTCAGCTCGTGGCACCTGATACAAATATATTGTGTCAGCTCGTGGCACCCGATACAAATATAGTTAATTCATCATTCTTTATCATCACTTTCCATTTCATTAATAATATTTCATCAAGCCTTTTTTATTCAAGACATCACTTTGATAAAGGAAGTTCAAGATTATGGATTTCACGGTCTTGGGATTACAACTCAATCACAATAATTTATATATCATCAAAACCACAATAATTGAGTACATAGAAAATTTCACAATCTTACATTAATGACTATTAATCACTAGTAAGAGTCTCTCTATCACATAGAACAAACCATAACCTACCTTAACCGAAGAACTGAAGTCAAGCAAGCTAATTCTCCAATGTTTTTCCATTTTTCAATGCCTCAAAAGGTTTCTAATCTATCAAGTATGCGTAATTCATAAGCAAACGAATCCGTAGAAACCCATATTGCTATATATTTAGCCTAGTGTCATGACCCGCCACTTTGCCATTCAAATAAGGCATAAATAGAAATGGGGAGAAACTAGAGTTGTGTAGAGGTTTGCGGAACACTCTAGAACTCCCTAGATATTTTCTTGAAAGGCTTTAAAAATCTCTAGACTTGTAGAGAATTCTAGAATATGGACTAAATTGTAAATATGAAGCGACTTGTATAGTAATTTTTATTTACACTTTCTCCCTTAGGAAGTAGTATAAATAGATGGCTCTCATTTGCAACTCATCCAAGCAAGTTGTAAGCAATCTTCCACACGCAATACAAAAACCTTCTTAAAATCTTTGTCTTTCTTCGTTATCTTAGCAATCTAAGTTTCAAAGGGCTTACTTGAGCTTACAAGATCGTGAAAGATTTGTGAGTAAGTTGTCAAGTGTCGTACGGAGCTATTGTAGAAGTCTAAGTTTGTGACAATGTGATATCAGAGCCAGGTTTGATACTAAGAAAATGACCAACAAAGTAGACTTTAATGCTGCTAGAACCACCAACGTCAAGCTGGATGGTGGAAAGAAGCACTGCAAGGGAAGGAAGGACCTTAAGAGTAGAGATGAGATGTTGCTCGACCCTACACCAACCGAAGCGCTAACATCTCACTCATTTTCGACCACTGAAGAAAGTGATTATGAATGTGGTGTGGAGGACATTGACGTCACACTCGGAGTAGAGTGGATCTCAAGGGTTGACATGGCGAGGCAGGCCGTGAAGAACTTAGGAAAGCGCTTGAGTGAGGTCGATGGAAAGTTCAAGACACTTGAGGACTTCACCCTTGAGGAGAATGACAACATCCGCAAGGAGCTAGAGGGCCGCCAGCGTGCTGAGTTTGAGATGAAAGAGGCCATCACATCCTTGGAGTGTCAGCTCATGGATGCACTAAACACAATTGAAATCATGAGGGCTGAAATGAAAGCACTCCAGGAGGGCGTGGAAGTTCGAGGACCATCATCGTTCAACCGAGATAAAGAAGTCAAGGTCGCGGCTCCCAAGTCACCTATGTTCAAAGGCACTCGTGACACACAAAAGGTGGAAAATTTCCTATGGCACTTGGAGAATTACTTCAAGTGCAGCCAAGTGAAGAGCGACGAAACAAGATCAACATTCTCGTGTTGTATCTTTTAGAGATGGTCATGCTATGGTGGAGGCGCAAGGAATCCGAGATAGGCAAAGGTCTTTGCACCATCAACACTTCGGAGAAATTCTGAGAAGAGTTCAAGAAGGCTTTCTTCCCTAACAACGTCATCTATGAGGCCAGGCGTAAGTTCATGGAGCTGAAGCAGACATGTAGTATTCAGGCGTACGTGAAGGAGTTCATCACTCTCACGCTTCAAATTCCCAACATCACATATGAAGACATGTTGTTCCACTTCATAGAGAGATTGCAGAATTGGACCAAGACGGAGTTGGAATAACAACAAGTCAAGACCATCGATGAGGCCATCGCACAAGTCGACCTTAATTGACTCCAAGCATGACAAGCACGACAATGGGAAAGGAAAGGACATGAGAACTAGTCATGCCAAAGGTTGGGGAGATCGTGGCCGAGGCAAGGAGTAACAACCACATCCTAAGAAATACGACTGCTATAAGTCAGATGGCAAGTGGTTCGGGCACCAAAACTATACCGAGAGGATGGCACAAACTACAAAGGGAGACGATTGCTATATATGCGATAGACGTCATGGTAACACCTTAGAATTTATTAAGTTTGGTTGGTAAAGGATGTTGCTGAAAAGTTCGTGGTGCAGTGGTCACAGACTTATGCACGGTTCTTCGAGGGGTGCACGAGCCGTAGATCAAGCCGTGGAGTTAAACCCAGTGTTGGAAATTTTAGGGCTAGTTTAAGAGTGAGTTCACGGACCGTGAATTGGTCCACAACCCATTGACCCACTTGTGAACAAAACCACAGATACTCAGGAAATTCTGACCCTTCACTAATGCCTGAACGATTCGTGGAAGGATGAACGGTCAGTGAAGGCTTTCGTTATGGGGTTCATTCATTTTTAAGTCAAAGTTATTTTAGTCTTTTACTATGAATATAATACCTATTATATGTAGTTTTGACCATAATTCTTAGCCCTATAACTTCCATCCACCCTTATAAATTTCCCCAACTCTTTCATTCCCTCAAATTTCCAAAACCCTCTCCAAAGTTTTCTTCAAAAATCCTCTGTGTAGATCAAGGAAGAAGAAGCTAGGGTTCTTCAAGATCAAGTCTTCTTTATTCATCATTGCTTAAGGCTTCAATCAAGGTATGTAGGGAGTTCATCAATGGGCTCCATTCACCCATTGAGTCCCTAAAGTTTCTTCAGTTCTCCAATTCAATTTCTCAGAATTGATTAGATTTTCATTCAATTCCTCATGAGTTCTATTTGTATGGATTCAATTGATTGATTATGATATTACTTTGATGATTTGGATTCAATTACATTCTTTTCAACTAATTCCATGTGAAATCATGCATGATCTATAATTTTGACCATGAACCCTAATTTGCATGAATTTGAAGAGAAGCTAAGTCAATGAATGATGTTTTCATGAACTTATGCATGATATATGAAAAGAAAGGTTTTACGATTTAGGTTTCTATAAGATTGTCATCAATGAAATTGTGAAAGGTTTTCTCACATTAAGGAATCATTTCTTGGTGAAAGGTTTTCTCACTTAGACTTGATTCAAGAGTTAAAGAACTACTCTACGATGTTTAAGCTTGGATTAATAATTGAATAATATTTTTCCATGTATGATGATGACTTAATGAAAATGACTATTCAGTTGGTATTTTACTTAGAACCAAGAGAACTTTGAGGTGGAGGCTAAAATAGGATAGTCTCTAATAGCAACCTCTAGTTCCAAACTATGAGCCTCCGTAGGTTTGCCTTAAATGACCTAGCTAGTGGATACACATATAGTATATGACATGATACATAGTTCTACCTTGGCAAGTAGACTCTCCCTTCTTGATGTGGGAGTAAAATCGGATTCTGTGTATAGCTCACATGATTTATTATCGGTTAAAGCTAATATCCCACAAAATGAACTAAGTTACCTTCAAAATGTTTTATGAAGCTTTCCTTATGATTTCAAGATGCATTTACCATATTTATGATTATGATCCTATTTGAAGGTTTTTACTATGCTAGCTTGGTTATGCATATCATGTTTTCGATTATGTATCCTTATGATCATGTCTCATGTTTTATTGCATTCTCCTCATACTTAGTACATTTCATGTACTAATGCATACTTGTGCTTACATTGTCCACTAATGTAGGGTGTGACGACTCCTCTCCTACCATTCGTGGCTAGTTGATCATCATAGAGATTGATGACTTGGTGAGTTCCAATACTTCGAGGACTTTGTCACATTTATTGCTTTTCTTATGTTTTCAGTTTTCATACTTTGTATGTGGTGTACGGGTTACATCCTGACTACTCCTTTTGATGTAATAGCTGGCTTGTCAAGACTTTGTTGTACTTCCGCTTATATGTCGAACTCTTTATTTCTTATGAGATTTCTTGCTTTTCTCTATTATGTTGTGTATATGTATGCCAAGTGGATTGTGTAGGGTCTCTCAGGGTCTTATACGACATGTTACATCTAGGGTGTACTTTAGATTGTGACAACTAAATACACTTAAGTCTAGGGGTGTTCCCGGTTTGGATGAAAAACCAATCCAAACTGAAAAGTCAAGCCAAACCGATTAAATAAATCAATTTTATCTGGGTTTGGATTTGATTTTGTTAAAAAATGAAGAAATAATCGAACCGAACCGAAAAATTATATGCATATATTTTATTATTATTATACATGCATATTATATTATTTTTATAAATAATTTTAAATACCTTATATGTTTTCATCAACATTTATAATTTATTTATGGAAGCAAAAACGTTCAAGATTAGAATATTTATCTTATTGGTTTCATGTATATGACTGTCTACGAGAATTCTTAGTGGGATTAGGAATGTCATTGTCTCTTCCTTCTAGGTCAAAATTAGGGGTGTGTAAAAATTGAACTGACCGATAAATTGAACCGAAAAAGTGTTATTGGGTTATTACTATTGGGTTAACTGTTTTTATGGTTTTGTTAAAAAAATATTGGATTGTTGGTTCTATATTGATTTTTAATAATGGGTAAATTGACAATCCATTAAGACGGTAGTAATTTACTACTTTTATCTGTACATAAATATTAATTTCAATACCTTACTAGTTATTGTCTTTCCCCTTTAGCCTTCAATTCACACCTCACGGTAACTTTGAGTTCACAACCTTACATTATTCAAAACGTCAAAGCTTAAAATAAGAACCTTATTCCTCTTATTTCTCTTTGTATTAAACTTGTATAGTTCTTTTCATGTTAGTTATTATTGTTTCTATTTTATGAGCATTTGTAAAGTTACATTCTTGTCGTGTCGCATTAAATGTATTAGAGAAGTCATATATTTGTTTTATAAGCATTTTTCTTATTGGTTAAATCGAAAATCGAATCGTTAAGGACCAAAATCAATAATTCGATAAAAATATCTTATTGATTTGGTTATTTTGGCGTATTTAAAAATAAAAAATCAAATCAATAATATATAAAACTGAACCGAACCGATCGAAGCACACCCCTAGCCAAAATGGTGAATTTTGAATCATTATTCACAGTAAATAAAGTGATCGAAAGTTCTGTAATGTTAGTCGTTCTAAATATTTTTCGTTTTGAATGAATTGTTGTCTTTTTTCCCTCTTTTGAATGAATCTTTTTTATAAAAAAATATTTTGTATGGTTAATAACCGAATAACCGAATCAAACCGAACCAAAACCGACAACAACCAAACCGACAAATATGTATTATATTTGGTTTGATTTGATTTTGATAATTTAAAAACCGATTTAATTGATTTAATTTTAATTTTAACCACTAATCAACCTAAACCGACACATAAACACCCCCACTTAAGTCTCAACACTTGTTGTTGCCTCAGACAGCCAAGAAGGATTAAGAAGTCAGAAAAATAAGGCGCCCTTTGTTTTGCCGTTGTTTAGCTTTACTCTCTACAAGTTACTCTCTAGTCTTTACTTAGGGTTAGTATAATTAGAATAGTATTAAGCAAAAAAAAGAAGAAGTTAGAATAGTAAATTAGTTATATATTAATAAATATAATAGAAAATTAAATAGGCTTTATAGAAAATTATGGCATAATATTAAATAAGGTTTTAGCCTTTAGGGTTTCTAATTAATTAATATATTATATATTCGTTTATATATTTTAGTTAAACAAAGTAGAATAACTCTTAACAAGTTAATATTTATTTAATAAAAAAATTTGAGTAAATTCACGCCATATTAATAAGTCATTAATTATAAAATATTAATTAATTCACCAATTATATATAGGATAATTCAATACAAATAAATTAATTTTGTGATTTTTGAAACTTGAAACGTGACGATACAAAACTAAAAAAGCGTCCGCACCATTTCTTTTATCCACGTGTCGATTGGCGGTGCAACTTCGTTTTTTTATCTGCCAAAAAATCAGTTTCGGAGGAAAGACAGAAGATTAGGTGGTGCGGAAATTCGGCCCTTTTTTCCCTTACCTTTTCCATTCAAAGAATATTTCTGATTCAATCTTTCTGATTTCACGCTTCGATTGTTTTCGTTTTCTCTCGCAAGTTTGGTTTTGTTTTTATATCTATCTCCAATTCAAATTCAAATTCAAATTCAAAGGTTCGTTTGTTCAGTTATGTAGTTGATAATGAAATCTTTTGGTAAGAGATTTGTTGACTCAATTGTTTGTTGATCAGGAATTTATGACTCTTTATGAGCTAGATCCTGACGTAGTGAGGTGGAATCTTCACCTTATTGATGTTTGTGGTATAAACAATGGTGGTTCTCTCGGAACTGTTACTCAATATGACACAGATTTTTCTCAGCTTGGGTATGCAAGAGAAGGTTATGCTGAGCCTATGCATATTAACGTGGAGAATGATGAGGTAATTGCCCATGCTCTTCAGGAGGAACTATCACGGCTTTCACTGGACGAATCCATAGGATCTTCACACACTGATGAAGAAGAACATCGAAAAGCATCAGTTCTTGCTCAGGATTGGGCTGCACCCTCAACGAGGTTTTCCAATCTCGGTAAGGAAGAGGCAGAAGTTTTGTGTTTCTGGTTTGCCTACATATATTGATATTGTTTTGGAATGTGCAACAGTTGATGGCATTCAGGAAGACACAGATAGTACTGGATTTTGCCCTCTTACAGTTACATCATCCAATTGGGAGTCACCAGAGATAGAGGATGAATCTCTTCTTGATGGTGAAGTTGGGAAACGTTTGAATCAGTTGGATGCCATCCCTGTAAGTTTTACTTGTTACTCTACCGATTATGGAGAGACTTCTTTGTAATTATAGTCTGAATTATTACATTGCTTGAATTATTTTCTGATGCCAATGATGTTCGACATAAATCAAAAGGGGCATGTTACTCATGTTTAGAAATTGAGGTTACTGCTTGCTTTTTGCGTTTGTGTTGAGTGTGGTGTGCTTCTGGTGTTGCAATCACGACTACTCATAGTGAGCCACTATCTTTTGATAGCCTCTGGCAAAGTAAATTAGGGTCCTTCCTTCTTGCTTTTTAGTAGTATCTGTTGGTAGAAAAGAGGAAGGGAGGGTTTTAGCTTTCTTACTTATTTAGTAGCGTATGTTGGTGGCAAAAAAGAAGGCAGAAACAATTTAGTGAACAGGCTTATGGGGAGACTTTGAGTAGTGTCTGTTGGTGGATTAGTGGAAGGTGAGGTTTCGGCTTTATAACCTTTTTATTAGGGTATGTTGTTGGCAATGAGGAAGGCAGAAACAATTTAGTGTACAGGCATATGGGGAGAGAGACAGTTAAACGTCAACTCACCTTAAGAGTAGTGTAATGCTCATGATTTCACATCCACAGCTAGGAAATAAAATATCAGATAAGCATTAATGGCAGTTCCTTGTTCACTTAATTTGAAGCTAAGGGGTGGAAATTTAAGAAGCCAAGAGAGGGAAAGGGAGATTGCCATCACATCTTGTTTTGACCGAAGAAATTGCTAATTAGTTGAAAGTATTCCTTGTTGTCTAAAGAAGAAAAATATGCCTTTCTAAACAGTGGAAAAGGAGACATCTGTATATATGGTTTCAGTACATAGGTACTGTTTTGTGATATAATACAAAGTTACCTATTTCAAAATAAAAATAAAATATGCCTTTCAATGTTGTATTTGACATTTCATTTTGGAAGGAAGGACATGACATTGGCTTTTATGATTTCCGTAGGATAAAATCGACTCTTTTAGCTTCTTTGTTCCATTCTTGCCTCTTGAGATCTATGAGAATTGGGCGCTTGTTTCTTGATGCAGTAGAGGAAGGTTTTTTTTCCGTACTTTGATTTTCCAATTTCTTTTATTCAAAACACGAAAAACCTAGATGCCCCTTTAAGTTGTCCACAACAACTAGATAAACACTTTAACTCTACAAAAGGCTAAATAGACACCTCTACATGGCACAGATGCGTCTCAAGAACACCTCATGAAGGATACATGTGTTAATTTGTCTGTATGACATGCTAACCATAATTCTAATACATGTGTGAGGTCTAGCGAACTTGTGCCTTCACGAGACACACCTGTGCCAAGTAGAGGTGTCTATCTGGACTTTGATGAGTTTAAGTGTCAATTTGGTTGTTGTGCAATGTGCACAACTTAAAGGGGCCATCTATGTACTTTGCCTATATGAAGCTGTTTTACTTTATGCAAAAGAGAAATGGTAGACTATATTAGAAATATTAACAGGTCAGATGTGATTGGGCCAATCTTGACTTACCTTTGGGTAACTAATCTTTTCAAATGGAATACTAGAAATCTTATCACTTCAACTCCTTATGCTTAGAATCCTTTTAGTTACCCGTGTGCTTGAGAAATGCTTAAAAGATTTTCCCCTATCTGGTCACCTGATTATGAGCTATAGTGGTCTTTTTTTCCACTTTTCTTTATTTAAATTTTACCGCATAAATTTACAGCAGCCAAATGCAAATGAATGGTTCATGCAGCTACTAGGCGTTGATGTTTGGCCCTTTCAATAGTTTGTGATATTATGGCATCCATCTTCATTCTTTTCTGCTGTTTGTGTTGTATGATTCTTGAACTACCATTTTCCCCCATTCCTGCTTTTGTTTTTATGCCATTATTTAGATCAACTGGAATTACTTTTAACTCAGTTCCCTGGTTTCTACAGCATGTTCCCAAAATTAATGGAGATATACCCTCAGTAGATGAAGCCAAATCAGATCATCAAAGGCTGATGGATAGGTAACTTTAACTTCTCTCCACTGGTAGCTTTTTGCTAGCAAAAGAACTTTGAACTTGTCAGATAAGTTATGTTACTTTTCCTGTCTGGTATTCTTTATCTTTGTCTTCTCCAAGCTAGCGATGGACTTGCATATGAGACGGTCGACATTGCATGTTAACAAGTTTTGCCTAACTGAGAAGTATCAGAAAAATTAAAGCCATCATAATTCGAAGTTTCAAATGCATATGGACTTCATAATAGAAATGCATTTAACTCTCCTCAAGCCAGTGTTTTGTGTCGCATCCTAAACGGAAGGAATGTGACTGCTACCTGAAGCCGTAACTCGCCCCAAACGAACCACATAAACCTGTCTGCCCATTTCATTAACCTTCATTCACATATATCATCACTTGAACATCTGAAGCTTCAATCATAAAACGTTTGGCTTATAATAACCTCAGCAATACTAAAAACATAAGTTGGGTTCATATCGAAAAACATGAGTGTGGAATAAACTAATAACATCATCATAACACGAGATATGAAATATAAATTGCATGTACATAACTACACCTCTTACTGTGTCACTAGAACCCTTAAAAACGTACATGAGGATGATGGCACAAGACGAGTGCTGGCTCATTCAGAATAAATGTCTAAACCTGCACCCACCTGTAAAAGACATGGAGCTCACCAAAAGTGGATCAACGAGAAGAGAAGATTCTAACTCGTGTCATTATCTCCAGTTGCAGTAGTATTTGGAATACAATAAGTTTCCCCAATAAGGGTTTATGAACAATTTCCTAGAAGTTGTACCGGTAAGTATCATTGACTCTACCCTATAAGGTTTGAGTGAAGTCTCTGACCAAGTTCATCAGACTCTTCACTCTCGCTGCCGCACTTGTGTCGACACGACATGTGTGTGAGTAGGGGTGTTCACGGTTTGGATAAAAACCGATCCAAACCGAAAAACCAAACCAAACCGATAAAATAAAACCGATTTTATTTGGATTTGGTTTGGTTTGGTTTTAGATTTTTGAAAACCGATAGTATTTGGTTTGGTTATGGTTTTATTCGAAAAAAACCGAAGAAATAACCGAACCGAACCGATGAATTATATACATATATTTTATTAATATACATACTTAATATATTATTTTTATAAACAATTTTAAAGATCTTATACATATTTTCATTAAAATTTCTTTATAATTTACTTATTGAAAGCAAAAATGCCCAAGATGAAACATTTATCTTATTGATTTCATGTATATGAGTGTCTATATCAATTCTTTGTGGGACTGAAAATGTTATTGTCTCTTCCTTCTAGGCCAATATAGTGAATTTTAAAGCTTTATTGATAGTAAATTTAGTGATTGAAAGTTTAGTAATTTAAGTCATTCTAACTATTTTTCGTTTTGAATGGATTGTTGTCAATTTTTTCACATTTTAAATGAATTGTTTCTTTTATTTTTGTGTATGATTAATAACCGAATAACCGAACCAAACCAAACCGAAACCGATAATCACCAAACCGATAAATGTATATTATATTGGTTTGGTTTGGTTTTGATAATTTTAAAACCGATTAAGTTGGTTTGATTTTGATTTTGACCAATAACCGATCCAAACCAACCCGTGAACACCCCTAACTGTGAGTGTGGGATCCGTACCCGATTTTGGGTACTTTGACCAAAATTGATGGAGAAATTCTGTGAATCTTTAAATTGAGATCATGAAGGATCCAAGCTCAGATCCGCACCCGTATCGGACACCCACACCCCAGTCCGAGTAACTTAGGTCTTTGAAACATGGGTTACATGCAACACTAGCAAATAGTTTTAAAGCGTTTAAAAAATCCACGTAAGGAAGACAATAGGCATTAGAAGCATAAAACTTGAAAATTGTACTTAGAAACATTTGACATCATTGAACGTAGTATTTCTTTAATTGGGAATTCCTATAGACCCCTGACATCAATATTAATACGCCATTGTATGTCATGACGGATGACCAACACTCAGTCGACAAGGTGGTATCACCATATATGCCATATGGATCAACACTCAATGAGCTAGCACCAAAGCCTCCTTTTTAGTAGGATGGCATGAGTAGTTGCCAAAGTGGTTCTAACTACTATCCTAAACTGACATTTAGCTTCTAGATAAACGTTTTGGCCTTTTGAAACGAATACCCGCTCAACTTCTAAGATTCTCCAAAAAACATTTAATATAATCATTTGACTATTTTTAGGTCTACTAGTTTTACGGCACGTGCGTTGCACGTGTGTATCGTATATGTAGTCTATGATGTTGTAAAACAGAATTAATATTACTAAATTAAAGCTTTTTAGTAAATAATTATAATTGAACATACAAAGGACAAGTGTTTTTTAAATTATTAATACATATTATCATAGAGTTGTATTTTGAGTTCAAAATGATCATATGTCATTAAAACATTTCAAAATACATTCAAAGTTTAAATATGGGAGAAAGTGACATTTCTTTAATAATATTATTTCTTACTTCACTCAATTTTGTAAACAAATCTAACCAACAAAATAGAAAAAAAATATCACCATAGCCTTTCCTCTTGAGGTTATGACCATAAATGATGTACACCATTTAAGTAGAAATTTTGTCTTAAATATTCATACTTGAAATTTAGTATGTGCATGACACTAATAAGGATTACCATAAATATTTCAATATTTTATCTTTATATGCAACATAGCTTTTACAAAATATTATTACTCAATTAATATTTGAGTAAGACTATCATAGAGAGGTAATTTTACCAAAAAAGTGTACTTGGTTGTTATCATGAATGATGGTTATATATACTTCAGTAGAATAGTTTAATTTTAATATATGAATAACATCACCTATGGTGAAAATTATTTCATTTCATTAAGCTTCTACCTTATCTTTGTGAAATTGTAGTCTTCTCCTTTTTTTCTGCCACATACATATCATATAGTTATTGTCTAATGAAAGTATCTAGTATCTTATAGAAGTTGTATCATGATATAAAATATTTAAATTTTTCAATAATAAAAATTAATAGATGAATAAAATTTAAAGTATTATTTATAGAATCATTAATTTCATTTAAGATCATTTTATGATCAATCACTATTTTCTTATCTATTTTTATATAGCTAGTAAGGAGTGTATCTTGTGATATAAAGAAAAATTATATGGAACAATACATAGCCAATGATGAAAGAAGACGAAAATATATGTTCATGCTAAATTCACTCTAGTGTTCCATTTGATTTAAAACTCTTGATACCCATTGTTTTAGCAAAATTAGGAAGAAACTCCTTCGTTTGAGGGAAAAGAATAAAAATTAAAAATAAAGAAGAAATATCTTACCCAAATCATATGCCTTTTTTCATATCTGTTTAATATTATTGTCTCTCCCACAACTTTTCGTTACTGTTAACTCATGAAAATGGTAAGAAAAAATACGAGTGTGAATTGATGAATGATTTGCTACAATTTTTTCACCAACTCTTTCTTATGAGGTACCTCGAATTTTGTTGAATTTCGAGCTTAATCAATTTTTGCAAATAACAATTGAGATTTTTTAAGAAAAAGAAGAAGAGTAGAGAACTTAAAGAAATTGTAGTTTAAAAGTGTAAGGAAACCCCTTTATTTATAACTACCAAATAGTAGTATGAATATGTGTTAATTGTGCCTTATCCGAAAAGTCACAACCTTTCGAAAAAGTCACTGCTTATCAAAAAAGTCACAACCCTTTAAAAAAGGCACAACTCATCAGAAAAGGCACAACCCTTTAGAAAAGTCACAACCCTTAGCAAAAATCACAACCCTTCGGAAAAGTCACAACTCATTGAAAAAGTCACAACCCTTTGGAAAAGTCACAACTCATTGAAAAAGTCACAATCTGAAAAGGTATCTACTTTCAATATAATAAAATTAATAAATTAAGTATTTTTAATTGGGGGTATTATAGTAATTCAACATTCAAGTTTGGGAGTTCATGCTTTTAAAGTAGTATAGAATAGAAGATAGATAGATAGATATAGATTGAACATTTGGAGTTTGACATAATTAGCCTATGGAGCATTTAAGACATCATTCATAAGGTAAGAATCATTTTTGATAAGGTAAGATTTTTTTGATAAAGTACCAAAAAGGTGCAATAGAGTATAACACTCGGACAGAAACCAAATAAACAAACTGCTATATTCTTCTTCCTAATATATCCAGAAAATTCATAAACTGTTTCAGATTCACTAGCAGACTGCTTTTACACACCAATTATGTAAATTATGTAGACATCTATTTCTGTTCTAGAGATACGCTACTTTGCTCCTTTTCCCTGAAAGGATATGGCACCTGGGCCTAATTCAACCCTAAAAGCTAGGTCATGAGGGGAGGATTGCCCAAGTCTATATAAGCAGACCACCAGTCCATTCCCCAACCAACGTGGGATTTTTACCCTAGAACACCCTCCCCCCTCATGCCCAGGCCCAACTGGAGCGTGGACCGGGAGTGCAAATAGGATAGACCTGGCTCTGATTCCATGTAAAGATATGGAACCTGGTCTAACTCAACTCCAAAAGCTAGCTTATGAGGGGAGGATTGCCTAAGTCCATATAAGCAGACCACCCCATCCATTCCCCAACCAATGTGGGACTTTTATCCAGTCTAACACCCCCTAAAAGCATGCCCTGTTTTCTCCAGCCAAATAGTCCAAAAGATGCAGTGTGGAATAGTTTTCTATATCTGTTTTATCTTTTTAGGTATCATCTGATATTGCCCGCCATGCATTAAACCTTAACATTCTTAGGCATCACCTGTGAAACACCACAGATGTTCAGAAATAAATCCCAACACTTTCTTGAATATCTAGAATGAAGAAGCAGGTGATCAATTGTTTCCTGATCTTCCTCACACAAGTAGCATCTGTTACGTAAATCATAACCTCTTTTCTGTAAATTATTTCGAGTTCACAAGCTTCCCTGGTTGCAATCCATCCAAGGCATGCTACTCTAAAATGAGCTTTTGTGTTCCAAATCAACAGATCGTAGCATATTACTCAGTGAGTATCTTTTATCTTTGCTAGCTATCCAGATCAGAGAATCCCTCTTACTTTGATCAATGTTAACTGATTATAGTTGCTGAAGTAAATGGCAAAACTCCTCTACCTTCCAATAAATCAAGTTTCTTCTAAATTCAAGTTTGCAGTCTGAATCTGAATGCAAACCCCCACCTTATTAATTGAGCAGTTAAATAGATTAGGAAGTTTAGTCTTCAGGCACTCTTCCCCGACCCATATATCTGTCCAGAATCTGATTAATTCTCCATTTCCCACCGCCTGATCAGTGTATTGAATAAATTCTTCCCACAAACCATATACGCCCTTTGAGACTCTCCCGTTTACATTCCTCTGAATAAGAGATATTTTCCAACCATCATTCTTGCCATAAATAGCGTTAACGTTGCATTCGGCATGTTCTCTCTATTTTCCTCTGTTCTGCTCCACTTGTGTTAAGGCTCACGATGGAAGCTCCTTTCCCTCCTCCACACTATGGAGGGGATTACAGTCCCTCCCCAATTTAGCCAACCCTCATGCCAGGCACCCCGCTCGCTACGTGTGCGACAACCTGAGGGTGTCTGTGACTAAGTTTTGGTCCTTCTTCCCATTTTTCCCACTTCTTTCCTTAACTTGTCTCTTTCAATCACTTCCACCTTGTACCATAAATATGTCGATGTGTACCGAGGATTCCACAACCCTCGTGTGGGTGTGGGCACACCTCGAGGTCGCTCAAAACACTCCATACCATTAAATAGCCTGCATTAAATGTTTGATTTTATGGGACCTTACATTTTTTATGTCAACTGTTTCCTTGCTTAATATTTCCTCCCGAACTTCATTTCGAAGCATTTTTTCATAAACGTTGCAAAAATAGCCATGTTATTCCGTATGAAAATTATTTCATTCAGTGGATTTTATTAAATGTGGAAAACCATGTGTTGTACTTTTGTCTACGCTGCTGAACACAATTGTAACCAAATAATATCTGGAGGGATTATAGAAATAATTTCTTCTTATTTGTACCTTCTGCATAATGATGGATGGATGTTTAAGAGAAGCACTTTTTCTCTAGGTTGGAAGTATATGATCTAGTTGAGTTAAAAGTTTCTGGAGATGGCAATTGTCAGGTCAGTTTATTTTCGTTTTTTTCTAATAACTTCTTGCTGATTAATAGGAATATTGCAATAGATTTACTCCTTTTTTGGGACTAAAATCACTATACGTTAATTGTTTAGGGGTCGTTTGGTTTGTAAAGAAGTTACACCGGGATTATAACATGGGATTATTTAGTGGATATACTTTCTTTTTGGAAGATGTTTGGTTCATTGGTTAAAAATGGGATATATGACATATAAACATGGTTTGGTTTTGTAGATAAAGATGGATAAACTTTTATTATTAGTTTTAACTTTGACTTTCCGGAAGGACTTCCGGAGAATTTTTTTGGAGAAGGGTACTTTTTTCATTTGGTTGTTTTATTTCGGGATTAGCTATCTTGGGATTTTATCCCAAATTTGCGTATACTGGATACAAAGATCCAACCAAACACTAAATTAAATACTCCCACATTCTATCCCATGATTATTTCTCTTTATCCCGTGTGAATGTGAACCAAACGAACCCTTAGAGAATAAAATAGCTTTTTTCAAATCTCTGTAAAATGCATCTCTTTCTCTTTTCTTTTCTTCAACTTTTTTCATGGCTCTCTGTCGTGGGCTGAAAATATTAACGTCCATTATGTATTATTCTGCTGAGTTCCGCATCCAATGGAATCCAAGGAAATTTGACCCGTTGCTTTCATGTATGATACTTCAAGAGTGTCCTTTTCTCTGCCCTTTGCTCTCGATCTATCCCCTTCCGTTTTCTGCCCTTATTCCTATCTCTTTTGATGCTGCGAATCACATGTTCCAATCTATATGATAATTTTTATTTAGTAAATTACCAGATGGTTTTGTGTCTGTTATTTTTTTTTATTTTTTTTTGGGGGTAGGGGGGTCGGGGTGAGCTTAGATTTTCACTTTTGGTTAGGAAGAAAAAGTTGAGAGATCTATCTTTTGGAGTGTCAGCCCTGAGAGGATATTGCAGAGGATGGAGGAGGTAAAACTTTTCTACTTCCATTTCAGCTGTATCAGAGATAGGCCATTCACAACTGTGTTTTCTCAAATCTTATCTTTTACACTATTACACATGATATATGAGGTAATATTTGTTAACTTATGTAATGCTTTATGAAATATTTGCAGTTCCGCTCACTGTCGGACCAAATATATCGCAGTACTGAGCATCACAAATTTGTGAGGGAACAAGTTGTTAAACAGGTATTTCTCAAACATTTTTGTTAGTTGCAACATCATTTCAATACTATGGTTGCATGTGAGCTGTAAAAAAGAAAAAAACAATAGTTGCATCTCAGCACAAGGGTTGCATCCAGCTTCCAAAAAAACAGAACTGGGGAAGTGTAACAAAGAGGTGCCAATCAAGCCAAAATTTACATATGCATACCTATTCTAATACAAAGTTAAATTAAATCATGGTTGTGCATTGTGATCATGTCATTCAATTTACTTCTTTGTAGCTATTGGTTACTTCTAATTATTGTTTTTATCAGCTCAAGTCCCATAGGGAGTTGTATGAGGGTTATGTTCCAATGGTCTATGATGAATACTTGAAGAAAATGAGCAAGTAATGCCTGAAGCTCCTTTCAGTTTGTCTTTCTTATTTTATGATTATGCTCTTATAGGACTGGTCCTTCTAACAGGGCTGGCGAATGGGGTGATCATGTAACTTTGCAGGCTGCTGCAGATTCAGTATTGTTCTCTTCCCTATCCTGTGTTCTGGTTTTTGTGTTTCCACAATAATTTGTTGAATTGATTTATTTGGAAATTATTCTAGCTTATATGGATGAAACTGATAGTTACTTGTAAGTAGATTGAGTGGAACATCAAATTTGGGCTACGGTGGTAGTTTTCAGGTCTGTTGAAATTGATTGGTTATATGATGGGGCATTAGAAGTGAACTATTTACAAACTAGCCTTCAGTGCTATTCTAGATTAAACAGGGGTCTGGTGCATGCTTAGTCAGGTAACCCCTGTTTGGATAAGCCGGCTTCAGTTTTTGTTAGAGGATGGATCTTCTTAAGAGAAGGAAGCTCTTAATGACATATTTGGATAGATTCCATTCTTGGTGAGGTCTTCAGTGCTATTGTAAGTTGTACAATATGACAGTTCTCTTCAAAACAATTAACAATGAGCAGTAGGCATTAAAAGTTCTTATCATTTTTAGACAATCTGTTTATTAGATCAAGTGAAGTGACTTTGTATTTAATAAGTCGACTCTGCCAGTATTTGCTCTTGATCCCAGTAGCTTTGATGGCTTATTTATGTCTCTGAATGAGACTTTATGAAATTTTGGCATAAAGCCTCTCTCAAAATATTATAACAGGAAGAGCTTATGGGTTGACAAAAATATGAGCTCTTCGGATTTCTTAAGTAAAACCCTTTGATTTTACACAATTGCCAATGGCTTCTTGATTTTTCAGAGAGAGAGATTGCCTTGGGCTTGAGTTACTTTGGGTTCCAAGTCATTGTCCCAATTCTTGTTGATGGATTTAGGTCTTCTTGATGATAATTCTATCTCTGACCTCTTCTGTGTATGAACTGTAGTTTCTTGACTAAGAATTTCTGAATTCTGTTTTTGTGACCTTGTTATTCTAGGCTCTAGGTAGGAAAAATAAAACTCATAAAGATCTGAAATTCGATATATCATAGGCAAACAAATCATTATAAATTCAAAAGAAATGAGAAATGTATCCTGATAAGATCTGTTATTAGGAATTTCAGGGGAAGCATGTTGAGGAATCTGAAAATAGATTTGCTTATGACTTGTCATTCCTTTGCTTTGTCGCTTTTGGTTCATTTCTGAGTGGAGCATAAAACCTACTACCATTTATAGAAGACAAACATAAGCCCGTGTTCTGTATCACGAAACATTCTTTGCTGACTTTCATCAACCAGAAGAAATTTGGGTCGATTTTTTTTTTCTGCAAACAAGTGCTAATTAAGGCCGCTTCCTAATGATTGCTGGATGAAATTTAGTTATTCACATTGTGGCCCTTCAGTCGTCACCCATGCAACAAATGCCGAAACTGATGGTGATAACATGTTATTTTTCCCCCAAAGCCTAGCTCGAGTGGCAAAAGGTGGAGGATTTGTGGCTTAGGTCACAGGTTCAATCCCCACACCATGCAAACCGAAGCCCGGTATTTAAGTGGAGAAGGGTAGAGGGGCGGGCCCATTATCCACCAAGTTTAG
This sequence comes from Solanum tuberosum, assembly GCF_000226075.1. NCBI lineage: Eukaryota > Viridiplantae > Streptophyta > Magnoliopsida > Solanales > Solanaceae > Solanum > Solanum tuberosum. The sequence continues at coordinate 2,993,640 of NW_006238940.1, read as the reverse complement.
AAGGCTGTGATTGGTCCAAAGGGCGGGTCACAGACAAATTCTCGGTTATCAAAAAAAAAAAGAAGTTATTTTACCAAACTAGAAATCAGTTGCAAGAAGAACAACCCTCTAAAGCAGGAACTCTTTATCTGTAGATTTTAATACAGGGTTTCAAAAGGCTAAAGACTTGCTTACTTTAGAATCAACATGCTGTTCTGTAATGATTCTAAAATGTAAATCATCTTATACCTTATTTCCAAATTTTGGTGCTTCTAGCCTCTTTGTGTAAAAGATATACTTACCTGATTATGTGTGTGACTATCTCATAGCTGTTATAGGGAGCACACTTTTATTTACTTAGTTATATTCATCTAAAAGGTCCGAAGCCCGGTATTTAAAGTGGAGAAGGGTAGAGGGGCGGGCCCATTATCCACCAAGTTTAGAAGGCTGTGATTGGTCCAAAGGGCGGGTCACAGACAAATTCTCGGTTATCAAAAAAAAAAAGAAGTTATTTTACCAAACTAGAAATCAGTTGCAAGAAGAACAACCCTCTAAAGCAGGAACTCTTTATCTGTAGATTTTAATACAGGGTTTCAAAAGGCTAAAGACTTGCTTACTTTAGAATCAACATGCTGTTCTGTAATGATTCTAAAATGTAAATCATCTTATACCTTATTTCCAAATTTTGGTGCTTCTAGCCTCTTTGTGTAAAAGATATACTTACCTGATTATGTGTGTGACTATCTCATAGCTGTTATAGGGAGCACACTTTTATTTACTTAGTTATATTCATCTAAAAGGTTAAGTTGTTAGTGATAGTACACTTTTATTCACTTAATTATACTCTTAACATGCTCCCTCCAGTGCAGGCCATCCTTTTTCATGATCAAGCTTGTGGAAATTCTTTTTAGGCTTAATACATACATTCTCCTGAGGTTGTCCCCATATTTCTGTTACACACCCCTTGACCACGTGAATTACCCTAGACGCCCAAATTCGTTTAAAGTGTAGCTTTTACACCACTTTTGTGTTTAACCACTTCAGAAAACAGGGTGTATTTTCATGCACTAACAATGGTGTGATGCGTGTCATTAAATTTATAAAAGTAAAACACTTACAATTACAATCATACCCCTTAGCCATTCTCCCTTCATCTCTTTTTCTTCGGTAATGCAACTCCACTGCCGCAAACCACCAGAAAACCCAGAACCATCACCTTCCTATTCAAACCAAAACATAGGAACTTAAATCAATTTTAGTCCCAATTCCAGATTTAACTTTCATCCAAAAAAGTAGGACTAGAACTCTCAAACTCCATCATCCTCCTCACTTGCAACTGCATTACAAACCCAGAATTTTTCCAGCGGAGAGAAAGAGAGACCTGCATAGAAATTTAAATTTGCATATGTTGGGAACTTCCTTCCTACTAGCTATTTACTGCATATGGGTAAAAATGGTGATATCAAATCCCTCATATGAGATAGAAGAACCAGATCTTGGCCAGAATTTTCTCCATTGACCATTTCTGCCTCCTGTTTCTTCACACTCTTGAGTCCTTTTTAGAATTGGCAAATAGGAGATGAATTATGCATCAGAATTATGGTGATATATTATGGTAGCTTTCTGGTGTGAAAACACTGATGGAGATAATTTTAAGGTGGAAACTTGTGATTTTTGGCTGGTAGTAATGGAAATGGTTAAGAGGTGGCGGCGCTGGTGTAGAAAGAAGGTGAAAAAACTATCAATTTTTCCTTTAAAAAAATGAATATCATTGCAAAAAAAGTAATCTTTTTTTAGCATTCACTTGTCAGTTCTGTGTGTCAACACAAGTGTGACACATAGGTGGTAAGGTGTGTAATAGACACTCGTTTGAAATGTTTGGGTGTGGAAACCCAAAGGGTAGCGGCGGCGGGTTTCCCTTATCATCAAAAAAAAAAATGTTTAGGTGTCGAAGATGATTCTCGTGGTCAACAATTATGCAACAGGGATTTGGGGACTACCTCAGGGAGCAATCTATGTATTAAGCCTTTATTTTATAATGCTAGTGGTGAGGCTCTAACCAATCATCTCAGTCTGTTTTGATACCGTGTGACCTTATCTAAAAGCTTAAGCGGTTGGAGAGCACACAAGCCTTTATTTTATAATGCTAGTGGTGAGGTTCTAACCAATCATCTCAGTCTGTTTTGATACCGTGTGACCTTATCTAAAAGCTTAAGCGGTTGGAGAGCACACTTTTATTTACTTAATTATATTCTCTTTGTTATCTTTCTTCCAGATTTTTTGATTCACAAGCAATTCTTTTAAATTCATTTTGCATCTTGAAAGCAACGGTTATCATTTCTATTTTACTTAAAATAAATACTTAATGAAGAAACGCACTATGACTCTAAGAGAACCATACAAAAGTTAGAAAACAAATGTTTGCTATTATAATTTATAGGGACTCATTGTTCGCTTTGTTCTGGAGAACGATGCATGACATGGATGTGTTCTGTTATGCTCTCCCAAACCCCAATTTTTTGCTTGAAGCAGCTGATTAGGGCTGTCGCCGCTTTTTAGGATTTGATCCGCATAGATTGATTCTGAATTTTCTTCCTGAGGAATCTCAGTCCTTGGTGAATGGTTTGGAGTTCCCCAGTTGGTATCCTAAAAAAAGGAAGAGACCTTTGGTTGATTCCTTTCAGTCATTTCTCCTTCTCTTTTCCTAACCCGGAAGATCCTAATTTCTCTCTTTTATTGTCTATTATCATATGAATACAATGATGATCTACTATTTTCTCAATTCAAGTGTATTTTAAATTTTCAAATGGTGACTGACGTTTATTTCGATGTTATTACAGTATGGTGTTAAGATGTTCGTCATTACATCATTTAAGGACACCTGCTACATTGAGATTCTTCCACAAAGTCTGAAGTCAAACAGAAGTAAGTTTTCATTTTATTTTCATCAATGAGTATTTTCTCTGTTGTACATTTTTTTTACACCAAGGGAAAAGGCTCAAATATTCCATCGAACTATTAGACATGACTCATCATCCGTAAAAAAATTGACTCATTTATTTATGCCATGCCGTTACAAAACATGCTCATTTATGCCATTAGTTTTAATAGTGGTTTTGTAAAACAAGCTTTGCCATGTGGCCTCTTGTTAGACGTCCACGTCACCAAATCGGACTCATTAAAAAAATAACCCACCGACACTCTACTCATTTTCCTAACCCAACCCAGGGTGATACCATAGGCCCGCATCATCATCGATAAAGGAAACAAGTGCATCGAGACCCTCACCTAGCAACTGGTACGATATACAAATCTGTGCGTTGCAATTGCAGAGAAAACTCACCTTTGCAGCCACGTCAGAAAACTTGACGTTCCGATCAACGGGGAGGAGTTTGGTGTCTCTGCAGACATAGGAGAGTTGATGGTCGTGAGGACAAAGCTGATTTTTTTCTCCATAGCTACACATAAGCTTAACCTTTTGATTATCCATTGAGGCTGCCAAAATTCAAGCGAAAATGAGTGGGTAGTTTATCTTAGATCCTTTTAAGTATAGTAAATTGTTAATAATACAACATAATCATACTGAATGACTTACCAGGTTGATTTAATATATGAAATGGATCATATGTCATGGATGTTTTGTCCATCTCCTTTCTTTTTTCGTGGGAGGGACGAATCAATATCATCAGTGTTACTAATTTATTACATTATTAGTAGCACCTCCTTCTCTTTCTTTTCATCCTCTGTATGAAAGACTGAATGATTTGCCGCCTTAATTTATGCAGTCATTACTTTGAGCTTTTGGGCTGAAGTGCACTACAATTCAATCTATCCACAAGGAGGTAAATGACCATTTTTTCTTCTTCTTTTTTCTAGTTGTGGTAGAGAATAGTTATGCCCCTGTAAAAGCCATGCTATTTTATTGAACAGATATTGGTATTACATTTATTTTTGTTTCAACATATCTTTTGCCTACTAGAGAAGTTTCTTCTAATTAGTGTCTGATGGAAATTTACAACTTCCTGAAAGCTCCCTTAATCTTGAACTCCCCCTTCAAATCTCTTCCACATTTGCCAAGGTTTTGAAATAGAAAAAGTAGTACTGCTATTCCACATTCGTCAAGGTGTTGGTTTATCTTTTGTTTGCTAATCAATGGTCATGAATGTATTCTAACTTGATACTTCATCTCATGGAAGTCCATAAAGACAACTAGCTCAAAATTCAGTAACCCATTGAGGTTGAACTGGTATACTCCCAGGTTATTTAGCTGACTAGCTGTTGCAGTAGCGGTAGGGAAATAAATTGCAGTACTGGTTACTCATTGCCAATTTATTACAGAGTATCCTGCTGGAGAAATAAGAACAAGAAAAAAATGGTGGCAGCTAGGTTGAGACACCTGCACAGCCAGCTTCTTCAGGAACCAGCGCACACCTAATTATCACGAGAATTAGGGGCTCTGTGACAACATTTCTAACTCCGGATTGTATATATTTTATTCGCTTTCTCTGAGGTAGACTACAGTTTTGCCAATTTTACGGCTTTCATTCTTTGTGTATATATCATTTCATTTAGTTAGCTCTTCCATTATTAATTTATTTATACACAATGCTGTTTTTGTGTTTAATTTATTTCCCTTTCCATTTCAAAGTAAATTAAATTTGATGTTGTCCAAGGTTGTCTTCATCCTGCCTCAAGGAAAAAGTTTAGGAGGGTTGGAACCTAAGTAACGCGATAAAAGAACCAAATAGACCGAAGTAATGGACAAAATCAATATTTAAACATCATACACACAACTAGTGCAAATTTATGGCATACATATTTTTCTATCTACGATCATCGTTAAGGGCTCGAATAATTCAATGTAATAAATGGGGCATCATCAAGGGCCTTATATAATGCAACAAATGTGCATCATCAAGGGACCGCAATTATAATGCAATAAGAGAGCATCATCAAGGGCTCGTACATACTACCTCAAATGGTTATCATCAAGGTCCCGCCTATCATAGCATTTATCTTTTTATTGATCAAAGTAACTTATCTACATATTTTGTAAAGAAACAACTCGAGACACTTGTCACTTAGACTCGAGCACAATGAAGACTCGATTCGATATTAGATTTCGTGTAACCTTTTTAGCTTACGTTAAATCTTATTCCAAATTAGACTAAATCTTTGGTTCAATAACTCTTTTAAGTACTGTCAAGAATCAACTGCGAGTAAGAACTCGATACTACTCCATTAATTGTGTCTTTGAGAATTAAATGTAAATAGAAATTCTATTCATCTCTTATAAGAACTTTTCCTTTTTTTTTAGCTCTCAACATCAATTTTAGTGAAATTAACTCTTAATTTAACTTTAAAGATCTGTACATAGCCAGTTAAATATCAACAAGATGTTTAGAATAAAGATATAATCTAACTCATGGATTCTCAAGAATAGAGTATATGCAATAACATAACTCTTAAGCTCTCTCTCGGTACATATCGTTAAGAAAAAAGATTCACACCGAATGAAAATTTACATGGCCATTACATATCTTTATGTCAGTTAACTTGGAGACATGAAAAACCTAATCCGTTACAACACCTTAATCTACAATAAATAATGATATAGCTCACGTTAAGCTAAAGGACAACTTGTACACAATTTATCGAGTGACAAGCGTAGTTGTTAACTAATAATTCAACACTTCACTAAAGTTATGCTTTTCTTCCAACTAAATATCAACAGTAATCATAATTATATAGATCGTTCTCCAAAATTCCAGCCACGACAATATCAAGAAAATGCCTTGTTAAATTAGGTTGTAGGTCTAACTCACACCCCAAAATCTATCTCTAAGGGAGGAGGATTGTCCAAGCCTTATAAGGAATCCACTCATCTCATTAACCACCAATGTGAGACTTTTTGCTTTAACACCCACCTCACACCCAGTGCTTATCATCTGGTGTGTGGGCAATTTTTGACCCAACTCACGCCTAGTGCTTAGCATCTGGTGTGTGGGCAATTTTTTTTTGGACCCCAACATTGGGTGAGATGGGCCCTGCTCTGATACCATGTGAAATTATGTCTTAGGCCTAACTCACACCCCAAAAGTTAGCTTAAAGGGAGGAGGATTCCCCAAGCCTTATAAGGAGTCCACCCATCTCATTAACCACCAATGTGAGACTTTTTACTTTAACAGATCGTAAACTGTAGAAACTCAATCAGAGCAAAGAGGAGAGTTGAGAGATATGAACAACTTGTCATTTTTTATTGATTGGAGAAGTAATGTAGTTACAAGATGAGTAGCTATTTATAGTACTACTCCTTCATACTTTTACCAGACTACTAACTCACTCTTCCTAACAACAAGCTGGCACAAATAATTACAATTAACTTTTTCTTTAAATGACTAATATGCCCTTACTATGTCTAACTAACATCAACAACCTTTATCACCTTCTCTATATCACAACACTCCCCTTCAAGCTAGGTGGTGCAAAAATGTCTAGCACTCCAAACTTGGATAGTAGGTATTCATATTGTTGCCTAGATAATCCTTTTGTAATACATCAGTTGGTTGTTCTGTTGTAGGAAGATAATTCACCTTGATTAGTCCTTGTTGTACAATCAATCTCAATGTGTTTTTTCTCTCATGATATACTTGATTTGCAGCAATCTGTATGGCTGCCTTACTATCACTCTAAATTTGTACTGGTAATTGAACTTCAGCTCCTACTTCTTTTAGTAATCCAAGCAACCACACTAACTCCGACACAGTGGAAGCAAGACTCATATACTCAGTTTTAGTTGAGCTTTTTGACACTTTTGTTTGTTTCTTTGCCTTCCATGATACTAATGACTACCCAACTTTCACCATGTATCCTGTCACAAACTTCCTGGTTAGCAGGCAAGAAGCCCAACAAATAACAAACCTTGTCCAGGTTGCCTCTTTAAATATCTAACTACCCTGTATCAAGATGGGACTTCTTAGGTTGTTGTAGGAATTAACTGAGAGTTTGTGTGCTGAAAGTTATATCAGGTCTTGTCATATTTAGATATAACGATTTCCCTATCAGTTTTCGACACAGTCTTTGATCTATCGGTGGATCCTCTAACTCTTCCTGATATTGATTCACATGTTCATTATATAAATTTGATGTCAGTTTAATATTGATGTCAATAGGAGTTCCTGCAGGTTTGGTTGTTGTCATGCCAACTTCAGATATAAGCTCAAGAGCATACTTTTTGTGGTGCATTAATATACCAGCTGATGATCTAGTGAATTCAATGCCTAGGAAGTACTTTAACTCACATAGATCCTTCATCTTAAAGGCTTGTTGCAGTGCCTTTTTTGTTTCTTCTATCAACTTGAGGTTGCTACCAGTAATCAGTAATTCATCCACATACACAAGAACTATAATGTCCCCTTCTTCTATTTTGTTGATGAACAAAGAATAGTCATGTTGGCTTTGCTTAAACCTGAGTCTAATAAGAGCTTTAGTCAGTTTATGGTTCCATTGCATTGGGGCCTGCTTGAGACCATATAGAAATTTTGTCAGTTTACACACTTTCTCCCCTTGATTGAAAAAAACCCTGAGGTAGGTGCATATATATCTCATCTTCTAGATCACCCTGCAGAGAAGCATTAAACATATCCATCTGATGGATATACCAATGCCTAGATGTTGCAAGGGAGACTATGGTCCTGACTGTAACCATCTTAACTACAAGTGAAAAAGTCTCTTTGTAATCTATGGCCTCTTGCTGACTATACCCCTTAGCAACCAATCATGCTTTGAACCTCTCAACTTCACCTGTGGATTTATACTTCACCTTGTAGATCCACCTACAACCTGTAGGTCTTTTGCCTTATTGCAAGTCAGTGACCTCCCAAGTGTTATTACTCTCTAGAGCATGAATTTTTTCCTTCATAGCATCTACCCACCTTATATCTTTAACAACTTCAGAAGTCAGGTTCCTTAACTATAGAGGTGGAAACAATGTAAGATTGGTATGCAGGAGAAAAATGATCATAGCTTATGGAGTTGCACATAGGATACGGAACATTCCTATTCATGGAAAGAGATACGCAGGGTCTGATAGTATCACAGGGTGAACATGCACTCCATCACCAGCGGATAATGCAAGATCATCTTGTTGATCCACAACAGTTTGAGAATGATCATCTGAACCAGCTAGATGAGAATGAGGAAATGAAATAGGATCCAAACTATGAGGTATGACATCTGAGACATGTAATGTATCTAAGAATACATTTTCTGAAACAGGATCTATCCCTTTGGTAAAAGGAAAGAAATCTTCTCTGAAGGCTAATCCGTACTAGTAAAAAAGGACCTATTACCCAAGTAAAGTAGGATGTAACCTTTCTGAACCTCTGAATATCCCATATGAACTGCAAGCCTGGACTTTGGCCTAAGTTTATCATGATCAGTCAATTGTTTAGCAAAGCACAAGCATCCTAGAGTTTTGAGATGAGTTAAAAGAGATTTACTACCATACAACCTTTCATAAGGTGTAGCATAATTCAACACACTAGTAGGCAACCTGTTAATAAGATGACGACCCCTTCCGATACTATGTTTGAAAACTTTATTTCCCCCTTGGCCTTAGATGAGGCAAAGGGTTTTTTTTGCAAAAGCTCTCGTTTCGTTCGAACGTAGCCCGCATGAGTCAAGGGGTTGTAGGGGCGACTTCTAGAGATAATAAGATAAGTAGCAACTAACACACATTGTCCCCAATACCTCAAAGGTATGCTGGCCTGGCCTGAAATCTGAGAGCTCTTGTCACCTCAAGTAAATGCCTGTGTTTTCTCTTAGAAACACCATTTTGCTAAGGGGTATAAGGACATGTTTTCTGGAGAATGCCCATCTCCTTGAACATAGCATCACCTACTGAGTTCACAAAATCAGTACCATTATCAAATATCAATATTTTGACTGATCTACCAAATTGAGTTTTAACAAACAAAATAAATTCCTTAAAAGAAACACACACACATCAGACTTATGTTTAAGCAAAAATAACCAAGTCATCCTGGAGAAGTCATAAAAAATAGTGAGAAAATACTTGTTACCATCAATAGTAGGGGTATTATAAGGACCCTACAGATCCAGATGTATCATATCAAAACAAGTTATAGTCTTAATATTGCAAACAAGAAAAACTAATCTTGTTTGCTTAGCAAGAGGACACGCTGGACATTTAGTCAATGTACATAAACTTCCTTTATTCATAGCAAACATCCTTGCAAGGACTGCTGAAGACACATGCCCCAACCTTCTATGCCACAATTCCATGTCTATGTCCTTTGCGTTGTTGACAACAAATGTAGCCTCCCCTTCACTATGTGAATTCTTATTTGTTAAGTGTTGCATTAGTAGGTACAAGCCTCCTTCTACCTTACCAACTTCCTTCACCTTCCCACTGCAAAGATCCTGGAAAACACAATAATTAGGGAAAAAAGGTGACTGAGCATCCTAATTCCTTTGTGATTTGATTGACTAGCAACAAATTGTACTTGAACTCAGGAAGATGCAATGCATTAGTGATCACACTTCTTGCTGATAAAGCACAATAACCAACATGTAAGACTTGTGTAGTGCTACCATTTGGAAGATAAACAGGTTTAGACTCTAAAAGTTGTGACACTGACCCCTTAACCATCATGTCTAAATTGGAGACCATATGATTAGTTGCACCTGTATCAATAATCCACACCTTATTGGCTTCAAAAACAAAAGAGGTTTTACTTGTATTAGCAGTATTATACACAGAGGCAGAAGAGACATCTGACTTCTATTGTATCATCATCAGAATATGATCATACTGATCTTTAGTAAAAGTGCATCCTTGAAGTAGTTGTTGAATCTCTTTCTAAGCTTGACTAACTTTGGGATTGGCACTAGGAGCTGCAGTTGTACCTCCACTATTAACACCGTAGTGCTGCTGATTAGGTATTATTCCCCATCCTGGAGAAGGAATGTGGGTGTTGAGACCATAGGTAAAATTAGCATGAGGAGCTGGTGCATATTAGGTAGACTAACTGCTAGCTTGTGTGACAGGACCTCCTTGAGCCTTCCTCTTTGACTTGAAATCAGGAGGATAACCAACAACCTTATAACAAAACTCTTTGTTATTCCCTTTGCATTTGCAAAAATCAAACACCAACAAGGAATTTTTTTTAAACCTCTGACTCACACCTGAGCTACTACAACCTGAACTACTACCAGCCTTGGAGTACGTAGCAACAGAAGAGTCCAAGCCAATAGTAGTCATGATCATGCTAGTGGTACAAAAACAACAACCTTTTGGCTTTCATCCCCAACTATCAAGCATAAGCATGGTTAATTGATGGTAATGGATCCATCATAAGGATCTGACTCCTAGCCTGATGATAGAATTTATTTAATCCCATCAAAAACTGGTATACCTTTTTTTATTCATGTGAGCTACAAACCCCTTGGATATACCACAGTTGCAACAAGGAGCAGGTACCAATGCCTCAAACTCATCCCATAAACTTTTGAGTCTGGTATAATACTCGGAAATAGAAGCAGTTCCCTATTGCAAAAAAGCAATATCTTTGTGTAGACTAAAGGTCCTAGATCTGTCAACTCTATCAAACCTCTCTTTTAGATCAGTCCAAACACTTAGGGCAGTAGAAGCAAAGGCAATTCCACTAAGTAAGCTCTTAGACACAGAGTTCATTAATATCCCATGTTAAATTAGGTCTTAAATCTAACTCACACTCCAAAAGCTAGCTCAAAGAGAGGAGAATTGTCCAAGCCTTATAAGGAGTCCACCTATCTCATTAACTACTAATGTGAGACTTTTTGCTTTAACACCCCACCTCATTCCTAGTGCTTAACATCTGGTGCGTGGACAATTTTTGACCCACCTCACGCCTAGTGCTTAGCATCTGGTGCATGGGTATTTTGGGTAATTTTTGGCCAACATGTATTCATCCAAGTAGGATAAGGAAGTGTTGCCTACTACTTTTTTCCTTATTTATAGTGGAACTAATACCCCTCCGATATAATATATATTTCTACTAAATAGAAACATGAAAAAGCAGGACGACCACAGCTATATTTGTTGTACCTTACGCAACAATGATTAGACAAATATGTACTCTCCGTAATTTTAACCAAAAGTGAGGGTATTTATGTCTTTTAAATATGTTCTTTCTTCTGATCTGCTTCTCGATCATCTCCTTGCCCTTCGTTTTCCAGATCAAACGAGGAGTTTCTCAAATAGTACATCATGTTTTAAAACACCCGCTCCGAGTTTATCAATAAAAAATTCATCCTTTGATAGAGGTTTTCCACACTGTTAACCGATAATTCTTCCGATACAGTTATCTAAATTTCAATTTCATCCTCGAAATGTCATACCAAATCAAATCTGCAGCTTTCGTTCTCTGAGCCTTAAGTCCTCAAATTGAATGGAGTAACTAAAAATGAGCCTGCATACTCATTATTTGAGATACTCAAGGTCCATTTATGTTGAAGTGAAGAAATTGTGGATTTGTTAGACTATAACTAAGGTACGCTCGCATGCATGATGATGCCCATAATTTTTTTCCGTTTGCAATGGTAATTAAATTCCATTGTTCCGTTGTGGATTTGTTATATGTTGAATTGAAGAAATTGCGGATTTGTTATACTGCAAGTAGCCGTTTTAACCTGCAAAGTTGTCCTTTTTCGCTTTCATGTTCTTAATTGATTTTAAGATGCCCTCTTCTTCTTTTTTCCTATTTTTTTAAGCTACAACTAACGGGAGTTATGCCTTAACTTACCGATCCTAACCAAATTTTTAAGATACCTCAAATTAAGGGAGTTAATAAAAATTCAATCTTGTAAGTCCTACTATTTTTATGTTAAAAGAAATGTAGGTTGTTATCTCACATGTATATAATATTATTAGGCTATCAAATTAATAAACAAGAATTTTATTTGGCACCTCCCTTGAAAAACATGCTATATTGATGATTTTGTATGTTTCTTCCTGTGGATACTATTGAAAAGGTGTATGGCAGATGCATGACGCTACGATTCATAAGAAAATCTTCTTGCATTGGCAATTGTTATAATTTTTTTCTTACTACTTATATTCTTTATTCATATGGATTAGTGAAGGTGGGAAACAACATTACGTACACTTACCCTCTCCAGACCCCACTTTGTGCCACTATACATGGTATGTTGTTGTTTTAATAGTGTTGATGGGATTTTTTTTGGAAGAAGCAAGGTCTGTCAAGTTTTCGTTTTAAGTCATATTAGTTTGTTCTGTATTCTAGAATATTAAGACTAAACTATCTTACTTTCTTTTGCGATCTTGAGGTCAATTACCTAAGCATATGTGAAGTAAGATCAAACACATCATAATCAATCACACAAGATTGCGTTCAATAAAGATATAGTTTCTCTATGATTGTAGTGTCTGGGCCACTTGTGTGCACCTCAAACTAATTTCATGAAATACTTGTTATATCCCTTCAACACAAGTTACCAAGTTACTCTTATAATTATCAAGATTTAAATTGTTTTCTCGATAACCAAATAAGCTCTCCATATGATTAGTTTATTTTTAAAATAATGATCTCTATGTGAAATTTATTGATAAAAATGTCTCATTGAGGTCTAAACCACAAGAAGTTTATGTGAGCAGTAGGCATGTATTTGTGAATTTGATGTTTTTCAAAGTGACAATAAAGTAAAACACTTTTTATTGAAGAGAAGAAGGGCAAAGGCCCTTACAGGAATGAATTAGAGACATTTACAAAATTAATATTTCGAATGATATGGTTATGACTCAAGTAGAAGGTTGGCTGGTGGATCTTTGATCTCTGCCTTATTCATGGCGAATTGAGAATGAAAGGATCATGTTATCGTTAATGGCCTGATACATATTCAGAGTAAACATAAAAATTTCTTAATAACTTGAATCCACAGCCTTTTTGTTATTTATTTTGGTAAGTTGATCGAGAGGGAAGGTACTTGAAGGCTAATATTTGTAATTTCTATGTTCTACCTATTGGTTTAGAATTGTATCTATGTGTCACAAAATCACTGACTGATATAAGAACATGATAAAAAGAGGATAATAACAAAGAGGATAAAACTTGCCTCTAAATTGAAAAATGAAAGAAACGCGTAGAAGTTGATAAAAATTGACCATATTAATATTGAAGGAAGCTTGAGATCTTGACATCTAACCTTACCGAGGAAAACTAATCACATGTATGGGATTTACTCGAATTATTTTAGATTTGTAAGAAAATATGCTTTTCTTAATTCCTATAGTTGCTTGTGTAGCATTGTTATTTGCAGGAAATACCTAGAATCTGTAGTAAATGAATTATGTTTCTATTTCAGAAAAAGTATTCTTTCAAGTTTCAATTATTTGGTGATGGTTTTAGTCCTATATAGTCCTGTTGGACTGTTTTAGTTTCAAAAAAGTTTGAAAATGCTTTCATAGCAATTGTTTTTTATCTTTGTGTTGTTTACTCTGTACTTTAAACTCAAAAGAAATACAAAGTTCTTCCAGTAGTCTGCAAGATACATTAGGGCAGAAATCTTTTGCTTTCAACCTAAGTTGCTTAGATTTGGGTGAGGGTGTTCGATACCGATGTGAATTTAGAGGTCGGATTCATCATGATTCTTATTTCATGATATGAGGGTACATATCCAAGTACTGATACTTAGACTATGATCTGGGGTAGAAATGTGGTGGTTGAAATAACTTTCTTCTATTTGAATAAATCAAATACTAGGTAAACTATATAAGCTTCTATTTATTTCAACATGACATTTTTTCTATATACATTCTCACAAACGTAGTAATTTCCTGTCTTGATGACGTTATCTGACAGGTCCTGATGTTTTCGTGAAGACCACGAATAAAGGAGACTGATAATGACTAGCGGGGCTATCCCTTGAAGTAAATACATTACATGGTAGTACCAAGCAAGCAATTGGTATGTAATAGACACATCCTCTTTCTGTTGTTTTGTGTAATAAGTTTTTATTAACTATGCCTCTGAAATTGAAGATAAGATTTTGAACATGAATTTGGTATTCCACATTCTAATTTTGTGGTGCTGGTGGTTTTGGATTAGCTTGTTATTACTCTATGTGGATGAATTTATCTCATAAACATACTAATAATCTTGAGTTTATACTGCCTGATTTTCAAGAAGTTGGAAAATTTCATGTTATACAATTGTCACTTAGTCTTGTTATAGCTGATGGGAATAATACTTATTCAGTTTTTCAGATGAAAAATCTTTCACTTTGAAAAAACTGAGATGGGGTTCTGAATAATACAGTTGAGGAGTTTGAAAATAATGGATTGATGTATTTTAGAAGGAAGTTATGTATACCTGTTTGGGCAATAGGACCAATACTTTTTCAAGAAAATGATACTCCTAGGAAAGAACCAGGAATTCCTTTAGTAAAATGTCTACCAAAGATTCGTTGCAGTGTAGAGATAGTAAGAAAATGTCAACTTGTCTATTATGCCTACAATTACAAGAAAGTAGACGAACGAGGTTTCAAGGTTAGTGTTTTACCTCCGTTAAGCTTTTTATGTTTACTTTGAATATATAATATGTGCTAGAGTATATATATATGCTTTAAGGATAATAACTATTGATAAGAGAAGGCTTAAGCTAAAGAAATATCTTGCATCTTGTAGCAAAATGACACAGTTTCATAGTTTTGAGTTTTGACTATATGTCGGAGAGGAAAGAGCTGTAAGAAAGAACTAGAAAAGCTAAAGTGAAAACAAGTCATTCAGAAGCTCTCACTTCGGTCATGGAGGTACTCTTATTTTGAAAAGCTTCTTGAACTTTTAGTAATTTTGAAAATTTTCAGTACATTTTTGTTATTTTTCAAAATATTATTACACTTCTGCGCATATGTCTTAAAGTACATGTGTTTTATTGTAGTACAAATGAAAATTTGAAGCAGTAATTCTGTTTTTCATCTGGCAATGAATTTGTAAACTCCTCTATGAGGACGTCACTTTGTAGTATGGGCTGAGCTAAGCAAATAACAAATCGAATTACCACTGAAATCTATGAGCCATTTCAAAAAATGAATGTCATCTTATGACAGCTGAGTATGAATTTATAATCGAGCTTATATCACTTTTTGATTTGCAGCTCACTCTCTTGCAATTTCTCATCTAGCTCCCTCTACTTGATCTCAAATTCTACTAGGGAGTATCTTCAATTGAGCATAAGATAAATTCTAATGACGTATTTATTGTGGCATTTATACTTCGAAAACTTTTATGTAATTGTAAAAATAGTTTAACAATATTATCATACCTTATCCCTTTTTATTGTACAACTACAATATTTGTTATGATAATCAAACTACAAAAAAGAAGTCGTAATCGTTCTTTCAGAATGATACACGTTGGGCCCGTATATATATATATGCTAAGTTCTTCTTTATGGCTAGACCATCGAAGTGTAAAGAAACCAATTTCACAATCTGATTTGGAAGTATTTCATCTAAGAAAAACAAAAATTCTACCTTGTAGATGAAGACATAAGATCTACTCCATTGAACCTGGGAAACTCTATTTTGGAAAACCTTGACATGGAGTTGAAGAAGTGCCCATGGACAGGAGGTCTTCATCCAGGGATTCCCACTAGTGGTTGGCCTTGGGACCGTCCATATGGCATCTGAGTTGTGGCTCCAGTGTGAATCTGAAAGGGAGTGATCCCATGTGTCCGGTAGATACACCTCCCATAATAGGAGTATGATGCATAGATCCCCCTCAGGGGTAACTGGAACTGAGGCAAAGCCCCCATTCCAGTTGATTACCACCAGGGGTAACCATAGTTGGATCTCCTTCTATCTGAGATGCAGAGACCCAAGCCATGGGTTGGCTAGAATGGCTTGGCTAGAAGGAGTGTAGATCTCACCAGTTCGCTCTGTATCTTCATGGTTCTTCCCTTTCTCATTTTCTTTACAACATCCAAGGACTCCTTCAGCTTAGCAAAAGACTTCTCATATTGTTCCTCTATTTGGTTCTGTCTGACAGAAAAGTTGGCTAACTGCATTATCATTCTGTCAATCATGTCTTTGATGTCCCCAACTTCATTCCCTTTTTTTGTGTATCCACAAAGCTCAAGAAAGTGCTATACCAAATGATGCAACTAAGCTAAGGAAAGCAATAAAATAGTAAAGAAAACTAAGAAAAAAAAATGAAAAGGAAAGAGTGAAGGACAAGTTTTTCTCTATTTAGCTAAACAATTCTCTGCATAGTTGCAAAAAGGACCATTACAGTGCTTAAATAGCCAAGAAGTTCATTGGTGATCGTATAAAACTTAATTGCCCAGCATTGGATCTAAAGTGTCCAATCACTCAAAAATTTCGGGTAAATTGACAATAACAAAAAATGACTTTTAAAACCTATTATAGATTAAACTGACAATATGAAACTATTCTTTTCAAATAAAATCCTAACCAACTTAATGGCTAGGTGCAACCCCTCAAGCACTCAGTACTAGCTTCCCAAGCTTCCGACTTCATTCTTGCATCAGGTGCACTTCCCAAAATAGTAAATTAAATTAGTGATGCTTGACATTATTTTCAGTGATACAATGCTCCTTCAATCAATGTGTGTATTTGAAATTGTCAAAGAGATAAAGTCAACAACGAACCAAGGGTTTATCTGCTCTAAACCCTTGTATCAATGGCAGATAAGAGGCCGTATCTGCTAAAAGAAAATGAAGTATTCCAATGGAATATTTCCATTAAGTAAATTCCCTGTATTTAAAACATCAATTTCGATCTCCGTTAAGCGTTTTTCACTATGCGATTTGTAGGTATTTTGAACAATCAAAGGAGATTTCAATGGAGAAGAGTGTTTTAATTTTGAACAAAATCTCTTTGGAAGTATGATTCGCATTGATTTGTAACATATTTTTTCTATTTCAATTGGGAAAGGACCTTTGTATCGCGCTTATCAGTTATGCAGATATACAATATTCAGGAACACACTTATTTAGGCACGTGAAATGTCGCTATATACAAGATTCTCTTGAACACAACAACATTATTCACACGGGATAATTTACTAAATTACTCTCAGCTCTTTCTTAATTGAGTATTCAATGATTATATGTCTTGTTGGAGAAGGGAGAAATCATAAAAAGAATGATTAAACGTCTTTCTCAAAAAAAAAAAAAGAGGGACAAATATTTTGAACCAAATCGTTTAGATAAATGTTAGGACAAGACCACAATTGTTATAATTCCGATGCACGATCAAGCCAAGTGAAACAGTTACCACATCTCATAATGATCAAACGTTGACAAATAAAGCATAAGATATTCCTATCGTTGGCACATTTGCATAACTTGAGGCTGAGGAACTTAACGAAAGCAAGTAGAATGGTGCACATTATTAGAGGAACATATGCGGTAAATGGTAATATTCAGAGGAACATATGAGAAACATTACTTTTAGCTTTCCTTCTTTTTGTCAAAGAGCAAATTGATGGAGTATGTGTTGCCTTTCTGTGCACCAACTTCCACACGTTTTTCACCAATCTGTACAAGAATATATTGTTTAGAGGCTAATGAGATAGATATATCCACATCTTGGCATAATCTACTAAAAATTTAATACTTGTGAGTTATTTTATGCACTAGATCAAATCATGCAATAAGAAATTGTAGGCAACTCTAGATAAGAAGCATATTAAGTGCTCTGCTGTAGCAGACCAAAGTACATTGGCAGTGCAAAAGTTCTTTCAGTATCATTGCATATAAACTTAATTCCTCACCAGCTGGAACAATGTAAATCTTTAAATTTGTAAGTATATATAACTTTAAGTTTATAGTCCATTAGTCTCGAAACAGTTGCGAATTAGAAAGAACCAAAGTTTTGCAGAATAACTATACAATACCTTGTCCATAAGCCAATAGCCAACCGATGGCATATACTGCATCAAGTACATAACAGCAAGTACAGGCTGCATCAGTAGCAAAAATATTAGTGCTACGAGTAGCCATTTGCATGAGTGCAAGAGAAATTATTATGAAAGAAAAAAGAGTACAGAACGGATTATGAAAGTTTTAATATAGAGTATCGGAAGTAGGAGTCCTACTTATGTGAATTGGATGGGACAATCAACATTCGAGCAGTTTGTGGTTCTTACATATTCCATATTATATAGCTAAAAGACATTGGACACTGTAACAGGACAGACCTTCGACTAAACTAAATAAAGAGCTGATGTTGGTGTAGTACGTTCACTTGAAAATGATCACAAGTATATTAAAACACAATAGGACATAAAGAAAATTAATAGAAGCTATCTGTAATACCCCTACCCCGAGCATGCTATAAATATTAACTAGTATCGTGTGAGGTCTAAAAATAAGAGTTTAAGTAGCACGAGAAAAATAGTTTCTCACTAGGAACATTCCCATCATATCAAAACATATAATATCATCATGGACATCTTATTACTTTCTCATTAATTAGTGAAAGGTAATAGGGTACAAGGGTTAACCTTATAATGTATATATATATATTTTTTTATTTTTTTTTGATGACAAAGGAAACCCGAAGCCGCTACCCTTTGGGTGTGCACCGGATAAAACCCCCGCTCCTATGCAATAGCTCGCAAACCACATAAGAGAGGTAACCTGCACTAGGCAAGCCCGGTGCGACGAGCTCGACCCAGAAGGCAAACCCCTTGCTTTCGCTGGCAAGGGGTTTCGAACTTGAGACCTCCAACATGGAAGTCCCAAGGGCCCACCACTGGGCCACTCCGAATGGTCCTTATAATGCATACATTGTTTATATATATATATTAAGGGATATCTTTTGCCTATGTATGATCCAAAATAATTTACAAGACTAACCGCCACTAATAATAGCAAAATACAAAACTATATAGGGTTTTGCTAACCTACGACATAATGGTAGTAGGATAGCAATATCCCACTTCTTGATTCTCCAAAATATCCTTATTGTTTTCATCCAATACATTAAGGAAAATTTTTAACATGGGTGAGGCACAACCAACAAAAGGTGTGTGAGGCTCACCCATGTTTGACAAGTGGCGTTGTGGTCCCACAAATAATTTTACTTTTCAACCAACGTTAATTTTTTGTGATGCTTAAATTATCATGAAAAATAAAATCAATTTAATTTTTTATGATTTTAAATTATCTTTAGTACTAATAAAGTAGAATGATAAAAGAGGCAAAACATAATTTTTTTTAATAGTTTGTCACACAAATTTTGTTGGTTGTGCCTCACCCATGGTAAAATATTTGTACATTAAGTATATGGACTCTTTATTATTTACCATGTTAAGGATCCATTGGCTCCCATTTGGAATTCACATGGGAATGTTTACTAGGTAGAGACATGCATGAATCACTTAATAAGTAAATAAATAAACCTAGAATGTTAATTGACTTGGCTACTAAGTAATAAGATTCTTATAATTACACTAGATATAGGACCCCGTGCCAGCACGGGGGCCCAATATATATATTTTTTAATTTTAATTTATGTTATATTGTGAAATTTGAGAAGTTATTGAAAAATTTTATATGTATTTTAAAAATATTTTAAATTGTTATCTATTGTGATTTGTAGTACTTTTTTTTACATAATTTTGTAAAATAATATTTATTACTCTGTTTGTTGTAATTTATGTGGCACACGTAGAATTTCAAAATATTAACCATTTTTTAATATGTCTTTTAATATATTAAGTTGTAATTATTGTATTTTATAGTACATTTTGAACCTAATTTTTAATAATATATGTTTTTGCCATTTCCCAATTTATGTGGCATTAATTGATAGATTTGTTGGAGTCGAAAGATTTATTTTGTTAATTATTGTAATTTATAGTTTCTTTTTCGTCAATTTCAAACAATATATGTTGTTAATTGATAGAATACTTTTAATGTAATTTTTTTAAAAAAAATGTGTGACTCTCCATGTCCCAATTTATGTGGTACATGTAAAGTTTTGACAATTAACCAAAATTTTAATACATTTAAAAAAATATTTTTAAGTCGTTTAATTTTAAGTAATTTAAATTGTTGTATTACTTATTACAATTTATAATACTTTTAAAGTAGTTGAATTATTGTACTATTTATTATGATTTATAAGACTTTTTTTTAAAATTTATGTCATATTATGGAATTTGAGAAGTTATTGAAATTTTTATATGATTTTAAAAATATTTTAAATTGTTAGCTATTGTGATTTGTAGTACTTTTTTTTAACATAATTTTGAAAAAAATATTTATTACTCTGTTTGTTCTAATTTATGTAGCACACGCAGAATTTTAAATATTAAGCATTTTTTATATGTCTCTTTAATATATTAAGTTGTTAATTATTGTATTTTATAGTACATTTTGAACCTAATTTTTTAATAATATATGTTATTTGCCATGTCCCAATTTATGTGGCATTAATTGATAGATTTGTTGGAGTCGAGAGATTTATTTTGTTAATTATTGTAATTTATAATTTGTTTTTCGTCAATTTCGTCGACTATTTTTTTTATTAATTATTGTAATTTATTGTTTCTTTTTCGTCAATTTCAAACAATATATGTTTATCATATAATCCATTTTATGTGGTACCAATAGAATTTAGAGAGTCAATTAAATTTTTTATATAAGTTTTAAATAATTAAGCTGTTAATTATTGTAATGTATAGTATTACTTATATTATTTTTAAATATATTTAAATATTATATGTTAGGTTTTTTATCCTAATTTATATGGCATTGATAGAATTTAAAGTGTCAAATAATTGTTAATTATTGTAATAGATAATATGGAGTATTTAAGTCATTTATAGTATAGTATAATTAATATATAATATGTAGTATTTAAGTGTTATATTATGGAATTTGAGAAGTTATTGAAATTTTTATATGATTTTAAAAATATTTTAAATTGTTAGCTATTGTGATTTGTAGTACTTTTTTTAACATAATTTTGAAAATAATATTTATTACTCTATTTGTTCTAATTTATGTGGCACATGCAGAATTTCAAATATTAACCATTTTTTATATGTCTCTTTAATATATTAAGTTGTTAATTATTGTATTTTATAGTACATTTTGAACCTAATTTTTTAATAATATATGTTATTTGCCATGTCCCAATTTATGTGGCATTAATTGATAGATTTGTTGGAGTCGAGAGATTTATTTTGTTAATTATTGTAATTTATAGTTTCTTTTTCGTCAATTTCAAACAATATATGTTTATCATATAATCCATTTTATGTGGTACCAATAGAATTTAGAGAGTCAATTAAATTTTGTATATAAGTTTTAAATAATTAAGCTGTTAATTATTGTAATGTATAGTATTACTTATATTATTTTTAAATATATTTAAATATTATATGTTAGGTTTTTTATCCTAATTTATATGGCATTGATAGAATTTAAAGTGTCAAATAATTGTTAATTATTGTAATAGATAATATGGAGTATTTAAGTCATTTATAGTATAGTAATTAATATATAATATGTAGTATTTAAGTGTTATATTATGGAATTTGAGAAGTTATTGAAATTTTTATATGATTTTAAAAATATTTTAAATTGTTAGCTATAGAGTCTTCTATAATATAGTAATACTTGCCGACATTATCTAAACACCTCGTACCCATCTAGCAGACCTAGTTACCTAAACTGCCAAACGTCTCCTATTTATAGTAGCTTATGCAGGAATTAAGTCCATAAATTGAGACTGCTCCGGCAACTAAACTCCAACCTGTAAGTTCTTTCACCATTTCCTTTATCTATATACTAGAAAGCTTTGTTGGGATTTGGGTGTTTTACTGCATCACTAATGCATTTTGATCTTTTGGTAGTTCAAAAAAATAGATACCAAGCTAACCTTATGCTAAATACATCTGCTGCATGAATTTTAATCTCTCACCATATTTTGTTCTTCTTGCCCTTAAAGGATGTATATCCTCGTGACAAGGATTTTACTTCTACTGTTTTCTTTATGATGAAAGAAGAAGAATATTCAACGACTGATTACAACACATAATCATACAAAATAACATATTACATGGAATTTGATTCTAATGTTTACTCCAGCTGACATAATACAAAAAATCTTTTCCCATCAAGTTAAGTATCGACTTGAAAGTCCCCCATCTTTAAGAATGAATCGCTCTCAATTATACGTAATATATGTGTGAATTGACCACAATAGTGGGATACTGAAATTAGTAACAAGTATTTAAGCTCGGATTCAAAGTACGTGGAGACCTAACCTTTAGAAGAGCATTCCCTCAAAGAATATGGATATGAGTTTGAAATGCATTAAAAGAATTTCATAAATGTATTTTTTGCTCTCGTGCATGGGGGAATGAGAGTGTGCGAGTGTCACCATATATATAAATTGCATGACCACTATTCAATTCAGAGGATGCTTGTACTTATTTTCATACTTTTAACAATTACGATCTATGACATACAAACAAGGAAAGGAGATGCAAATGATTTAATTTTCACATATGGTGATTATGTTTTTTCCTCTTTGTTTTGTCGAGGGTTTATCGGAAACAACCTCTCTACCTCCCAAGGTAGGAGGTAAGGTCTGAGTATACTCTACTCTTCAAGTGGGTCTACACTGGGTTGTTTTTGTTGATGATTATCTTGTCTAGTAAGCCTGATGGTTGTATTGGTGATGTATTGGGAGAAACACTTAGATAACTGAGTGGGTACTTGGACATACGGGTTCAACGCACCAGAACCACACATGCTGGTATTGCATTATCCAGTACATGATAGTAGTGTACTTGAATTCATTTCGGGTCTTGCTAGCATACTCTATAGTCTATCCTACTTGTACGGCATTATGAGTAGGTGTAGTTCCCAACAGATCAGGGAAGATGGGTTGGTCGCCAAGATGAACACATGATGTATTATCTCAGTGTCTATATGGAACCTCCCCAAGGTAAGATATGTTTATGACCTACATGCAACATTTGATTGGGAAATGAATGACTTTTAAACGATTTACTATATGTATATTATTATTTGAAATTTTTTCAATGCATATGAGGAATATGATTTTGACATTGAAGTGCATGCTTTCTTAATTACTTTTTTCACCCTTTAAGAGGTCTATGAAGCTTATTGAACTACTTGGTTTTAAGTCCCAAAGTTCAGCCAGAGAACACAGCTTAAGAGCCATCTTCTACCAGTGTCGAGCCTCACTCTTCCTCCGTTGGTGGTGGAGTCGTTATTTCACTGTCAGTTGCATAATAATACTGAAATCTAGAGTCAAAGCTCCATGTACTCATTAGTGGGTGTAGTTTGGTTGTAAACCTGTGTATGTTAAGCTTATGTTAGTACTTTATGTCCCATGGAATAGATGTTTGTGGTCTTGCTAGTTTGAGATACACTGTTCGCTTGGTAGGGTTAGCCTACTAGGTGCCACTCACGGACCCATAAAATTTAGTTGTGACAGTGTCCCTATCTAAGAATATCCCCATCACCACCTACCAAAAGGAGAAGAACGAAAGTACAGGATAAGGATAAATATAAATGATATCAGTGGCACATTCTCTTTACAAGAAAAATAAGCTACACGTCATGACAAATTTTATAGCATCTAGTCCAGCATATACACCCTTGCAGATTTAAAATTATACTCCCTTCGTCCCATTTTATATGACTTACTTTCCTTTTTAGTCAATGTCAAAAAGAATGACATATTTTTATATTTAGTAACAGATTAATTTTAAAATGTCCATTTTACCCTTAGTGAAATGATTTATAGCCACACAAACACATATCATTTATTTTAGACCATAAGTTTCAAAAGTCTTTCTTTCTTTCTTAAACTCCATGTCAAGTCAAACTACATCACATCATATACAATGGGACAGAGGGAATAATAAATATGGCAGATCCTCCATGATAATGAAATTTTGAAAACACGAATGCTAATTAAATGTCTTGATCAAACCTGGTAAGATATCCAAGCTTCCTTGATACCATGGCTGACAGCAACAATTATCAGCTCTGCACACCTTTCTGATGAAACACGCCGCTATATAGAATTTTAAAATAAAGATTTAACAGGACAAATTGCAAAAATTATTCACATGCTCCAAATGTATCAGAAAGAAGGAAAAATAGACTTGTTACTGAGAGGAAATTTATATAGAGTCCAAATCAGATGAATTCTTCTCTATGTAGCAAAGAGTACCACAGTAGCAATTTATTGTTGCAGAGGTTTCATAGGAGACAGATGAAAGCTTTAATGCCATGTACTCCCTTTTAAAAATACTCAAAAGCTTTGAAAGCATAAGCATATATAGACAGAACTACAATCATCACACATTAAGTTTTATAAGATTCTATTTGGAAAGAGGCAAAACAAAAAATTCTCCTAGGCCCGTTTACCAAGACTTTTCTCTCTCCTACTTTCTAGGTTTATCGAAGCTCCTTTTTCTGGCTAGGGCAACCGGAATTAGCCCCTTCACTTCCTTCCAACAGTAATCAGTAATCACCCACTGTGGTAACTGACAAAACCCTTTCTCTATCCATTTTCCTTTGATTTGTACTAATTTTTCTCATGGGGGGGAAATTAGAATTTATTTTAATGCTGCTTCAAGTCTTTTGACATCATCAGATGAACTTCAGACAATGATATTTGGTTCGACTGGGTAGAGAGAAGCAGAAATAGGCTGAGAAGAATAACCATCAACAAGAAGGTTATGTAATGGATCTGCTTCATCCTCAAGGAAGCTTCGAATGATCAAAAGAATATGGTGAGAAGATGGAGGACAAAGGATCAAGTGACTTTTATGGTACTTGGAAATACAACGAACACGAAAGCTACATGAGCATTCTGTCACACGAGGGGGAGGCTAGTGATATGGCCAAATTATACCTCCAAAAAGAAGTAAAAAGTGGTCGTTGTTCAAATATAGAACCTAACCAAGGTTAGGATTGATCTCACGAGGAATATGGGTTTGGATCTAGGTCAATTATGGTTATTCGGGGTAGAATTTGTATAGTAAACAATCTTTATGTTCTTCAAAAGTAGTAACTAGCAGAGTATCAAGTAATTGTGTTTTTTAATCGGTGAAAGACAAAACTAGGATTTTATGATCATAATGAAGTCATAACGAAGTAAGACCGTATATTTGTAACCTCTTCTAGTGTGTAGCATGCAAGATCGGTAAGTCAAGTTCACCTAAGTGGTTGGTCCCCTAAATAGATGAATATCACCACGCAACTTGGTCCATCTACGGGTGTTTGTTTTACTAATCCTTATCCTTGATCCCAAATTAGCTATTCCCGAACAAGGTCAAGTGATTAGATGAGGGTTGATAGCCTCAAATCTCAGTTGTAAAATCTTTTTTCCCATTCGTTACCCCTTTGGTTCAGTAGTTGGCCCTCCAATTTTAGCTTCACAAATTGGCTTATAAGCACCTTTTCTCCTCACACAATTCATAATTAAATCGTTGGGCAACAATCACATCATCCTTAACAATCAACTCATCATTTAAATTGCAAATACCCAAGCCAAACATCTCAACCTCATGAATGAGCTCAATTCTTCTTTCTAGGACGTGAATCAATACATATTTCATTCCCTCATGAGGACCTCTAAATATATCTATTATTTTCCTACAAGGACCCATACTAGTACAAGGTTTATTAGAATAAGCACACCTATCACCCCACATTTTTCCAGATGTCATCTCAAGAAGAGTAGGATAAAAAGGATAAGACTCAAATAATCACAATTAATCTAATCCAAAAACTATATTCCCTGACAGCAATGCCAAAATTTGATACGCCCAAATTATACCTCCAAAAAAAGGATAAAGTCGACGTTGTTCAAATATAGAACCTAACAAAGGTTAGGATCGATCCCACGGGGAATATGATTTGAACCTAGGTCAATTGTGGTTATTTGCATTGTTAGTCGTATTATCCCCGAATCGTGGGGAAGGGGGAATTCGTATAGCAAAACCAATCTTTATGTTCTTTTAAAGTAGCAAGTAGCAGAGTACCAAGTAATCATGTTTTTGAATCAGTGAGAGACAAAACTAGGGTTCTCTAATTCCCATGAAGTTATAACGCAGTAAGACCGTAGATTAGTAACATTTGCTAGTGTGTAGTATGCAAGATCGGTAAGTTAAGTTCACCTAAGTGGTTGGTCCTCTAAATAGATGAATATCACCACATAACTTGGTCTATCTACAGGTGTTTGTTTTACTAACCCTTACCCTTGATCCCAGATTAGCTATTCCCGGACAAGGTCAAGCTATTAAATAAGGGTTGATAACCTCAAATCTTCATTGTATAATTCATTTCCCATTCGTTACCCCTTTGGTCCAGCAAGTAAGAATAAGACGAGTTCTAACGTTTCCAACCGTCAAAAAGCAATCAAAACGATGGGAAAAACAATACATGCATGCACACTTTTCAAGGAATACTAGATACTAGATCTACTTTGTTACTTCTTCATGGTTCTCACAACCCTAGTTGTGAGTTAAGCTACTCATTATAACAAAATCAAGATTTACATTGGAAATCATAATTGTGAACTTACGAGAGAATAATTGAAATTCGAAAACTTGACTTAACAACTCAAGAACAATAATCAAGAATAAAAGAGAAGAAAAGAATAAACCCAAAATTCTTCGGCCTCCATGGAGGCTCTTCCAAAGTTCGCAAGCTATAAAATTTTAAGTTCTATATTGTGTTAAGTTATGTAAGATTTTTTATTTTATTTTTTTGATAAGATAAGTGGTATTAATAACAACATCAGGAAGATGCTAAATTTACAAGATATGGCATTTGAGCTTACAAAAAAATCTCTGGCTAACTATACAAACTATCTAAACCAGAGCTAATGAGTTGTAAAATCTTGAAGTTGTTCTGCATTAACAGCAGGATACAAGTTGGTCCAACTAAACAAATTTTCAGTGCACCAAGTCTTCAAAATGCCTAAAGCAATTGACTCTCCATCAAAACATCTCTTGTTCCTCTCTAACCAAATACACCAAAAAATACAAGCAGGTATCATAATCCAGATCTTCTTGATGGCTTTGTCAACTTTCCATAGACTCCAACTCTCATATGCAGCCTTAACAGTGAGGGGTGTGGTCCAATTGATGCTAGAGAGACAAAAAAACATGCTCCATAATTTTGAGGCCACCTCACAATGAAGAAGAAGGTATATTCCTTCTAAATCTCAGATCCCAATTGATCCCTTCTCTATTAGCAGCAATAACAAAATTGGGATCTTGAGCAATTCTAAACAAATCCTCCTGAAGAGTGGTATTTCCAAGCCATTTGTCTGTCCAAAATTTTAGGAGTAAGCCATTGCCCAATTCAAAGTAAGCGTTCTGATCAAGTGTATCCCACAACATCCTAATACTCTTCCACAGTCCCACTCCGTAAGGAAGTGTAGTAATATTTGAGCACCATTGATTCAGCCTTCCATGCTTAGCTATGATGACCTCTTTCCAGAGCCCTGCGTCTTCCAAGTTGTATCTCCAAAGCCACTTCATCATCATACTTCTGTTGTGGGTTGCAAGGTTCTTAATGCCAAGACCTCCTTGGTATTTTGGTTGTGTGACCTTCTCCCATTCGATGAGATGAAATTTGTGTTTCTCCCTGTTGGAAAGCCTTTCCAAAGGAAGTCCCTTCTTATCTTGTCAATCTGTTCTATAACCTCACTTGGCATTGGGAGCAAGGCCATGTAATAAGTAGGTAAACTGTCTAGAACACTATTGATAAGTGTTACTCTACCACCAAAGGAGAGGTATTGCATTTGCCATGTTGCCAACCTCTCAAACTTTTCAATAACCCCTGTCCAAATTTCAGTGGATTTATGCTGAGCACCCAAAGGAAGACCCAAATAAGTGGAAGGAAATGAGCCAATGTTGCAGCCCATGATATCAGCCAGCTCCTCCAGATTTAAAACTTCATTAACTGGGTAGATAGTGCTCTTTTGCATATTCATGTGTAAACCTGAAATAGCTTCAAAAATAAACAAAGTTAGATTAAGCTGCATCACTTGTGATCTTTCAGCACCACAGAAAATCAATGTATCATCTGCATAGAGCAGATGCGATACATTAGCTTGAGATGTCGGATCTCTTCCTATCTTAAATGGCTCAATCCAATGCAAAGAACTTGCTTTCTGAATCATTTTGCTGAGGCCTTCCATTGCCAAGATGAATAAGAATGGTGAAATAGGATCACCCTGTCTAATCCCTCTTTGGGGAGGGAAGAAACCCACAGGTGATCTATTCACCAAGATAGAATACTTGACTGTTGTGATACTGAATTTCATCCATCTTATCCATCTTTCACTAAACCCCATTTGCCTCAGGATAGTAAGTAAGTATGACCAGCTTACTTTGTCAAAAGCTTTCTCAATGTCTAGCTTCACTAGCAACCCTGGTTCTCCACTCTTTATTTTCCAATCTAGAGCTTCATTAGCAATGAGGGCTGCATCTGATATTTGCCTTCCTCGAACAAATGCATTTTGGCTTCCAGAAACCAATTTTCCAATCACTGTTTTGAGCCTGTTTGCCAGAAGCTTTGATGTTATCTTGTAAATGCTGCTAATAAGGCTGATTGGTCTATAATCTCTGAGCTCAATTGCCCCTTTCTTTTTTGGAATCAAGGATATGAAAGTGGCATTTACAGATTTGACCATGTGGCAGTGTTGGTGGTAGTGTCTCAAAGCTTTGATGATCTCGTACTTGATAATCTCCCAGGCATGTTGGAAAAATGCCATGGTAAAACCATCCGGCCCCGGAGCCTTATCAGGAGCACAACTTTTAATAACTGAGAAGATCTCTTCCTCTTCAAACTCCCTTTCCAGCCAAGTACTTTCTGCTTCAGAGATTCTAGCTAAATTCTCAAATCTAGCCGCTGGTCTCCATGGTTCGTTTTCTGTATACAGATGCTGATAGTAGCTCAAAATTTCCTCCTTGATCTCTCTTTTATCCTCAATTACATGCTCCGCTATTTTTAGCTTATCAATACAATTGTACCTTCTATTAGCATTAGCCACGCTCTGAAAGTACTTAGTGTTCCTGTCCCCATCCTTAAACCATAAACATCTTGATTTTTGTCTCCATGAAACCTCCTCAATCTTTGCTAATTGTTCTAAATGTGTCTGCAAGTTAATCATTTGAGCATTTTCAGCCTCGGAAAGGATTCTGCCTTCAGAAGATTGTTCTAGATTAGTGAGGTCATTCAAAGCCTGGCTTCTTTGTTCTTCCAACTTCCCAAATACCTCCTTATTCCATGTAGAGATATCCTTTTTTAGATATTTCAACTTTTGTACTAGAACAAAATCAAGACTTCCCTCTACTTCATAGCTACTCCACCAATTTTTAACTAAATCAAGGAACCCCTCAGCCTGTAACCACATGTTTCAAACTTGAAGTAGGATGAGCTAGAGTCCCATTCCCCACATTCAAGCATCAAAGGTTTGTGGTCAGATATTACTCTAGGAAGGGCCACTTGCTTTATTGTCTTAAAACTGTCATTCCACTCTGATGAGATCAAGAATCTATCAATTCTCGATGCCTGCAAAAGCCCAGTTCCTCTTGACCATGTATATTGCGCTCCTCGCAGAGGTAAATCCATGAGTCCTAAATCTAGTATGGTTTCTGAGAAGTTCTCCATAGCTCTAGTCCTTCTATGACAGTTGAATTTTTCGTAGTCAAATCTGCACACATTGAAATCTCCTCCCAACACCCATTGACCATCTCAAGTGCCCCTAATCGAGGCTAGTTCATACCAAAGATCCTCCCTTTCGTTGTTTGTATGTGGTCCATACACTCCTGTATAGCACCATCTGAATTGTTCCTGGATACTCTCTAAAATTACAGAGACTGAGTAGGTTCCTGGTTCAATGTTGACACTTTTCCAGAACCTTTTATCCCACAAAATTATGATTCCCCCCTGGTACCGTTTGCTTGTAATTCTGCCCAGCTGGCCCATCTATTCCCCCAAAGAGAATTGACTAGTTGTTGTGACCAATCCTCAATTTTAGTTTCTTGAAGACAAACTATGTCAGCCTTCCACTTCATTAATAGAGACTTAATGGTACTCCGCTTCCTACTGTCATTCAGACCCCTGACATTCCAACTGAGAATTTTTATTATAAGAATTATTCTTCTAGACTATTTATAGATGTAGAAAACCACAAATAAAATAACTGAGTCCAAAATAAATTGGGAAACCTAAAACCCAATTGAATTTGGTTTCTGCGTTGCACGTGTTTCTAGGAAAAAATGTTGTCGCCTCCGTAATTTCCTGCCGCATCTTCAGAGCCAGTCACGTGGCAACATGCAAGTCAACCTTCTCTTTTAATTTCGCATAATGGTGCAACATATGGATAGATATAAATATTAATATTATATTTACTTTTTTGGATTAAGTTGCATGCTTGATTTTCATATATAATTTCTTGTTCTAAATTTATTGTTCTTCGTCTTCACACCTTTTTAATCTTATACATTAAATACCCAATATAAGAATAATTCATAAAATTCATGCTAAAAAACAATAATGAAAAGCTAAAATGTGAGGTAAATAGTAATTGAATATATCTATATATATATATTTATTTATTTTTTTATATTTTTATTTTATTTTTTGGCCTCATATCAGCTAGTCAGTTATTATAGTCTCTGAACTAGCCATTAATGCAGGCTGGAGAGACAGCTTTTAAAATTGAAAAGCTCATTAAATGTTCTACTCAACTGTCCTTCAAACCTACCACCAGACTACCCAATAAAGACTACCCTTACGCAAAGGTGGTTAAGGATAGTAAATGGCAAACCCAACCCCCATAAATTAGAGGGTTTTTTTGGAAGATGCTTAACGGGGACTTTTGGTAACCATGAATTGCCAACACTTTCTAATGTTCAAAGGTAGTCAACTTCTATGTGGAAGAAAGCTTCTGGGGTTAACATTTACGTGATGGCCAGGAACAGCTTCCTCATTGAGTTTCGTAACAGGAACATAGCTAAGCAAATTCTGCAAGAAGTCTGAGCCTGGAAAAACTTTAAGGTCGGGATGGACTGGTGGAATCCTTTTGTTGGTTGTATATGTTACCCCTTGTATCTCTACACCAACATACGACTAGTCAAACATCAACATATTTGTGTGAACTCGGGAGAATAAGGTTGTAAATGGGTAATTATATCAGGAACGAATATATGAAGGTGCTGAAGTATCAAACCAAAGTTAAGAGGCTGTAGAGAGCCATAAAACAAAAGTTCAGGTTGAAGGTTGCAATGAGGCCTTAAATCTGAACAATTGTTATCCTTCGGGATGCCCAGTGGTTTGGGTTTGGGTTTGGGACTTCCATGTTGGAGGTCTCAAGTTTGAAACCCATGGCTACCGAAAGCAAGGGGTTTGCCTTCTGGGTCGAGCTCG
>NW_006238940.1:2942469-2962065 GCF_000226075.1 Solanum tuberosum | reverse complement strand
GCAAGGGGTTTGCCTTCTGGGTCGAGCTCGTCACACCGAGCTTGCCTAGTGCGGGGTACCTCTCCTGTGTGGTTTGAGAGCTATTGTATAGGGCGGGGGTTTTACCTTGTGTGCACCCAAAGAGTAGCGGCTGTGGGTTTTCCTTGTCATAAAAAAAAAGTTGCAATTGCGGAGGATTATTTCAAGTGATCCCAGACGTGGTCTGACTTTAAACGAGCATATCTCCCAATATATGAACTGTTTAAGGTTGTACTACCTATCAAATTAAAGAACTGCGAGTCTAGTTCCCAATAAAACAAACCACTCGTCAATTCGATTTCTACATCAAAAGTTATGGACGATTTAAGAACAAACTATTGGAAGGATTTTCACTTATGGCCACCCCCACTCCACATACAGACCAAATGTAAAATGTACGGTACGTACACGTAAGACTCCAGCCGTAAGTGGGAGGCAGTGGAGGCCTTTTTAAGGCAAATCAGACTTTTTCATTCCTTTTCCAACTTATTAAATCTCAATCAGTTCCAAGGGGTTCCTAAATCCTCTCCTCACCTCTCCATAATTAAGTGTTTCCAAAGATTTCCAACGATTAATCTTTCCTCCATATCACATGATGCTACTATTAAGCTTTTCTTCTTTTTTAGTTTCTTGAAGGAGTTGTTTTGAGAAAGTTTGTGAAGTAAGACTGGATATCTTCGCTTTCCTCTTAATCTATGAGCTCGTAGGAGCACTTTACATGTGTTTTGACAAGAACTCACGAGACAAGGATTGTAAGTCGTAAAGTTCAATTGTAACTTGTTGTGTAAGGATGTTTATGGATTGTTTTATGTATTGAGGATACCGGGAAGTGCCAGGAGACCTTCTTAAAAGGTCATGTGAGGTTGTTGATGTGGTTAAGGAAGGAGATATGGAGAAACTTCTCAATAACGCGTCCTACGAGCTTGCCACTCACCTAATGGTCGATATATTGCCTATGTGACCTGGGCATGTTGTTGGGCCGTTTGTAATAGTTATATTACTTGTCCTTCTTATAGATTGACACTGAAAAGGAGTGTTTTGGTAGTCATAGGATGCTAGGATTGGAAGCTAAATCTTTTTTTCGCCGCTATGGCATGATCTCCCCGTCACCTATTTACTCTCTTATCAACCATGAGGTCGTAGATGATTAAATACATGAATTTATATGCTATATGCTTCATGTTCACGTACTTCTTTCAATTGTTAGCATTCCTATTGTTCGGACTTAGGAGTTTCCATATATTCGTATATTGTTAAAAAAAGTTCCTCTTAGTTCAAACG
Organism: Solanum tuberosum; assembly: GCF_000226075.1. Classification (NCBI taxonomy): domain Eukaryota; kingdom Viridiplantae; phylum Streptophyta; class Magnoliopsida; order Solanales; family Solanaceae; genus Solanum; species Solanum tuberosum. The sequence continues at coordinate 2,960,766 of NW_006238940.1, read as the reverse complement.
TTTGTTGTCATAAGTGTTGAAATGGAGTCCCTCCAAGAAGTAAGTCGTACGACCCCTATTCTTAACTGAGCTTAAAATACGAAAAAGATATACCCTCCATGTGTGATGTCATTAAGTGTCATGTACTCTTCTTAAGCATAGTCTTCATTGACCTATCCTTTCATGCTATATGTTCTGGCAAAGTAAGTCCTAGAGCTTAAGGAATCGTTTACGATCATAAATAAGCCAAGTATAATACATTATAGAGATTAGAATATATGCTTAATGGTCGTCCATAGTTTGAAGGACATAGAATAAAAGCGATGTAGATGCATTACCTTATAAGCATGTTTAAATTCATGAACGTCGTCTATTATGTGAAAGGTGATATATATTGTGCCTTGTCTTCAATTGACCTTAGGCCTTAACTAGAAGACTAAGTGGCGAGGTAATACATGCCCCTCTTATGTGCCTTATGTGTCTTATGTGACTTGTGCTTCCACGGCAGGATATTACGAAAAAAGGTTGGTTACAACTAAAACATGTTAACAATAAGATAGCATACAAATGGCTAGATACCTGAAAGGTTGTAAATCATTACATACAAACAGAACATGGGCCATGAGTGTCAGCTACACCTGTGTGCATATGTGAAGCATCTCAACCCTATCTATATGTGAAGCATTCCCTATGTGATACTTCTCACGTGTATGTGTATGTGACACTTCTCAGTTCAGTGCATTAATGTGATCACATTCAGACAGGAGAGCTAGCCGACCTCCCCTTGTGTGATGCCACAAGGGTCAGGGTTTAGCTTACCCACGCTCATAGAGCGATTGTTTGCTGAGGAGATAGTTCACTCCTCGTGCATGTTGGCAGATCTCATGTACGCATGACCACAATTACATGTTTATTGGAATTAGGCGTGTTGCCAGATCCACATAAGCAAGGCCATTGTGTGAAAAATCCATTCAACTCAGAAAAACCATTTCTTCAAAAATAACTCAGTTATCAGCTTACATCAATGTTCATTCTTTATATGCTTTTCATGTTTGCTTGTTAAACATTTTACCTTGTTTGTTATTTCTTACCCCAGAAATTCTAGCTCCACTTTTCTAGGAGGTAGTCTATCAGACTTACTGGGTATTCTGTAGGTGATACTTAGCCCGAGTGGCCCCTGCTTCCACTTTCTTGGATGAAGATACTGCAGATCACGTTCCAGATGCGATGTTCAAACTCAAGATCAGCTTACTTCGCCCTCTTCTTAGGAGGGAAGTCGTACTTTATTATGTTATGTTAGAAATATTAGTATTCCAGAGATTGCCCAAAAACATTATGTAGTCAGTATTCTTAAGAGGCTCATGACTTATCCTACTGGGTGTTAGTTTGTTTTATAGTACAACTTTAGCATTTATTTATCTTGTTGAACAGGTAACAACTTTGTATTATAAACCAGTACTTAGGTAAGTACTGAAAAGACCCTATACAGAAAAAATGGTAAGGAAGTAATAAAAAACTGAAGCAAATACAACCCTAACATGAATCAAAAACTTCTAGGATTGTCTCTGTATCATGAGAAAAGGTCTTTGTACACCAAAATAGCAGAAATCAGTTGAGCTTGATCTTCTGTATTGTGCTACTTCTATTCTCAAAACATCTGGCATTTCTTTCTCTTCAGATGATCACCTTTTAACAATTTGTTACACAACTTAGTTATGATAATTATGTTGGCCCTGGATATTTCAGTTATGTTAATTATGCTGGCCCTTCCCACTAATTCAGACAATTTAGTTAGATTATTTATCAGTCAGCTAAACACAGGGTTACCTCATCAGACAGTAAGTGTCGGGTAAGTTCCAAAAGATGGAATACGAGCACTGATCAGCCTATTATTGTAGACATTCAACAGAAAACACATCTAATCAGAATAAAGAGAAAGATAATCACCTCGGTTGAACCAGTTCTTGGATTGGGAGTTTCTACAGGACCTGGGCAAACTACAGTAACCTTGATTCCTTTACGACAGAGCTGCACAGGGAAAAGAAATAGATGAATGCTAAGATAAATAAAAGCAAGAAGATGATAATAACAAGGCTCTTGATCATTTATGAGGGGTATTGAGGAAGCTAGAATAATAATGATAATATTATGGATGTTGGAATCAAACACCATACTGGACCAAATTCAGCTACCAGCTTAAGAGGACATCTTCTGTTATGTATATATGAAACTTTCATACTTGAATAATTTCATTGATTGGTGGTGATGAGACACAACACCCCTCGAGTCCTTAAAAAATTGAACCTGCTTGTAGATCAATAGTGCCTACCAGATATAATGAGATCTGACTTCTGTCAACTGTCAAACAAGCTGTTCTGTTTTGGTGAATGGGTTTTAGGATATGGTTATACATTGAATACACTCCAATGAGGATGCCTTCAAAGATGGAGGGAAACGACAGTAATGCTGAGAAGGGAGGAAGAATAGGGGGTAGGAGAGGCAGGATGGCTGTTAAGGGGGGTCGTCTTCCACCAAAAGCCTTGGAACTTGGAAGGGAGGCAAATCATTGAGAAGAAGAAAGAGGCAACGGAAGTTTTGAATTGTGGAAAGGAAGAAAAGCTCTAAGAAGGTGAAAAGACAGAATTACCCTTGGATTAGTGAACCAGTTTGGAGGGGCATATTGAGCCGGTTCACTACTCAGAGAAAGTCTAATGGCCAGATTGCAAGTACCATAACCAGGAATACAAGTTTGAATTGGCGGATCACTTTGAAAGAGAAGAAGAGCCAAACACCTACTGTTCCGGTGCCGAAAATCAAGCAAAAGTGGAAGGAATTGGCTATGCCAACCTCAAATTACTTTGTCAACGCTGTGAAGGACCTGGGTTTTCTGTTTCATGCGTGGGGGAGCAGCAGAAGGTCACAACTTCTGTTTCAGGTGTGTCGGAATCTGCTTCTGGTGAACTTGGAAGTTACATATCAGGGGTGGTATGGAGTCATTTTGACGGAATCTGCTTCTGGTGAACTCGGAAGTTACATATCAGGGGTGGTATGGAGTCATTTTGACCAGACGATGGGTGTCGGGTTCTGGGAAGTCTTCCTCTGGGTGAGCCTTCTGTGCTGGATCTGAGGCTGGAGTTCATCCGGCGACCTTGCCGGTGCTGGAAATAGGGTCTGTTAATGCCGGCATTGTTCAGTTGGCTCCTTTTCTTCCAGAAATGAGTGGAAAGGGAGTGGGAAGTAGCTGAGGGGCCTGTATAAAATCAAAATGTCATTATACACAGTGGGGGAAGGAGCTGACTGTCATTTTTCAGCTAATTCACCACTGATGATTGGCACTGGCAGCGGGTGTAAAGACATACAGATAGAAGATGTGATATCGTTAGCTTGTGTCGAGGACAAAAGAAATATGACAGGTGGGGTGGGGGAAAAATACCTTAGATTTGGAGAAATTTTTTGGGGTGTTATTTGAAGGGAAGGAGAGGAAGGTGTTAGATTTGCTCAGGTATATTGAACTAGAGGCAAAACAAGATAGGGAATGGGAGAAGACTGTAGGGAGGGGAGTGATAGAAGATTGGGGAAGGAGAAGGAGGGGGGAGGTAAAATGATAGTGTATGAGAGGAGATGTAGAAGTAGGGAAAGGAGTGGTGCCATGGGGGAGAAGAGGAGGGAAGATGAGGGTAAAAACTTTGTCCATGGAAGTTCAAACCACTACATAGAACGTCAAAGAAGGGAGGATTGGGGGTCGAATCTCTTGTGTTGTCATGAGACGAAAGTAGAAGTAATGACAGACAGGGTTGCTAGAAGCGTATAGGGAACAGTAGGTGAAGTATGATTGGGTTCCAGTCATAGGTAATGCAAGGGATATAGTAATCTTAAGGGATGAGAGAAAAATAGAGGTGATGGAGGTAAGTAAGGGGCAGTTCATGACTATCATGCTTGATGGGAGTAGAAGGAGGAACATGCACACCCCTTTCAAGTTCGAGAACATGTGGCTTCAGGTGTTAGACTTTAAAGAAAGAGTATATGGGAGGTCGAATGGATATGAAGTTGTAGGCACACCCTCGTTCCAATTTGCCAGCAAATTAATTGCTAAAAGAAGATATAAGGAGGTGTTTGGAAATGATAGAAGTTAAAATGAAGGACTCAACTAACGTGGTGGGGGAAATGGAGCGGGTGGAAGGGTTGAGAGAGTTAGACGAGGAGGAGTATTAGGAAAGAGGAGGCGAAGAGAGAGATAGCCACTTTAGCAATAGCTCGAGAGGTTAGTTGGAGACAAAAATCGAGGGCGTTGTGGTTGAAAGAAGGGGATTCAAACACATTTTATTCATAGGGTTGCTGTAGAAAATAGGAGGAACTTCATTGAATCTTTAGAAGTGAATGGAGTAGTATTTGAAAGGGAAAGGAAGTTAAGGGGGTTGTTGTGGTAATGAACTGTTACTTAAAGAAGATATTAGCTGAAGACTGAAGCTTAGGGGAATAGTGCTTAGTCAATTAGGGGAGGGGATGAGGGAGTGGTTGGAAATGACTATTTTAGAAGAAGAGGTAAGGGATGCTATTTTGACTAGTACAGGAGACAAGGCCCCAAGATTGGATGCTTCACTATAGTTTTTTTTTTTTTTTGATAACCGAGAAACCCGTCTGTGACCCGCCCTTTGGACCAATCACAACCTTCTAAACTCGGTGGATAATGGGCCCACCCCTCTACCCTTCTCCACTTAAATACCGGGCTTCGCTTTGCATGGTGTGGGGCTTGAACCTGCAACCTAAGCCACAAATCCTCCACCTTTTGCCACTCGAGCTAGGCCTTAGGGGCCACTCTAGCTTTTTGCCAACACTGTTGGAGGATAGTTGAAGGTGAGTTGATGGAGACTATTGCAGAATTTCAAGAAACTGGAGAGTGAGAAAAGTCTTAATGCATCTTTCATTACCATTGTGCCGAAGAACGAAGGAGCGCGATAAGCATCAAAGATTATAGGCCTATTAGTCTGGTGGGAAGCATCTATAAGATCATCTCTAAGGTGCTTTCTAACAGACTAAAAAGGTACTGGATGAGACAGTTTCATCCTCTCAAAATGCTGTTGTCGAAGTAACACAGATCCTTGATGCAGATTTAGTGGCAAATGAAGTGGTTGACTCCAGAAGGAAGAAAGGAGAGTCGCACATTTTATGTAAATTGAATCTTGAGAAAGCTTATGATCATGTGAATTGGGAGTTTCTAGACTTCATGATGCAAAAGATGAGGTTTAGGGACAAGGGGAGGAAATGGGTTAAAGTTTGCATCTCTACCGCCAGATTTTCTATTTTGGTAAATAAGAATCCTTGTGGTTTCTTTGGGAGCTCGAGCGGGTTAAGACGGTGGGATCCTTTACTCCAATGCTATTTACTTTGGTATTGGAAGCACTGAGCAAAATGATTGATAGGGCAGTAACCGGAAGCTTTTGAAGGGTTTCGATGCTTCATTGGAGAGCAGAGTAATATGACTGTCACACATCTCTTATTTGTGGATGATACCTTGGTGTTTTGTGATGCAGAGGTCTCCCAACGAAATTACGGGCTAGATTACTTGAGACAGATACTTATTTGTTTCAGGTTGTGTCAGGCCTAAAGATCAATTCAGGAAATATGAAATCACTCAAGTAGGAGAAGTGGTTAATATGGATGAGATTGTGCAGGTGTTGAATTGTAAGGCGGGCACATTACCTACTACATACTTGGGTCTGCCATTGGGTGCTTCGAACAAAGATCTATCAGTGTGGAATCCGGTGATTGAGAGAGTTAAGAAGCAGCCAGAGGGGTGGCAAAAGAGATACTTCTCCAAAGGTGGGAAGGAAGTATTGATCAGAAGTACTTTATCTAGCATCCCCACATAAATGTCACTCCTGCAGGCTCCTTGTAAAGTGACAGAAAAGATGGAAAGACTTTAGTGGAAAATTCTATGTAACTCAACGGAGGGATATAAAAAGTTTCACTTAGTGATTGGAGAGTTGTCACATCTCCAAAGGAATGGTGAGGACTTGGTGTGAAAGATCTCGGGTTCAACAAAGCCTCGCTAGGGGAAGTGGTTATGGAGGTTTGGGGCGGAGGAGAATGTGTTTCGGAGGGGGGTGGTAGCAGAAAAGTATGGCATTTTGGAAGGTGGGTGGAGGACTAAAAATATCACAACACCTTTTGGGTATGATTTATGGAGTATTATGAAGGGATGGGAAGACTTCGGTAGACATACTTCTTCCGGAGTAGGGGATGGCAGAAGTATTAGTTTCTGGACACATAAGTGGTGTGGGGAGGATGAGCTGTGGGAAGTTTTCCCTAACATATATAGAGTGTCCTGCCAAAGAGAGATGACAGTCCATCAAGTTTCGAGGTCTCACGAGGAGGAAGTTTATTGGGATCTGAGGTTCAGGACGAATCTACAGGACTGGGAGTTGGAAGAATTTTATTAATTTGGTTGAGTTACTGTATGGGGAGGATCTGCTTATTGATAGATGAGATGTATGGAGATGGCGAGAGAGTAGAGCAGTGTTATGAAAGGCGCGCTTAAAGCATGCTTAAGCCCTGAAGCAAGGCTCAAAACATGTTGAGCGCTTCGCCTCACTTAATGTGCGCTTTAGTGTCGTCATCAAAGTTCTAAGACATACTTTTCTTTGTCAATGAACCTCTTCTAAAGCGATGACACTAAACAATTGCTATTTCATTTTATCGTTATTATTTTTCAATTTCTTTGTTCATATATTTGTCATGCTTTTAAATTATTAGCCTTGGACTAAACATATTATTGTATTTTTTCTCCCCTTGCGCCTTTTCATTAAAGCACACGTTTTATTTGCGCTTAAAGCCCCAACGGAACTTAGAGCTTTTCTGCAATTTTTTCTTTTGATAACACTAGAGTAGAGATGGCTAATTCACTTTTAAATCGTATTATGAGAGGTTATTAACAAGAGTTGAATGTATTTTCCCTCATTGTGCTATTTAAGTACCCAGGGGTCCGAGGAAGGAGTGTTTCTTTGCGTGGTTGGCAGCAAGGGTGTGATATTGACAGCGGAAAACTAGACAAAAAAGAAGATCAACTATTTTAGTTGGTGCTTCCTGTGCAAAAGTTTGAGTGAAGATGTGGATAATTTCTTGTTGCATTGTCAAGTGGCTAACCTTTGTGGAGAGTAATTCTTAATTGGTTTGGGGTGCGATGGGTGATGCCAAGACAAGTGAAGGAGGCTTTGCATAGCTGGGTTATAGGAGGGGAAAGAGGAGTCCTAGGGCTTGGAAGGTTCCCCGCTAGAACTGTTGTGGTTATTTGGAGAGAGAGGGAAATCGGAGAGTGTTTGAAGGGGTTGAACAAGATATTGTAAAGTTGCAAATAGTCTTCTATTTCTAGTTTGCTTTTGATGTTCCCACGAGACCCAAATTTGTATAGAAGATTGGGCCTCTTTTTTTGAGATTCATGTTTCGATGTAGGTTCTCTTTTTGGGAATGCAGCTTGTATATGGGGGATTTTCCCCAATCATCATATATCATATATAAAAGAGAACCCTAGGCCCACCTACGTGGCGCCACCACAAACAAGGATTCCTTTTTAATTTATTTATTTCCAAAATTAGCCTCCCCTTTCATGAAAAATTGTGACTGTTATTATAAGTTGTGACTTTTATGAGAGTTGCGACTTTTATGAAAATTTGACTTTTATTAAAGTTGTGACTTTTATGAAGAGTTGCGACTTCTATTAAAAGTTGTGACTTTTATGAAAAGTTGTGACTTTTATGAAGAGTTGCGATTTTATGAAAGGTTTGTGACCTTTCCGAAGAGTTGTGACTTCTTCGAAGAGTTGTGACTTCTCTAAAGAGTTGTGACCTTTCCGGTAAGGCACAATAAGCATTTGTTCACACTACCCTTTGTTGTCTATAAATAGAGGGGTTCCCTCTTATTTTAAAACAACGAAAATTTTGAACTTCTTCTTCTGCTTTAAATATTTGATTCTGAACTTCTTCTTCTGCACAATTAAATATTTGTGTACTTTGCTCATGTTGAATGGCTCACTGACACTATTGTTTTTGTATCATTTACACTGGTGAATAAAATCGTTTCATCCTGAGAGGATCTATTTCTTTAAACCTCGGGTAACTAGAGGAAACACTGTGCATTCAATGAGCTCGATTTTTCCTTTCTGTTTCATTCTATTATTACAGATTCTGGTATGTTTTTTTTACAGTCATTAATTTATGCTTATGATATTAATTGTTGTTTTTTAGTACATGTTTTAAACTTTGTTGTTTATGTTTCTATAAAGTTATTGTTATAAGTATTTGTTAGTACAGACTCTATGTAAATCCAACTACTGCAGATTCACAATTAACTTTTTACAGAATACATTTCTTTACAACATTCTCAAACGATATCTTTTCTTCTCCAAGAGATCAAGTCTAGAAATTTATATGATTTTTTGTTGTTGTCATAATAATGTTAATATTAACAGGAGTAAAAAAAATAATAGAAACTCAAATGATAGAACTAAAACTAGCAATTAATTACAATTGTATGATACACAGTAATGACTATTCTCTCGCACCAAAGTACTCTTTTGAACTTTTTTCCCATTATCTCTTACTTCTCTTTCACCCTTTTCAAGGATCCTTAATGTTTTAGTCGTGAACAACTTCAATTCCCAAACACCATCATAACTATATTACATATGAAATTTGTATTTTGGAAGATTGCATTTTAATTTTAAAACACATAATGACTACATATTACTTATTGGTATATCATATGATTATGGAACCTTTGCTCTTGATAAACACATTAGTTATATATATTTTTTTTTTTTTATTTTTAAAAAAAAAAAATTAATTTTGAAAGTAATTGATAGTGTTATACTAACGAAATTTGCAAAGAAGAAAATTGAGAAAAATATTTATTTGACTCTCTAATTAAAGACACTATGTAACCATGCATATAGATGATAAAACTAAACTAACCATTGTAAAATTTCAAAATCAAATTAATGAATCTGTAAAATGAAATTATGTAAACTAGGAGAAAATAGTGTTATGATTTGTAATTTTGCCTTTTCTTTTAATAAAACAAATGGTAAACTACAATTGAATAACCTCTATACTCTTGAAAATAGATTTATATAAAATGCTATGATATCAAAATACAAGAAAAGTTCTATTCTAATAAATTTTAAAGAAAAATAATCTAACCGCTCGAAGCATGGGCCCATTTACTAGTTGTTAATAAAATTGTTTACCTTATCAAAAAAAATATATGCATACCTCAGAACGCAAGGAGTGGAAATACCCATTTACTGCAAATTTAGAAGCCGAGTATACCGCCTGACCTGGTGCAGGAGTCTTTCCAGCTGCACTGCTCATCTAGATATAAATAAATCAAATGAATATTTTTTACCATCGCCTCATCAAGGGGTATATAAAGTACAGAAAACTAAATTTCTTGCACATATTAATAATGGAACAGAACGATTACAAAAGTGGAGAAACTTTCCATAGTCCTGCCACGAGGGCATACTAAAAAGCAACCACCTGATTAACATAAGAACATGATAAAAACAGTTTTCCCAAGAGAATTATTGTGTTATTATATTCATTTGAGAGTATGGATGTACTTGAGTTTCACCTGCCTGCATAAAAAATTTGCATAGAAAAGAACGACTCTGAAAATCAGAATTGTATACGAGAAGAACCAGAAAAGGAATGTGATCCTAAAAGATTGTACTAAATTAAGATAACATTAGTAGACTATACTGCAACAACCTTGGTAAACCACCAGCCAGCATTTTGTATGATTAAGTATTTTCTTAGTTAATAATTTAGTAGATTTTGTCCGGAACAAGTCTTGCAATCAGGTTATGGCATCAAGATAACTGTAGTCACCAAACTTAACCGCACCTCTGATAATTCTACTTACCACAACAAGATGTCCTCTTCCCCGCTTCAGCATGTAAGGCACAAGCATCCGCGTCATCGATATGGGGCCCACGACATTCACATTTAACATTGCCTACTAACAGATCAGATATGATATAAGTATTTGAAGCAGCACAATAGAAACATTTCATAATCGGATGTCATATATTATCAGGTCGCCATCGGTAGATGGACATCCACAGAACAGACCTGTTCAAAGAAACTAATGAAGAGTCATTAGAACCTCAGGACTCTTTTTCTGACAAATCCTCTGTAGAGATGGATAGCAAAACCATAAAAACATGCTCATGCATTAGATGACAAAAGTGTCCACCGGAAAAAAGAAGAAAAAAAGCAGCTTCCCTTTTTTTAATAACTCCAATATATTATACCAGGAAGGGCCTGCATCTAAAAGAACTTTTTTCTGCCAAGCTAATTATATACAAACTGACATCTCTACAAGCTGCTAGACACCTAGAAAACGTACATAGCCCATATGATGTACATTTGAGACGAAATGAAATTCAAGTGATATTTATAATTTCCTTTGCATTGCTTGAATTCTTTTTTCCCTCCATCCTCCTGTTTTTGCAGTAATTGTAAAACTCTGCGATCAAGCTCCCTCTAAGTCTCCAAGTTTCACCTCTTCCCTTCTTCTTTTTTTGAGAATGGTATCAATTTCTATATATCAGTGCACAAACACAGTGCCAAAACCATATGTATAAATGTGAAGCTAAAACCGAAAAAGCTATCCTTTTTTTTTTTTTGAAAATAGTAATTGTTTCTATTTTTGTAGAACAATACATAGGTTGTACTGAAACTGTATTTACATAAGGAACTCTAATAATACCAACCTATCCCTATAATGAGTCTAAGACACCAATGATAGAGACAGTATCATTAGAGTAAATTTGATTACACCAAAAACACATAGTCACAATACAATTCAGTTTGACTTGTTGCATACTACTCTCCCTATTCTCAAAAACTCTAAGGTTCCTCTCTTTCCATATTGTCCACCAAATAGTGGCAGGGACAATTCTCCAGTTACTTCTGTCTTTTGCATGTGTCCCTTCTTCTTCCCAGCTATATAGAGCCTCTGAAATCTCCCAGGCATGGACCAGGACATGTTTTTAAGTCTCAGGAACAAATTCCACAACTGGCCACTGACTTCACATTGGATGAACAAATGATTGGCTGTTTTTGCAGTTTTTCCACAGAAAAAATATCTAGAGCAAAGTGTAATTCGCCGCTTCACTAAATTGTCCTATGTCAATACTGCTTCTTTAGCCAGTAACCACACAAAGCAAGACACCTTGTAGGGGATTTTGGCTTTCCAACATCAAGAGCAAAGTGTAATTCGCCTCTTCATTAAATTCTCCTGTGTCAATACTGCTTCTTTAGCCAGTAACCACACAAAGCAAGACACCTTGCAGGGGATTTTGGCTTTCCATATATGTCTCCAAGGCCACTAGAGTAACTGTAGATTTTGATGGTTCAACTTCTTGTATGCTGCACCTAGTTTAAAAATCCCTTTACTGCTTCCCAACCACTGCAATCTGTCCCGCCCTGTTTCCAGACAACTAAACTGATCAATGCTTCTAAAAAATTCGGTTACTCTTGGAATTTCCCAGTCATTGAGGTGTCTTCTAAATACAAAATTCCACCCTTGAGGAGTGCATAAGTGAGCTATAGTACTTTGTTGCTGAAGAACTAAATTGTGAATGTTAGGGAAGAGAGTTTCCATATTTTTTTCTTCATGCCAATCGTCCTTCCAGAATCTAGTTTTAATGCCATCTACCACTTTGATCTTGGTGTTTAGTTTGAATTCATTCCAAAGTTCTCGAATGGATTTCCATTAGCTAACACAATTAAGGGGTGGTAACCTCCTTTGTCATCCAACTATCACTCTCTTCATAGTTTTCCTTTATGACTGAGCCCCACATATTTTGATTATCATTTGAGTACTTCCAAAGCCACTTCATCCTCAAAGCTTTGCTCTGGTTCTTCATGTTCTTGATCCCCAGACCCCCAACTCTCTTTTCAGTGATCACAGTTTTCCATTTGACTAACTGATACCCTCTCCTTTCCTTGCGGGACAGGAAATAATGACATCATATATGTTAGAAGTGCATCAAGTACAAAATTAATCAAAGTTAGTCTTGCCCCTAGTAAAAGGTACTGAGACTTCCACCTTGTTAACCTCTTCTCACACTTCTCAATCACCCCATCCCAGATTTCCACAGACTTGGATTTTACCCCCAAAGGCATACCTAAGTATGTGATTGGGAGGACACCCGCTTCACCTCCAAGTATTGACTTCAAAATTTCCATGTTTCAAAATTTACTGGTTATAGGAAGCTTTTCCTCCCGTTGACATGTACCAAACCTAAATCTAAAATTTCTAGGATAGCTACAGTTTCTAGTAGGGGTTCTTCTTTACACCAAAAATGAAATAACAAAAGGGAGTTCATCTTGATCTTCGGAATTTGATTACCCATGCCTCCAATGTATCTCGAATTTCTTTCCCTCCAAACAGTCCACCAAATACATTTCAACAACATAGAAGGATGTTTTTGGCATTGTCCACCAAAGACTCCAAAGAGCTTTTTGGCACTGTCCATTTGATACCTCATGCATAGAAAGATGTTCCAGATTTGAGAAGTCAACCCACAATGTAACATAGATGACAGTTTCAGCTTCCTTACCACAAAGATATCATCTTGAAGATAATTGTATGTCTCTCTTTAAATTTCATGTGTTAAGCATGCCTGTTACTACCAACCAGATAAAGCATTCCATTTTATATGGAATTCTAACTTCCCATATGTGCTTCCATGGCCACAACTCTTAGTCTTGACTGATTGGGTGATTATTCAGGATCCTATATGCAGAATTGACTGTAAATTTTGCTTTGTTATGCCCCTGACACCACATCCTGTCAACTTCTGCACTAAGGATATACAGATTCTCATTATATATAACTTACTCTGGAAATATGTCTTCTTTCCTAATGTAAATTGCTTATGATTGTCGCTGAAAGGAAATATAATCTGGAAGGAACATATTCCTAGCCAAAAATATCATTGGAAACCAACAAATAAACAATTATAACTAAGGGTATTCTATATGTGGACATAATATCGCAGTTCACAAACACTTCCTTGTGTTTTAAGGTTTATATTTGAGAAGGATTGTGTTTTAACATCTTTTGTAAAACGAACTATTTGTGGTTGTGGGTGTGTACTACTGAATTGAGAGTCTGCTAGCTCTGATTAAAATGATTAAGCAAAGAACCCATGAACTGACTAGGGTGGAACTTTATAGGCTAGGCATGGATATGGACCTAATCAGTCCAACGTGGTTTATGAAGACATGATACCTTGAGTGTTTCTTCTGTCACATCCAGTGCTGTAGATTTCTGCAATAAAGAGAATTATATTATCTAACTACATCTTCATAACATTAACAATCATCTTGAATTGATCAAAGAAAAACTCGGTGAAAACCCAGATGTTAAAGTTCTGCAAGCTACAAAGAGAAAGTTGCAAATTTTAAATTGTCCTTCATAGTGATTTCTCTCACTCCCTCTCCTCACCCACCTGCATGTACTCCAGTGATAGTTATAAAAGATTTAGCACCATTTGTTTTTACAAGGGGAAAAAGGTTAAAAACTATTAGTTTACACTAAAACCAGCCACATTACTTGAAATTTTAATTTGACATCCTCAGCAAGTGTCAACCCTCAACCTACAAAGAATTCCACAAAATTAAGGTTTTCTCTGATTCAAGAAACTTGTAAGTGTGAATTCTTTTATTGTTTTCTTCCAACACTACTTTGATAAAATTATATAAAAACTGACGTGGTATCATTTTGTTTCATGCCCAACCAAATAGGAGCCACAAAAGTTAAATATAAAGATTGACAAGAACACCAGAAGATATTTTTAAGAAGTGAAGGATGACTTTTTGTTGCACAACTCAATCGTCAAGCGCCATAACAGAAGTTCCCAGTTTCTTTAGATTGAAATAACAATAGGACATAGTTGGCCAAACCATCTTCAGAAAATATTGAAGAGTCCAATTCTTCAAAACACCCTCATGTTCTATGCTTTTTATAGGACTAGCAAAAGAATCGAATATCCTCTATGTTAACAGGGTTCCTAATGATCTGTTAATTTAATGTTGAAATATACGGGTTAAGAAAACTCCATAAGATGAGTTTGTTCATAACAAGCCCTTATATCTAATGCCCAAAAGGGATACTGACACCATGAAGATAATGAATCCAAATGAAAGCAGAAACAAACTAATATAATTGATTCGAACCTGAGTTAGATGCAAGAGAATAATTTGGCCAATAATGGAAGTTCAATTAATTGTGGGCTTCTTTATCAAAAATATTGTGGACTTACTGGACGCTCATAGGCTGCATTGTGAATCATATAATCCACTCCAGCTGCATCAAAAAATGATTCAGCTTTCTCTACAGCCAATCTCAGACTTTCCTCCCCAGATGTCAAGTCCAATGGTAAAACCATCACATCTCTTGGTGCATATTTTCCTGATTTTAACAGATACAATAATGCCCAAGTATAAAGCAGGATAGTAAGCAGAGAAGTAAGAAAGAAAGAGGCTTATCCTGCATCACTTGGAAAGCGTTACCTGTAAGTTGTTGCTTGACATGCTGTAGCTCAGCTTCATTTCGAGCAGATATAATGAGTTTTGCTCCTAAACTTGCAAGTTGTTTGGCAAGAATTTCCCCTTTTCACCAATATCCAAAAAATAGCAACGAATGAAAATGACAATAACAAGTAAAAACAAAGATAAGAAGTTCTTTATGTCAGTAGACGAAATATTTTAGCAGCAATAGGGAGACAACAAACTTATGACAGTTGTTCTTCTTTTGTTTTGACAAGGAACCCCCAGCCACTACCAGTTGGGTGTGCACAGGGTTAAAAAACCCTCTCCTATGCAATAGCTCACCCGCACTAGGCAAGCCTGGTGCGACGAGCTAAAACTAGAAGGCAAAGCCTTTGCTTTCGCAAGGAGTTTCAATCAAACATGGAAGTCCCAAGCTCAAATCACTGAATGGTCAAACTTATGACACTTAATAGACAAATGATCATAGATTCATAGTATAAAAGACAACAAGTTCCAACTGTTATGTACTTCGAAAGAACTAGTTTCATATAAATAAATTTCTTTAAAAATCACCATAACTGGAAAAAAACAAATACCTATTCCACGACTAGCTCCAGTAATCCAAATAACCTGCACGGCTTAAAATTGGGCATCAAAAATAGTACTCCAAACACTTGCTATTTACGAATTTCTTAATAATCAAAATTCAGAAACACAAAAATAGGTAACCTTATCTTCAATTTCTTCGCGTTTCACTTTCCCTTTTGATAATAATGTGAAATCCCCTGATAACAAAATTTTGAAACTTCAGTGCTCTGTTCATATCGAATCCAGATTCAAATTCAAGATTGCATCCATATCAAATAGTTACCATCAGCAGTGAGGAACTTGATGAACAAGAACGTGAAGATAACAAGGAACACCAAATACAAGATCATCATATTTGTCAGTCTTTTAATCTCACAATTTCTAGCGTTCGCCGTATATATACTTTTTGTTTTCCATTTGTGTGAAACAAATATAATTTGGAGGGTTAATTAAATCTTTAATACGATTTTTTATTTTTACTAGTTTTTCAATTATCAATTAAGAAAATTTAAGCAAAGAATTGAATAATAAGTTTTGCACAAAATAATATTGCAGATTATTTTGTGAATGTTCAATGTGGATCATCATATATATCTCTTATTTATACGAACCTAGTCAATGAAAAATTTATTAGTTAAATGCAATAATGTATATATTTATTTCAATTTGATGAGGTTCAATCATGTAATTGGTCGTATCTCACTAATATTACATTATAGACGATATTTGTTGTGTATTTTTCTTATCATCTAACCAGATGTGCTTTGCACGTGTATTTCACTTAATTTGTTTAGATGTCATATGAACATGTGGAGAATAACTACATTTTATTTTTTAGAACTATTTTTGTATATTAATTTTTTTATAAGTTATAACATAATAGATGACGTTCTTTTTGTTGGCTCTCATATTTGACTTTTCAATTGATTGTGTACATAAATCATGACGTTCCATAGTTAACTGAGAAAGGTTTCTTTTTTTTTTACGAAAAAAACTAAAAATTAAAATTAAAGAATATATTTTATCTGTGAAATAATATATATAATCACATGTTTATGTTACACCCAACAAAGATATAGTTCATATACTTGTAAACAATTTTCAATTTATTCAACCAAGCATGATTCGTCCAAGGAAAAATAACAACACTGTGTTATCATATAAATAGGGGCGGTATAATAATATAAAAAATTATTGGTCAAAAGTTAATATAAGGAAAGTTGAAAGATAGAAATAATTAATGTAATAACTATGAGAATTCATAATATTATAACTAAAGAGTGTAAAAGAGTGAATAACATTTGCAATAATCATATATCATATATATAGGGGTGTACATGACCGGGTTAGTTTGAGTTTTTTAAATATCAAACCAAATCATTTGTGTAAAATTTAAAATTTATAAACCAAACCAAACTAATAAAATTTGGATTTTTTCGGGTTTTTCAACCTCGGGTTGGTTCGGGTTTTTTCAAATACCAAATCAAACCATTGTGTCGAATTTTTAATTTATAAATCAAACCAAACTAATAAACCTCGGATTTTTTCAAATTTTTAGATTTTTTCGGTAAAGTTTGCATACAAACATATAATTAACTTGTGCTCTAAATATTTCTTTAGTCCAACCAAAATATAATTATCTAAGGTGTTTCTTAAAAGATAACACAAAATATGATATGAGTACTGTAACACCCCAGAATTTTTTTGAGCTAAGACTTGAACCGTTCTTCGTAGTGAGTGAGATTTTTGCAAGGAATTTAAATTTTCTTGAGTATTAAGGTCTCTAGATGTAGCACTTGAGTTTCAAGAAGAACCAAAGAGAAAGGCATTCAAGTCATTCCTAGTTTTTCTTAAGTTTTAGGTCAACTTCAAACGATCATAACTCCTAGTACAGGATGATTTAGGTGAGCTACAAGATATAAAATTAAAGCCCTTCGAGTCCTCTTTCCAATGCCACCGAGTTTGCAAAATTCCGAGCTCTGAGTAATAAGTTATGAAGGATTTACTAACATCGCGCAAACCTGGCAGCAGCTCCGCGACGCGGAGCCAATACAGACCTCATTGCCTGGTGAAAAATCATTCCGACTCCCAACTCGTTTAATTATTTCTTTAAGGGTATTTTAGTCCTAAAATCCCTTAGGAGGTCATCTAAATTACCCTAAACGAGTAGAAAATCAGTTTTTCACAAATCAAAACTCTCTCATCCACTCTAAAGATTCTATTCTCAAGAAATTCAAGAAATGCTAAGGCTAGGGTTCATCTCTCAAGATTTTCCTTCAAGTTCTGCAAAAAGATGGTTCTTTCAGGTATGTAAGCTTCCATAGTGTTGGGTTTGTTCACCCACATGCGTTCTAGAAAGTTGAAACTTTGATGTTCTTGTTATGTATTCGTGAAATTACTTTTGTTCTTGAATTGGGCTGAGATTGAGGAGTTCTTGAGGTTATTGTGTCAAGTTGTAGAGTTGTTAGAGTTAGATTCTTGTGCTCATGTGCTGGGTATCTAAATCTAAAGAGAGATTGAGAAAAAG
Source organism: Solanum tuberosum (assembly GCF_000226075.1). Classification (NCBI taxonomy): domain Eukaryota; kingdom Viridiplantae; phylum Streptophyta; class Magnoliopsida; order Solanales; family Solanaceae; genus Solanum; species Solanum tuberosum. The sequence goes on along the minus strand of NW_006238940.1, from coordinate 2,943,111 downwards.
AATCGAAGTTAGGCAAATTTGGGTTAGAAAATGAAGAAGAAATATCGTCGAACGAAATTTGAAGGTGGTCGTGTGTCGCGCGCCTATTGCCCAGGTTTGAAAATTTCTGCTCCGCGTCGCGGAGCTGACATGGAGTGTTCTACCTCAAAAGTCATTTTCGAAACCAAATTTTAAAAGCCTCTCCGCATCGCGGACCCACTCTCAAATATTGGTTTTCAGTCTTTTCTCATGTTTAGCTATCTAAAATCATTCCTAAACATCATGAGACCTTTCCCATCACAAATCACAACCTTGAATTCATAAATCACATTCAAGGTAGAGTTGAGAGTCAAGCCTTAGGAGTTCTTTCAAACATTTTGGGAAAGTCCCTTTGAATCTTTTGAGGAGTTTTTTACAATTTCTAGTAACTTGTTTAAAAACTCGAGAAAGTGAGTATGAGAGTGAGAAGAATGTATTCATGAGTCTACCTTGTCATCACGAGATCTTTCATATCATGAACCATAACTCTTGAATTCAAAATTCATATTCAAGAGAAAGTTAAGAGTAGAGTTCAAGAAAGCCTTTGAGTTCAATTGTGAATCCTTTGAGATGAACTATCGATTGAAACTGAGTTTTGAGGAAGTAAGTCAGAGAATAAGAAGA
>NW_006238940.1:2941569-2942360 GCF_000226075.1 Solanum tuberosum | reverse complement strand
CAAGTTCTAAGCCTTTAAGTGTTGAGTTCCAAATCCCTTTTGAGAAGTATCTTTGAGTCCTTGAGTTGAGTAGTTCATGCTCTTAAATTCCGCATAAACCCTCTGAGTTGAGCATTCTTGAAATTAGTAGTATTATTGAAGTTCTTGAGTTCCAAGTATTGAGTTATATTTATGGTTACTGAAAACCTTGCATTGAGTCATTCATGTTCATCATTCGGCATGAACCATATTTTAAGAAGTCTTTTACAAATGTTTAAACTTTGTTTTAAGACTTAAGCTTTGAAGTTGAGTAAAGAGTAAGAGTAAAGTTGAAGTTCATTTCTTCAAAAGTATATGGGAACTATGTATTCCCAAAAGAGTTTAAAATGTTTTCACATTTAAATAAGAACGAAAAACTGAGATTTTCAAAATAGCCTTTGAGCTAGTTTTTCAGTAAAGGGCCTTTGTGTTAGTTTTCAATTAAAGAGTAAATGCTTTCACAATAAAGCAAGAAAGGAAACTTTGATTTCCAAGATAGACTTTGAGCTAAGTTTTTGTGCACTAATCTCAAATCACAGAAAGAAGTATGTTTTTAAAACATAAAGAGCTAGTATATTTTGGGAGTAGTATTGAGCACCGATATGGGGGAGAGTTCAGACAACTCACAGCCCCCATAAACTATGTAGTCATCATGGGTAAGAAAAAGGTCATTACTTTTTAGATGAATCCTTTTCGCATAGACTTGTGGATCCACTTAGTAGTTTAGGTCCTATACCTGTGGCAAGGTATAGGATGCGCTGGCAGCGTATGAG
>NW_006238940.1:2936400-2939668 GCF_000226075.1 Solanum tuberosum | reverse complement strand
ATTTATTTTATTAATGTTTTAAAGACTTAAGTTGCCTATTTTATGGCGAGTTGAATATATTATTTTATTCTGAGTTGTTCATTTGAGTTGAAGTTTTGGACAAAGTTGAGTTTCTTAAATTTTATTCAGTTTTAAGCTTTTGCATGCTTAAGTTAGTCTTCTGCTTGTAGTCAGACAGGATGAGGGTTCTCTTGGGGACCAGCAATGGTTCTTGAGTGCTGGCCACATCCATGGTGTAGACTCGGGTCGTGACAAACTTGGTATCAGAGCACAGAGTTCAAGTGTCCTAGGGTGTCTATGAAGCAGTGTCAAGTAGGATGTTATTTATGGTTGTGAAGGCCCCACTTCTTTAAATAAGGGACTACAGACATTTAAGAAAAGTTTCCCTTCTTTCATACTCTTAATCGTGCTATAGAGCTATGTCATAGAGACTTATTCTAACTCGTGCGTTTCTCAGAATCATTCAACTACCCATCATACTAGAGGTGGTTGAAAAGCAGAGTCAGTTCTTTGTCGATGAGTTGTTCTTAGCAAGAGTTTTGTGGATGTCATGAGACTCTAGAGGGGCTTAAGAGAAGTCCAAGAGTAAGTTAAGTATTTAGTTTCAGAGGAATGCACCCATATTCATTTGAATCGTGTGTTTGAGCTAAAAGTGAGTTGTACTCTTTTCCTTAAGCCTTGTTTCAGCTGAGATCCTTTTAAGAACTATGTTTAGAGCTTGGGTAGTATTTTCACCCTGAAAGGTAACATGAGTTATGAGATCATGAGTAGTAATAGTGAAAGAGCCCAGAGTTATAGGAAAGTATGGAGAGGTTTAGTAATCTAAGTAATGGAGATGGTGTTTTGGCAAACTATGTTGCATGAGGTTTAGTAATCTAAGTAATGGAGATGGTGTTTTGGCAAACTATGTTGATATAGTCATGTACCTAGTAAGTTATGAATGAGGAGTTTTCCCTTATGGGTAGACTAGGAAGTGATGTGTTGTGAAGAGCTCAGGATAGGAGATAGAGTAAGAGTTGCAAATCAAGATGAGTTAGAGTATACCTTAACTAGAAAAGGGTTATGAGGATGTGTCATTGTGTTAGTAATGACCAAGTGTAAGTGGTGAATAGAAGAGCAAGAGTATTCATGAGGTGATAGCTCTAAGCTAGGATTATGATCTTTAAGGGAAAGCCCGTAATATTCAAAGTGTTATAGAACTATCTGAGAGATAATGTGCAGTAAGTAAGTGAGTAAGTAGTACATAAGTTGTGAAGTGGAATGTGGTTGTAATTTGTGAGTGTAGAGACTTAGAGGTAAAGATTGACTATTTGTCATGAATTTTAGTGGGAGAATGATTATTAACTTTGTATCTAGTAGTTGTAAGTTAGTATAGTAGGTGAGCAATCATATTGATATTCGGATTTAGTAATAAATATTAAGCTTGAATTTGAGATGAGTGTCATGATCAAAAGAATGGCAACATGAGGGTGATGATGTTAGTCTTAAGATTTGATATAGAAGACTTGACATAGAGTAGGTGAGGAATTGAGGTGATTAGCTACAATAGATATGAGTGGTACAAGTGAGAGACCCAAACGTTTAGATAAGGGCAGTGAAGTGTGGCTAAGTCACAAGAGCATTAAGGGGTGTGCCGAGATGGTATGTTACTAGATGAGGTTCCAATTAAGTTATGGTTTTCCATGTGTGCCTAGATAGCATAAGTGAGTTGTTAATGTGGAATAGGTCCATAGATTTCAAGTGTTAGCTTTAGACCTAAGGGGGAGATGATAAGAGGAGAAATCAAGTCAAGTGTTGATAATTTCTTAAGGAGCTGATTAGTAGGAGTCCATGGGGTTGTTAGAGTACTATGCTTGAATGTGGTGTTGTTAAATATTTGGTGGTTCTTGATATGAGCCCAATATGGTGGTAGAGAATAATAGTTTGGGATGAGATTTCCTATAGAGAGGTATAAAATCCGAACTTAAGGATTTGGGTTAAGCTTGAATATAGTAGAGCATACCATTAGACTCAGACTTTAGTAAGAGTAACCCCCATTCTCTACCCAGTCCAGTCGTCATTCGAGGACGGATGATCCCAAGGGGGAGATATTGTAACACCACATAATATTTTTGAGCTACAGATTTGAACCGTTCTTCGTAGTGAGTGAGATTTTTGCAAGGAATTTAAAATTTCTTGAGCATTAAGGTCTCTAGATGTAGCACCTTGAGTTCAAAGAAGAACCAAAGAGAAAGGCATTCAAGTCATTCCTAGTTTTTCTTAAGTTTTGGGTAAACTTCAAACGATCATAACTCCTAGTACAGGATGATTTAGGTGAGCTACAAGATATAAAATTAAAGCCCTTCGAGTCCTCTTTCCAACTCCACCAAGTTTGCTAAATTCCGAGCTCTGTGTAAAAAGTTATGACGGATTTACTAACGTCGCGCAAACCTGGCAGCAGCTCCGCGACGTGGAGCCAATACGGACCTCACTGCCTGGTGAAAATCATTCCGACTCCCAGCTCGTTTTAATTATTTCTTTAAGGGTATTTTAGTCCTAAAAACCCTTAGGAGGTCATCTAATTTACCCTAAACGAGTAGAAAATCAGTTTTTCACAAATCAAAACCCTCTCATCCACTCTAAAGATTCTACGCTCAAGAAATTCAAGAAACGCTAAGGCTAGGGTTCATCTCTCAAGATTTTCCTTCAAGTGCTGCAAAAAGATGATTCTTTCAGGTATGTAAGCTTCCATAGTGTTGGGTTTGTTCACCCACACGCCAATCAAGTTAATTTCAGCGTTAGATTCATTCTAGAAAGTTGAAACTTTGATGTTTTTGTTATGTATTCGTGAAATTGCTTATGTTCTTGAATTGGGCTGAGATTGAGGAGTTCTTGAGGTTATTGTGTCAAGTTATAGAGTTGTTAGAGTTAGATTCTTGTGCTCATGTGCTGGGTATCTAAATCTAAAGAGAGATTGAGAAAAAGAATCGAAGTTAGGCAAATTGGGGTTAGGAAACGAAGAAGAAATTTCGTCAAACAAAATTTGAAGGTGGTCGCGCGTCGCGTGCCTAGTGCCTAGTGCCTAGGTTTGAAAATTTCTGCTTCGCGTCGCGGAGCTGACACGGAGTGTTCTGCCTCAAAAGTCATTTTCGAAACCAAATTTTAAAAGCCTCTCCACATCGCGGACCCACTCTCAAATATTGTTTTTCAGTCTTTTCTCATGTTTAGCTATCTAAAATCATTCCTAAACATCATGAAACCTTTCCTATCACAAATCACAACCTTGAAT
>NW_006238940.1:2933387-2933892 GCF_000226075.1 Solanum tuberosum | reverse complement strand
AATAAAATTTTAAAATTATATATATAATGTCGGGTTGGTTTGGTCTCGGATTGATTTTTTTTAGTTAAAACCAAACCAACCCAAATATAGTTGGGTTTTTTTTTTCCAATTCCAAACCAAGTCAAACCAAACAACTAGTCGGGTTTTTTTTCTAATCGTTCATTGATTCGAGCTTATATTTTACACATCGTACACTTATATTTTAGAAGTATTTATATTAATTAGCACCGTATACATGTGCAACGTACGTGTTTGAAAACTAGTATATATATAAAAGAGAACTCTAGGCCCGCCTATGTGGCGCCACCACAAACAAGTATTCCTTTTTAATTTGTTTATTTCCAAAATTAGCCTTCCCTTTCATGAAAAAATGTGTATTGTGACCTTTATGAAAAGTTGTGACTTTTATGAAAAGTTGTGACTTTTATTAAGAGTTGCAACTTTTATGAAATGTTGACTTTTATTAAAAGTTGTGACCTTTATGAAAAGTTGTGACTTTTATGAA
>NW_006238940.1:2889487-2933307 GCF_000226075.1 Solanum tuberosum | reverse complement strand
TTGTGACTTTTATGAAGAGTTGCGACTTTTATGAAATGTTGTAACCTTTATGAAAGGTTGTGACCTTTCCGAAGAGTTGTAACTCTTCTTCAAAGAGTTGTGACTTTTCCGGTAAGGTACAATAAGCATTCGTCCACACTACCCTTTGTTGTCTATAAATAGAGGGGTTCCCTCTCATTTTTAAAAACAACGAAAATTCTGAACTTCTTCTTCTTCTGCACAATTAAATATTTGATTCTGAACTTCTTCTTTTTTCTTGCACAATTAAATATTTGTGTACTTTGCTCATGTTGAATGGCTCACTGACACTATTGTTTTTGTATCATTACACTGGTGAATAAAAATCGTTTCATCCTGAGAGGATCTATTTCTTTAAACCTCGGGTACTAGAGGGAAATGATTTCCTTATGGAAACACTGTGCATTCAATGAGCTCGATTTTTCCTTTCTGTTTCTTTCTATTGTTAAAGATTCTGGTATGTTTTTTTTACAGTCATTAATTTATGCTTATGATATTAATTGTTGTTTTTGAGTACATACATACATTTCTTTGCAAGATTCTCGAAAGAAATCTTTTCTTCTGCAAGAGATCAAGCCTAGAAATTTATATTATTTTTTGTTGATGTCATAATAATGGTAATATGAACAGGAGTAAAAAAAATAGAAAGTCAAATGATAGAACTAAAGCTAGCAATTAATTACAATTGCATGATACACAATAATGACTATTCTCTCGCACCAAAGTACTCTTTTGAACTTTTTTCCCATTATCTCTTACTTCTCTTTCACCCTTTTCAAGGATCCTTAACGTTTTGTTCGTGAACAACTTCAATTCCCAAATACCATCATAACTATATTACGTATGAAATTTGGATTTTGGAAGATTGCATTTATATATATATATATATATATATATATATAACTATATATAACTATTTATATATATTAACGAAATTTGCAAAGAAGAAAATTGAGAAAAATATTTATGTGACTCTCTAATTAAAGACACTATGTAACCATGCATATAGATGATAAAACTAAACTAACCATTGTAAAATTTCAAAAGAAAATTAATGAATCTGTAAAATGAAATTATGTAAACTAGGAGAAAATAGTGGTATGATTTGTAATTTTGCCTTTTCTTTTAATAAAACAAATGGTAAACTACAATTGAATAACCTCTATACTCTTGAAAATAGATTTATATAAAAATGCTATGACATCAAAATACAAGAAAAGTTCTATTATGATAAATTTTAAAGAAAAATAATCTAATCGCGCGAAGCGTGGGTCCATTTACTAGTTTGTTATATCTAAGAAAATTTTATAATGTTACAACTAAAGAATTAATGTGCAATAGATGAATTTTTAATAACTTTTATACTTACATAAATAAATAAGACTTTTAACATATGTTACTATTTTTTTTATAGTTATTAGATTTTAATGTAGTGTAGGGACAAAATAAAAATGTTTATTCTATATTACTGAATATAAAATTTATTTTGTTAATGATTCATATATATTCACATATTTTCACATTTGTTGTGACTTATTTTATTTTTTGTAAAAGAACTCAGAAAATTTTAAAATAATATATTTTGAAGCTAGAAGATCATGTTAACTTGATAATACATTTGTGGCACGCACACACGCACGCATGCACGCACGCACGCGCACACACACATATATGTTTGTATTAATGAAAATATATATCTCATAAAAATTATCTATTAAATAAATAATAAAAATTAAACTAATACAGACTTCAATTGACGTTATTAGAAGTCATGTGAACTTTTCTTAATCGAAAATACTAAAATATTAACAAATAGTAAATTAGTAAAACAAAAGGGAAATGTTTAAATAGTAAGAACCATTTTGAAGCAAACTTCATGACAATCTAAATCACATAAGTAGCATTGATAAATAAAGTCATATTTTTGTCTGGAGCATCAAAAAAACAAATCGTGACAATTCTCTAACTCTTGAGAAGTTTAATAATTTTGAAAAAAGATATTCAGAAACATATATCTACTTCACAAGAGAAATTGTTAATAAAAACAAATAACTTTATACTACAATAAAAATTAAACTAATACAAACTTCAACTAGCGTTATTATAAGTCATATGAACTTTTACTCGTTGAAAATAGTGAAATGTTAAGAAATAGTAATTCAGTAAAACAAAAGAGCATTGTTTATATAGTAATAACTATTTTGAACCAAACTTCCTAAATCACATAAGTAACATTGATAAATAAATTCATTCTCTTGTCTTAGGCATTAGAAAAACAAATCGTGACAATTCTCTAACTCTTGAAAAGATGAATAATTTTGGAAAAGATATTCAGAAGCATATATCTACATCACAAGAGAAATTGTTAATAAAAGCAAATAAATTTAGACTACAATAAAAATTAAACTAATACAAACTTCAACTAGCGTTATTAAAGTCATATAAACTTTTCTTCGTCGAAAATATTTAAATATTAAGAAATAGTAAATCAATAAAACAAAAGGGCAATGTTTATATAATAATAATTCTTTTGAAGCAAACAAGCTGACAATCTAAATCACATAAGTAGCATTGATAAATAAAGTCATTCTTTAGTCTTGAGCATCAAAAAGTAAATCGTGACAATTCTCTAACTCTTGAGAAGTTTTATAATTTTTTAAAAAGATATTCATAAGCATATATCTATATCACAAGAGAAATTGTTCACAAAAAAAAATGAATTTAGACTACATCATGTTAACTTCATATATTAGAACATTACATACTACTTTATATACTAAGAAAGAAAATAATTATTATATCATTAGAATTATTTTCCTCAAGTACTCGAGGTTAAGGAATATACCCTCTTGCGATAGGACAATTTACTTTATCAGAATAGTGGTACCTCGTATTCTGCTAAACTTTGAACCCACTCAATGACAATAAATCACACGAAATATTTAAAATGCAAGACTAAGAAGAAGAGTAGAAGATTAAAAAAATTGTTGTTGAAAAATGAGAGGAAGCCCCTCTATTTATAGTCAACAAAGGGTAGTATGAGCAAGCATTTTTTTGTGTCTTATCTAAAAAGTCATGACCTTTCCAAGAAGTCACAATCCTTTGGAAAAGTCACAGCTTATTAAAGAAGTCACAACTATTTGGAAAATTCACAACTCTTTGAAAAAGTCACAACTCATCGAAAAATCACAACCCTTTGAAAGAAGTCACAACTTAGCAGAAAAGTCACAACTAATCGAAAAAGTCACAACCTAAGTTAGGGATATATGAATTTATACTACAGTAAAAAATAAACTAATAAAAACTTCAACTGGCGTTATTATAAGTCATATGAAATTTTATTCGTTGAAAATACTGAAATATTAAGAAATAGTAAATCAGTAAAATAAAAAAGCAATGTTTATAGAGTAATAATTATTTTGAAGGAAACTTCCTGACAATTTAAATCACATAAGTAGCATTGATAAATAAAGTCATTCTCTTGTCTTGGGCATCAGAAAAACAAACCGTGACAATTTTCTAACTCTTGAGAAGTTGAATAATCTTAGAAAAAGATATTCAAAAGCATATATCTACATCACAAGAGAAATTGTTAACAAAAGCATATGAATTTAGACTACAATAAAAATTAAACTAATACAAACTTCAACTGACGTTATTACAAGTCATATAAACTTTTATTCGTCGTAAATACTTAAATATTAAGAAATAGTAAATCAATAAAAAAAAGGGTAATATTTATATAGTAATAATTATTTTGAAGAAAACAACCTGACAATCTAAATCACATAATTAGCATTGATAAATAAAGTCATTCTTTTGTCTTGAGCATCAAAAAACAAATAGTGGCAATTCTCTAAATCTTGAGAAGTTTAATAATTTTAAAAAAAGATATTCAGAAGCATTTATCTACATCACAAGAGAAATAGTTAAAAAAACAAATGAATTTAGACTACATCATGTTAACTTCATATATTGGAACATCACATATTGCTGTGTATACTAAGAAAAATATATATTATATCATCAGAATTATTTTCCTCAAGTACCTGAGGTTAAGGATTATACCCTCTTACGATAGGACAATTTACTTCATCAGAATAGTGGTACCTCATATCTGGTAAACTTCGAACTCACTCAATGACAATAAATCACACGAAATTTTTTAAAATGCAAGAAGAAGAAGAAGAGTAGAAGATTAAAAAAAATGTGGTTGAAAAATGAGAGGAAACCCCTCTATTTATAGTCAACAAAGGGTAGTATGAGCAACTGTTTTTTGTGTCTTATTTAAAAAATCATGACCTTTCCAAGAAGTCACAACCCTTTGAAAAAATCACGACTTATGAAAAAAGTCACAACTCATCGAAAATCATAACCCTTTGAAAAAAGTCACAACTTATCAGAGAAGTCACAACTCATTGAAAAAGTCACAACCTAAGTTAGGGATATTATAGTAATTTGAAAGGGTAGTATGAACAACTGTTTTTTGTATATTATTTGAAAAGTCATGACCTTTCCAAAAAGTCACAACCTTTTGGAAAAGTCACAACTATTTTGGAAAAGTCACAACTCATCGAAAAATCACAACCCTTTGAAAAAAGTCACAACTCATCGAAAAAATCACAACCTAAATTAGGGATATTATAGTAATTTGACATCCAAGTTAGGAGTTCATGCTTTTAAGGTAATATAGATATAGATATATATATATTTTTACCAACATGGGTTGTGGTGCACTGGTGGGAGTGCTTCACCCTTAACCAGAGGTCTCGGGTTCGAGCCCTGGGTATGGAGAAAATCCTGTTGGGAGCGCCACCCCCTAATGGGCCCTGTAGTGCGCGATCCGAATTTAGTCGGAGCTCCAATGTGGGCTCCGGACACCGGGTGAGAAACCAAAAAAAAAAGGTAATACAATTTTTTTTTTATATTTTAAGTTGTTAATTATTGTAATTTTCAACTAATATATATCTTTCAAATTTTTAAGTTGTAAGTTATTATGATTTATAATATTTCTTATTGCATTTTCAAATAGTATATGTTACTTCTTTTGTCTTAATTTATGTGGCACTAATTGAATTTCAAAACTCAACCAATTTTTATATATCTTTTATTGTCAATTATTATAATTTTATAATACTTTTTATGTAATTTTTGAATAATACATATATGTTACTCTCTCTAATCAATTTATGTGGTGTAGATAGAATTTTAAGGATCATATACATTGTTTATATAACTTTTATTATAAAATAAGAGGAAACTATTAAACTAAAATAACAAAAGAAGAAGAGAGAAGATATTTGTATATTCTTTGATATAAGAAATTGAGAGGAAGAATATTTAGTACTTTTCTTCTCTTTTCTTTGTATTACATTGTATACTTGAATAGCTATTTATAGCCAAGGAAAATGAACATACTTGAGGAAAGGAAATTGCTACAGTGCATGGCTTTCTTGGCCACCAAGAAGTAGGCTAATTGGCAAGTGAAGATAGGCCTTAAATGAGAATGGCCATAGGACATCCACATCCACCAATTATTTATAACACTCCCCCTTGGATGTCCATGTCTTGATAGACAATATATATCGTTAAAATTATAGGGTTACTTGTAAACTGCTTAAAAGAACCTACTCATAGAGCTGCTTGTAAGTTGCTTATAGGAACCTACTTGCGGAACTGCTTGTAAGCTACTTGTAAGGATCTGCTTGTAAGTTGCCTTCTTGATTTCAAGCTTATTTAGAAAACTGTGTAATGGACGTCCACAATATGATGTATTTACTATTCATTGAAGTTTATTAATAGATAATGTGCCTCGTTAAAACCTTACTAGGAAAAACCCTGTGGGAAAAAAACCTAGTGAAGGAAGAAGAGTACACATATCTAGTAATACGCATTGAAGGCTGCCTCATTAAAGACCTTACCAAGAAAACCCAGTGGGAAAAACCTTGGTTAAGGGAAAAAGAGTGCAACATGTATTACTCCCCTGATTAAAACATCACTTAATTCTTGTAAAGGATATCTCTCAACCTTATACTTAGCCTCCTAAATGTTGATATTGATTGTATCTTTATGACCAAATTATATTCATGAAGATGTTGCATCCTTGAGCTTATTTTGATATATCGTTTTCTTGTCTGTTGTATATGTTGAGTTCATCCAATTACATTTTTGATAATCACTTAGTTTGTGACCTCGTCGGCGTAGATAAACTGTTTGTTTGACTTGTTAGTAGCAACAACCAAGTACTAACGGACACTTCCACTTGTATAACAATAAAATTGACTGCCTTGTGGAATGATTTGATATGCTAGTATTCCCAGATTTTCTTGAGATAAAACTTCATAATTTCCTACAATTTCATAATTAATAAACCTTGACATGATTGATCAGAATAAATAATTTGTATCGATATTTCATTCACTCTAATATTTCCATCGATAAGAGTGATGTTATATTTTTCATGCATACTAAAATTATTATACCATGAATAATAGTAGTAGGATACATACGTGCACCAATTACACTATGACATGGTACTTTCTAACCATTTTAATGAGATCGAAATTGATCTTTATGTTAAGTGATCTTACAACCATTGGGGTACTATTCAATGGAAGCACTTTAAAATATTTTAAATCCTTCAGAAATTTTCATATATTATTTACTGTCTAGCTAGACATGATAATCATTCACCATGTGTATTCAAGTTTTTCATTTATTGTCAGACTGAAAGAAACCTCATTGCATCCACCTTGGGAGTATACATCTCCATACAATAATGTCAGGACTTTTGTGAAAAATCTTTATTTTCCAATGCACAAGTATTACTTCATATTTTACAATTTCACTTATCACACAATAATTCATTTGTACCCCACAGACATTATATCTTGGTATATGGACAAAATAAGTCCAAAACATCACTTTTTTAAGTGAATAAAAATATACTTGAATTGTATTTTCTTTGCTCAATCATTTATCTATCAAGAGTTGATAGATTTAATATCAAGATCCTCATCACCATTTATAATTTGAGCACTATATTATATTCAAGATATCGTCGATGATTATTTGATATCGATTCTAATGCGATATAACTTATCAAGCTCACTTTATTTTTCATCATTTTCAGGTACCTAAACCTTTGCCAACATCTTATAAAGTGTTAAGTCATGGTGCTCTTTCTAAAGAACTTGCCTCATTATTATGACCATCTTGATCATTTGATTCTTTTCTTCTTCAAGAAGTTTTATCTTTCGAATAGAATAATTTATCACGCTTCAGGCATGTCATAAATTATGTCCTTCAAGGACATTAGAGCATTTATAACTGGATTATAACATAGGGTCAGCGAATGCGTCTGACAATTGACTTAAAGTATCTCTTCAACGAGGATCATATAATTCATTATGTATAACTTATTTTCTAGTTGCTTATCATTCCTGCCCCTACTGTTAGAGAATCTAACATTCACTCAACCTTATTTGGGGACCCATCTTTGTGCATTGCGTAATGGTGGAGAAATGGAATAATATACCGCACATTTAAATTTTTAGTTGAGAATTATTTGGTTCCTGACCCTGAACCAATTGTGATTGGGGAACCTTGTTGGCTTGATACATACAAGTGTTGTTAAACTTTAAATAACACATCTTATACCAAATTTCTTTTGGGAGTTTTGTTCTCATAACCAATGGTATAGCTATAATTGGAGGCATATCATTTTTCCTTAAACCACTTGGATATAAACCAACATCATCATTATAATTTTTTGGTAACTGTAATATTTTATTACCTGATTTGCAATATGTACAAAATTTGAAACTCCGGATGTGGACAGTTTCCACTCTCAGAGTCCATCTAATTCAATAGAGTTCCTTCTTGCTAGTACTATTCTAAGGATAGAAGTTTAGCTTTTGCATAAAACCTATAAATCTAGGGATCATACCAGCTCTACAATGTATGCCTTGGATGATTGCTCTATTGATCATCTCTATGTTCCTTTCCTTGTTTTGAAAGATCATGTAATTCCGTTCTTGCCAGATGTAGTAGATTGCTGCTACTAAAGTCATTCTGTATACCTCTGCTATTATTGTTTTACTTGAATCATGCTCTACAACCCAATTCAGTTCCTCAGTCCATCCATTACTAGCTCTATTAATTGATAGCCAGTTCAGGATTTTTGTCATAACATTCTTGAGTAGATACACGTAAAGAATAGGTGCTGGTGGGTTTCATTAGCTTCCATGCAGAGTGGACATAATGTATCATTTGTGATCCCCCATCTTGCTAGTCTACCTCTGGTGTAGAGTCTTCTATTAATAGCCAAGTACAGTGCAAAGATCCATTTAGGACTCCCCTGGTTGTTGCAGGTCATTCTCCTCCAGGGAACCTTGATATATTCACCCCTCAGCTTCTTATACATTGCATTGATACTAAACTCATCTGTCTCCATGACTTCTGCAATTTGCAAGCCCTTCTCTTCAAGCCAATGCCCTGCCTGCAGAATTTTCCTCACTATCCAGGAAGCCTGATTTGCTATTACTTCCCATGGTTTCCTACCTTTGAGGTAAAAGGTATGCACCAATACAATCCACAGTTTGTCTTTCTTCTTGTTTAGATCCCATAAATGTTTTAGTATAGCTGCTTTATTCCACATGTATATGTCAATAACATTCAGTCCTCCTGCTACTTTTGGCCAGCAAAGTATGTCCCATGCAACAAGTGCCTTCCCTTTAACTTGTGTCTCACCATTCCATAGAAACCTTTTACACATTGTTTCTATTCTTTTCAGAACTTGATTTGGTAGCATGAAAATTTGTGACCAAAAAGCTTGCATAGATATTATTACACTATTGACCAATTGCAACCTTCCTGCATATGATAAGAATTTGACAGTCCATGTTGTAATTCTGCCCAGTATCTTGTCTATTAAAGGTTGGCATTGCCCTACTGATAGTTTCCTTGAGCTCAAAGGTACTCCAAGGTATCTAAAAGGAAGTAGCCCCTTAACAAAGCCTGTATTATGTAGGATTACTTTCTGCATTTCTACTGACACACCTCCAAAATACACACAGTTGTTGGCGAAAATGCCACTCCAAAGAGTCATAGGCCTTCTGCATATCTATCTTGAACATACATCTTGGGGTGATCCTTTTTCTACCATACCCTTTTACCAGTTCATGACCAAGGAGTACATTATCAGTCAGCATTCTGCCAGGCACAAAAGCAGCCTGACCCTGATTTGCTATGAGTCCAGACACCTTTGAGAACTATTGGAAGCACTCATACATGAGGGTAGTTGATGATTCATCTCCTCTGCTAAACAACAAAAGGTCATCAACAAAACTTAATTGGATTATGTGTTGTCTGTGACATCTAAGATGATACTTAAAATCTGGATTTCTTCTCAATGTTTTCAGCAATCTTGTGAGGTAATCCATAGCCAAGACAAACAAATAAGGGGACAGAGGATCCCCTTGTCTCACCCCTCTCTTTTCTTTAAAAGGTGCACTAGGATATCCATTGATTAATATAGAATAAGACACAGTCCTAACATAACTCATTATCCATCCTATGAACCTTTGAGGGACTTGCATACCAGCTAGAACTTCCTCCCGAAAATGCCACTCCAAAGAGTCATAGGCCTTCTGCATATCTATCTTGAACATACATCTTGGGGTGATCCTTTTTCTACCATACCCTTTTACCAGTTCATGACCAAGGAGTACATTATCAGTCAGCATTCTGCCAGGCACAAAAGCAGCCTGACCTGGATCAATTAGATAATTCATCACAATATGAAGCCCATTTGTGAGCATTTTTGAAATGATCTTATATAGGGTAGTGCAACAAGAAATAGGCCTGTATTCTTTTATGGATGTGGGATGCTTCACCTTTGGAATTAGTGTAACAGAGGTTCAGTTTATAAGGGCATACATATCAGAAGTATGAAAAAATTGTAAGACAGCTTCTGTTACCTCCTCCCCTATGATTGGCCAAGCTTTTTTAAAGAAGTAAGAATTGAAACCATCATCTCCTGGTGCTTTAGAGTCCCCAATGCTCATCAATGCTGCCTTAACATCAGTATTCTTGAATGGTTGGATGAGAAGCAATTGTTGTTCTCTTGTAAGTAATGGTCCATCTTTTAGTATCTCAGGTTCAGTAGTTTGCATGTGATTGTTACATTGTCCTAACAACTTTTTATAAAACCCCACAGCCTCCTTTGTGACATCTGCTGCTTCCCTTATGACAGTTCCATCCTCTTTTGTTAGTATGTTGATCTGATTTTGAACCTTCCTACCTTTCATACTAGCAAAGAAATAAGCATTGTTATCATCCCCCATTTGAGCCATTGTATTCTGGACTTCTGTTTATATATATCTTCCTCAATCTTACTCCACTTTGTCAATTTTGTTCTTAATGCTTTCTCCTTATCAATACTGCCTTGTGTATTTGGACCTACTCTCATACTTCTTTGTTTATCTAGGAGCTCTCTTCTAAGTTATTGTACTTTCTTAGAAACCCCCATAAACTCTTTGTTATTTAAATGTTGCATCTCTTTCCTTACCCTTTTCAGGTTTCTCCAGACCCCTTTCATACCTCCACCTAATATTTGCCAGCCATCTTTCACTCTGTCCCTGAATTCTGGATGTTTTCCTATACAATTATAGAATCTGAAAGGTCTCTTCCTTGTACCTCTTTTTTCCTCCATTATCAAACCTAGGGGAGAATGATCTGAAAACAAAGGCTCCATAGCAATGACCTGTTGTGTTGCCATCTTATTCACCCATTCAGCATTAACTATAGCTTTGTCTATTCTACTATATACATGTCCATTAGTCCATGTGAAATTCCTTCCTCCTATCTGCAGTTCCACTAGATTAGAATCATTCACACACTCTTTGAAATCTTTTGTTTCTGCATCTTGAACTTGGCTTCCAACTATTCTATCTTCTTGTTCTAGTATAGAGTTGAAATCCCCCATAATCAGCCATGGCTCATTAATTTGACTACTCATCTTATGAATTGCTGTCCATAATGGTATTCTGGTACTTATAGTATGTAGTCCATACACAACAGTAAACTGAAATTGTGTATTGTTAATGTCCACCAAACCATGTATGTATTGTTCTGTATCTACCATTTTTGTGAAGCTTATTTCCTTGGAATTCCATGCCACCCATAACCTTCCTTTTACATTTATATTGGCATTTGAGCACCACTCCCAGCCTGGTAGACTTTTATTGATAATAACTTTTTCTCTATCTTGCCTTACTCTATGTTCACATACTACTATTAGATTTACTTTATTCCTTCTAACAAATAATCTGAGCTCCTTATGTTTCACCTCCTGGTTAAATCCCCTCACATTTCAAGTTACTATCAAGTTTTTGATGGTTGTATAACTGTCATTTCCATTCCACCACCTCATTCTCCCCTCGTGTGTCCTTCCTCATATATCAGTACCCCTGATTCAAAACCCTGTCCTCCTCTTGTATCTGGATTGTTCCTAGAGTCTCTTCTGCCAGAGGTTCTATGCCTCACAGTTTGCCATTCTCGTTGTTCCTGTGTTGTTTCATCCTCCTCATGATCTGATTTTTCCTGTGTGTTACCTGGATTCCTTGTGCCTTGCTTGTGGTTGGTATCCATTCTTTCCTTTGCCCTTGTCCCTGACTTTTCTTCTGGATCTCTATAGGTGCAACTTGTTTATCCACACATGCGTGCCCCACTTGTAGACATTTTTGGCAAAATATTGGTTTCCATTCATACCAAACTTTCTACTCCACTATTTTTCCTTTTGGATCCTGTATTTTAATCACCTTTGCCAGGGGTCTAGTTACATCTACTTCCACTAAAATTCTAGCAAAAGAGATTCTACTAGTTTGAGTTGTACATTCATCGGCATATAAAGGCTTTCCCACACTACTACCTATTTTACTCAAGACAACTGAATTCCAACAATTAAGAGGCAGATTTGGTAGCTTGACCCATAGTGGAATAGTAGTAAGAATCTCCTCCTTGAAATTGAACTCCGGAACCCATGGTTTCATTATGACAGGCCTTCTCAGTAAATGGTGAGGCCCTGAGCACAACACCATATCCCTGTCTTCCTCATTTGCAAATCTCACAACAAAGTAGCCATCTATATGATATAATATTATAGGTTTTGTGGAGAAGTTTCCTTGTCCCATTATAAACCTCTCCATGGCTCCAATAGATGGAGCTGTTCCCACCACATATACTACTAGTGATGGAGCCCATTTCTCATCATCTTGAGCTACATCCTCAGGCAATATCTCCACTATTTTTCCCCATCCACAATCACTGGTGGTATGTAGTTAAGATTCATACCTCTAGTCGCCAAGCGGTTAGTAGCAAAAAGATTCGTCCACGGCTTCTATATTGATTCTCCATTCATTTTGAGCTTCCTCTGCGTATTGTTTGGTTTGCCCTGTGTTACTGTTCCATTGCTTCCCAGTAAGATCTGTGGTTTTCCAGATCCAGTTCCTCTTTGTTTTGACAGCTCTGGCCAATGTTCATCTACTACTGCTTCCCCCTTTTCCTTGCTTGTAGCAGTCATCGGAGCTGGTGATGGTCCATCTGGTGTATTCTGTTGCATTTCATCATTTGTGTCCCTCCTATTTGTCTGTGCTGCTGTGGTGCTACTATCTAGCCCATGGTTTATCTCCTCCTCTCTCAGTCTTTGCGTTGCTCATCGCGGTCGTCCCCTCCCCATTTCTGGCAAGGTGCAAGTTAGTGCACACTAACATGCGCCTAGAGAGAAAAAGTTGAGAGTTATTTTTAATTAATTATCATCATTATAATTTTATAATTTGAAATGTGTTTTTGATTTAGCAATTCGAGCAAAGAACCTTTGCAAAAATCAAATTGCAGCTTGATAATAAACATGTGACCATAACATAGATGCATCTATTAAAATCATAATATTAAATGGTCCACATGGCAAGTGAACGGGCCCATATTCACCTTTTTATACATTTCAAAATTACAGGAGATACAATCTCAACCTTAGCTGGTACAACGATAATTTTATCATGAGAACGAACAACACAAGAGAATTTTTGAAGAACTTATTATTTCTTCAATATATATAACCATATGAATTCTCATTTATTTTCGTATCATATTTGAACTGAGATGGTCATTAACCGGTCATGCCAACTGATATCTATTTCAATAAACTTCTAGTTAATTTGCATGTGATTCCATCATCATGTCCACATTTAGTTACCACAAACAATAGGAAAACATATGTAATCTTTCAAGTAAATATTTATAACCCACTTTGATTATAATAATATGAAGATCTTAAATCTTTCCATATTTTATAGTCTCAATATAATTTTTTCTTTGACTATTTCTTTGAAACTTAAAAAGTTTCTTACGAGACTTACTAAAATTCCAATATCATGAGCAATTTTATTTCTTTGGGTAGTAGCACATTAGATCATCAAAGCTCACAATTAACATTGGATACTACCACATATTTCATAACATTGTTTGTGTGGTGAACATCTTTTTCAAGGAGAAATTTATATCATTATTGTCATGGTCAAAATCATTACAACCAAAACTTGTTTCTTGATTTACTTTTGTCATTTGCATCTCCTCCCTTTTGTTTAATATCTAGCAAAATACTTTCGACACAAGGAGATATATAACCAATTCTTTTGCTCTTTCAATAGTTCATAATAAAACATACCATAATATTTGTGATGTACTAAAAGTACTTGACCAATGACCATTTATACCAACATAAAATTTCTTTGTTTCTCTCTAACCTCCCATAGGGGTGAGTTGTGGTAATTATTAAATCATATACGAGTATCTCTTTATTTATAATATTCATCATCTCTTGACACATTCACTTTCAAGTATAGTCCACTTCTCATGATACTTATCACAAATAACATTCTCTTCAAGGAATTGACTATAATCATACATACATGATTTATAATTATATATTATTAATTTTTTCATTAGAAGTTCATTGTCATGCTTTGAAATTTGTCATATTCATATGACATACACATACCTCGACATCACTTTTGAAAGTCAAGTGTATCACCACTTTTTCATCCTTTTCTTTGATGGAGGATTTATAAAATTTATCAAATTATTAGGTCTCATAACAAAAATGTTTCTAATGACCTTTCATACCATTTTTCATGACAAAAATTACCTTCACTCTTCAAAAATTCAATTTTGAGAACTCATGTACTGCTACCACATTCATTTTAGAGAATGAAGCAAAATTAAGTATTTCATAATTTTTCATCAAGAGCACATCTATTTGCTCAGTCATCATTGTCTCATCAGTATATTGCATTAGAATTTGAAATGAAGGTTTTTTTTTATATAAGAAGGCTTGTAGGCCATATTTAGTGGGACTTGAATCCAATATCTTATCATCATAGTGCATCAAAACTTTAATTGATGTCTTACCCTTTTGGTGCGATGAAATTGAATTCATCGTCTTACCTTTAACCATTGACATAATAAGCCAAAATGCAACTGGAATCACCCTACAACCTTTAACATTATTACTACTTTATAATTATACACATAAATATTGAATTTATCTACAACAAAAAACGTTGTTTATCTTAGAAAATATGTAGTTATCATTATCAAATTTTTTCAAGAAAAATGAGCAATTGAAACTTCCAAATTATTTAGGATTTTTGTTATCCATGAGAAATAGGATATTAAATCCACATCATGATGACAAATAAAAAGGTCAAGATGTAGAAATATATATTTCAACTTAAACATTATAGTAGGTAAAAATTGCTCCAAATTCCATCACTACTAACATGTGCTTCTCCTTAAAAAAAAATACTATCTTACTATCTTGAAATATACATAATTACATTTTGTAGATAAACCCAACTTCTGATAGATACTATATGTTCTAGAAATTAATTTACTTCAAAATCATCAATTAAATTAACAAGACAAAAGATCATAAGATGACTTCACGATAAATTAATAGATTCAGCACTAATATAATTAGTAGTTCATGATCCATTCAAATGAGAAACAAACATTTACATCTAAATAACTTGTTCTAGAAATCCCAAATTTCCGACAAAATAAGTAATAAAATTTCATATTCCATATGATAGTCTATCAAATTTTAACAAGCACAAAATTAGGAAGGCAAATTTAAATTTATATTTTCCTTCTTACATCCATGGTTAGTTCAATAAATTAAGGAAAAAAATAATTAAGATGAAGAAGCTATAAGCAACTAATGAGTAACAAAATTATCGAAAGATGTTTCCATATCGTGGTAATATTAATATTGTAAGGTGAACTTGAGTTTTAGAATACCTTAATTCTTAATTGTTGATGCATAAAATCAAACATATAAATATATATATATATATATATATATATATATATATATATATATATATTGGACTTAGCACAGTTAAATCATTTATTTTCGTAACATCTTCTAATGTGAAGTATAAAAGGTAATCATCTCATACATGATAATCTTGAATCTTGACAGTTGACAAGGGCAATAAACAATCATTAGTGAAGAATTGTTTAAAGTTGAGAAAATAAAATTTATACCTTTCCATAAATGAGATGTATGGACAAAGACTAGATAACTAGTAACATATACCTTTTGCTTTCTTTATATGTTCAATGAAAAAGAAAATTAGTTCAACTCCTTTTAGTAAAAGATTAGAAGTTATCTCAATTGGTTAGAGACTCATGCTGATAACGTATTATAAAATAAGAGGAAACTATTAAACTAAAATAACAAAAGAAGAAGAGAAGATATTTCTATATTCTTTGATATAAGAAATTGAGAGGAAGAATATTTAGTCTTCTTTACTTTGCTTCTCTTTTCTATGTATTACATTGTATACTTGAATAGCTATTTATAGCCAAGGAAAATGAACATACTTGAGGAAAGGAAATTGCTACAGTGCATGCCTTTCTTGGCCACCAAGAAGTAGGCTAATTGGCAAGTGGAGATAGGTCTTAAATGAGTGTGGGCCATAGGACATCCACATCCATCAATTATTTATAACACTTTTAAGTTTTGAAGTTGCTTATTATTATGAGTTAATGTCATGACCCGATTTTGAGTCATGATGGCCCTGTCATGATCCAAAGTACCCCCTAGACGTGACATGACGCATAGAACCTCAAAAGGTCATACACAAGCCACTCAGCATACATCATACAAGATAATAAAGTTTAAGAGTTTAAAAGACAGTTTATATCATAAAGAGTTTGTCAGAAACGTAGCAGAAGTCTAACATAGTCTCAAAGTCATCGAGTACATCAAGGGTGATTGAGACGTAACCCATACATCATATACAATCTGAAAAAGTAAAGACAATAACCAATCAAGGGTTCGGTCCTCGGGACATGAGGACTCACTAATCTTCAAAAGCTACTAATGTGATCACTAGCCATGGGGATGCGGAATAGGAGCGTCGGACCCTACATTAGTGAAATAATGTAGGCAAGAGTATGTGTTAGTACAAAGAATGTACCATGATAGCAATGCATATAATATACGAAATCATGCTAAAAAGGGACTTTACATGGTATGCAATGACCAAGCTAAAATCACGAGATAAAAGGGTTAGAAAACATAAATCATAAACATTGTCAATGCAAGCTAAACATCTTTAAAACACTTGTTTTGATACTTCTCTAAGTAACCTTAGTTCATTATTGTGGGAGATATACCTTTAACCAACATATAGACTATGTGAGCTATAACATGGAATGGTGTCTACCACACACCGAAAAGGGGTGCCCTCACTTGCCAAAGTAAGATCCATGAACTTTTAGCTTACGTGGATCCACTAGCTATTGTCTATCTAAGACAACATCCTATGATGGCACATAGGTATGGGATAAGGAGATTGCTACTAGAAACCCGACCTTAAGCTACAGAAGAGCTTCCATCTCAATATCATCTCGGTACTAAGCATAAATCCCACAGAATAGTGATTAATCTTAACTCATTTTATCATTATGAGACATGGGTAATCGCCACTTGTCTTATTATTAGAATAGCTCCTTAATCTTGATTCATCTTAGGTGAGAAAACCTTTCAACCTTGTGAATTCTTTATGTGAGAAAACTCTTTCACATTAATGTCTGAGTAGTAAGTGAGAAATTATTTCACAACACAACAACATTGATACTTCACTCTCAAAGCATCTTTAAAACATTTTGATAGATTTCATTAAGAACATGCATATGTTCATAAATTCATCTTTCATCTTTCAAAGGCTTCATCATAAGATTAATTCTAGAAATCATGGATCATGCATGGGTTCATGCAAATTCAACTTAAAAACATGCAATTATCTCAATTTATGCATAAAAAGACATAAAACAACCAACTAGATCGTAATTGAAAAGAACCCATTAGATTGACTAAAATCCCTAACTTCTATAGGAGATTCTAACTTGCGAAATTGGAGAATTTAGTAACTCTATGGAGGAAAGGACTCCATGGGTGAATACTATCATACCTTGATGCCAAAAGCTTGCAATTAATGGTGAATTTGGAGACTTGATCTTGAAACCCTAGACTTCATCTTCTTCTTCCTTAGAGAGAGAAATATTTGAGAGGATGAACTTGATCAACTTTTGAGATTTTAGGAGAATAAATTGAATTGGGTAATTTGGAAGTTAAAAATCATTATATATGGCTTTGGGTAGAAGGTAAAATGACGTAGCATTGAGTTAAAACAATTGGGAAAAGACCAAGATGACCATGACTTAAAACTGCCGAAGTGCCTCTCAAAAGGGGCTTCACGGTCTGTCTAGAGTATGATGGCCCGTCTAGTGGGTCGTGAAGATGCCCTGCCCGACAGGGCTTCAGAAACACATGCACAGAATTTTATTATAGACTTGGAATTAGGCAAACTTGGTGGCATTGGAAAGAATACTCAAAGATCTTTAATTTGATTAGTCATGGTCCACCTAATTCATTTTGTGCTGAAAGATATGATCGTTTGAAGTTGACCCAAAATTCGAAGTCTGATAAATCTCATTCACTGATGACTTCACGGTCCGTTTGAAGCTTCACGAACCGTTTAGGCATTTATGGTCCTTAACAGTGACCTGGGGTGAGACCTTACTGACTGGGTGACTTGTACAGACCCCTAGACGGGCCGTCCAAATCACTACGAGCCGTTTGGGGCACCGTCCAGGTTACCGCTGCCTAGGGAAGGTCTTGGATAGTTTTCACGAAGACTTTGACGGGACACAGACTCCTACACGGCCGTCTAGGGTGCCGTGAAGGGTCTATGGTCTATTTTGGGTTCGTGACTAGCCGATTTGACCCTTTTTAGCTCCTTTTCAAATCCGAGGTGTTACAATATCTCTCCCTTGGGAACATTCGTCCACGAATGAGATTCAAGACATCAAAAGAGGATAGGAACTAGACCTAACAACACAACATGAATGCAATCACATAAATGCACATATCCGAGGAAGAAACTTCAACTCCAAGCTAAAGCATGTTCAAAACATCATTTCATAAGGTCTATATGCAAATCATACTCAAATGCACATAAATATACGTAAATCTATCAAGTCAACTCATTTTCTCAAAAATCAAGTGTTTTTTTTTCATGAACATGCATAAATGTGGAATCATGGGAAATATCTAAGACACATAAAACCAAGAGAGTAAACCATGAGGAACTGGATACCTCAAGCTAGAGTAGGGACAGAGGGAAAGAGACGAGGATAACATGATATCATATCAGCCCCGGCCTCCCAAGTAGCACCCTCAACTATATGATTCCTCCAAAGAACCTTCACCGAAGCAATTTCTTTATTTCTCAACTTCCAATTTTGCCAGTCCAAGATCTCAATCAGAACTTCTTCGTAAGAAAGGCTATCATTTATGCCAAGACTCTCCAATGGTACTATAAATGTCATATCACCAACACATTTCTTCAACAAGGAGACATGGAAAATTGGATGCACCGATGCCAATTCATTAGGCAATTCAAGTTCATAAGCAACTTTACCAATACCCCCCAAAATTTGATATGGGCCCACATAACGGGGACTAAGCTTCCCTTTCTTTCCAAATCTCATTACACCATTCATGGGTGAAATTTTAAAGTAGACCCAATCATTCACATCGAACTCAAGATCTTTTCTTCTAACAACGGCATAGGACTTTTGTTGACTTTGAGCCGTTTTCAACCTCTCTCTAATAAGCTAAACTTTCTCCATAGCCTCATGTACCAACTTAAGACCTATCAAAGCAACATCACCCACTTCAAACCAACCTATAGGAGATCTACACCTCCTACCATATAGAGCCTCAAATGGAGCATACCAATACTTAAGTGATAGCTCAAGTGATCATCCCAATTACCCTTGAAGTCAATTACACAAACTCTTAACATATCCTCCAAAGTTTGGATAGTACACTTCGCTTGCCCATCGGTTTAAGGATGAAAGGCCATACTAAGCTTAACATGAGTACCAAGCCCTTTTTGGAAAGATTTCCAAAACTGAGAAGTGAATTGGGTACCATGATCAGAGATAATGGACAAGGGCACTCTATGCAACCTAACTATTTTCCTCAAGTACAACTTAGCATAGTCCTCCACCGAATAAGAAACCTTTACAGGAATGAAATGAGCCAATTTTGTCATTCGATTCATAATAACCGAAATCGAATCATGTTGTTGGCGGGTGCGAGGTAACCCAAACAATGAAGTCTATATTCAAAGCTTCCCATTTCCAAGTAGGAATACTGATATCTTGGGATAAACCTCCCGGTTTTTGATTCTCAATCTTCACTTGTTGACAATTAGGACACTTAGCCACAAATTCCACAATATCCTTTTTCATCCCATTCCACCAATAGACCTCACGCAAGTCACGGTACATCTTGGTGGCTCCCGGGTGAATGGAGTATCGAGAATTATGTGCTTCTGATAAGATCTAATCTCTCTAGTCTTCTACATCGGGAACACACAAATGACCTTAATACCTAAACACTCCATCCCCCTCTTGGGAGAAAGCCTCAACCGACTTTTTAAGCACTGCTTCCTTTAATTCAATCAAGATTGGGTCAAGACCTTGCTTGGCTTTCACATCCGCCACAAAAGAAGATTATGAGCCATTGTCAACCAGAATACCACCTTTGGTGGAGTCAACCAATCGAACACCCAATCGGGCCAATCTATGAACATCTCAAACCAACTCCATATTTTCCTCAACATGAGCAACACTACCCATTGATAACTGATTAAGAGCATCCGCCACTACATTCGCTTTATCGAGGTGATATAAAACACTCATGTCATAATCCTTTAGTAACTCAAGCCACCTCTTTTGGCGAAGATTCAAATATTTCTGTTTAAACACATGTTGCAAACTTTTGTGGTCGGTAAAGACATCAACATGAAAACCATATAAGTAATGCCTCCAAATCTTTAAGGCAAACACAACTGTTGCTAATTCTAAATCATGGGTAAGATAGTTCTTTTCGTGCACCTTAAGTTTCCTTGAGGCATAGGCAATGACTTTCCCATTTTATATAAGGACACACACTAACCCAATTCTTGAAGCATCACAATAAACAACAAACTCATCGATTCCTTCTGGTAAAGTCAACACCGAAGCAGAAGTAAGTCTATCTTTCAGTTCTTGGAAACTCTTCGCACACACTTTCGACCATATGAACTTAACCTTCTATTGGGTCAATGTCGTCTATGGAGAGGCAATCAAAGAAAACCCTTCAAAAAATCTTCTGCAATAACCATCCAAACCTAAGAAATTTCTAATATCTGAAGGGCATAGAGGTCTAGGCCAACTCTTAACCGCATCCGTCTTCTTAGGATCTACCTCAATACCCTTACCGGAAGCAATGTGACCAAGAAAGGCCACATATATCAACCAAAACTCGCATTTGCTAAACTTTGCAAAGAGTTGTTGGTCCTTGAGGACTTGCAACACAATCCTCAAATGATTGGTATGATCGTCTTCACTCCTTGAATAGATCAATATATCATCAATAAACACAATCACAAACATATCCAGGTATTTCTAAACACCCTATTCATCAAATCCATAAATACGGCCGGAGCATTGTTCAAACGAAAGGACATCACCAAAAACTCATAATGACCATACCAAGTTCAAAAAACCGTCTTTGAAATGTCATCCTTTTTCACCCTCAATTGGCGATAACCCGACCAGAGGTCTCTTAGAGAAGTAACTTGCTCCTTGAAGTTGATCAAACAAATCATTTATCCTTGGAAGAGGATACTTATTCTTAATGGTAACCTTGTTCAATTGCCGATAGTCAATACACATATGGAGTGAACCATCTTTCTTCCAAACAAACAGAACTGGAGCACCCCATGGAGAGATACACGGTTGGATGAACCCTTATCCAACAAATCTTTCAATTTCTCTTTTAACTCCTTGAGTTATGCTAGAGCCATTCGATAAGGAGGAATAGATATAGGTTGTGTATCTGGGAGAAGGTCAATACCGAAGTCTATTTCCCTTTCGGGAGTAACACCGGGTAGATCATCAAGAAACACTTCCGGAAACTTATTAACAACATGGACCGACTCAAGAGTAGGGGTTTCAGAATCCATATCCCTTACCCCAACTAGATGGCATAAGCAACCCTTAGAAATCATCTTTCTAGCTTTCAGCCAAGAAACAAACCAACCTTTCGGCATAATATTTCCTTCTTCCCACTCTAGGATAGGCTCATTTGGAAACTGAAACTTGACCACTCGGGTTCTACAATTAATAGAAGCATAACAAGAATGCAACCAATTCATACTAAGAATAACATCAAAATCTAGCATATCAAGCTCTACAAAATCAATATGAGTGACTCTATGGGATAAGGAGATTGGGCAATTTCTATAGACTCTGTTAGCCACAATAGATTCACCGATAGGAGTAGAAATACAAAAAGGGTCTAAGAACACATCCGAAAGAATATCAAACCTCATAGGCACATATGGCATCACAAAAGACAAGGTAACACCGGGATCAAGTAAGGTATTAATATCTAGATGAAAGAATTTCAACATACCAGTAACCACATAGAGAACCCTCTTGCTCATGACGAGTCTGAACTGCATAGAATCAGTTTTTCTTTGGAGAACTTGAACCCGAACGACTAGGTGGAGATTTCCTATCTTCTCTTCCCTTAGCCATAATCGATGAACAATCCCTTATTTTATGGCCACTTTTACCACAACCAAAGCAACCATACGTACCGGCTAAGCATTTACCCTCATAATTCCTTCCACATTTAGCACAAGTAAATGATGAAAATCCACCACCATTTCCTCCTTGAGGCTTAGGGTTAGACACCCTATCAAACTTAGGAGGAGCATTGGAGGAACCTTGACCGGAAGATGTTTGTCGGAACTTAGAACGACCATGTCCATCAAATCTTGAACGTGAGAAGTCACCATTATTGATCTTTGCCTTCTTTGTCACCCTAGATCTTTCCTTAAGTTTCTCCTCTTCTATTTATTGAGCATGAACCATAAGACGAGAAATGTCTATATCATTGATAAGCATGGCTATACGACATTCCTTGACCACAACTCAGACACACCCGAAACAAACTTACTCATCCTTGCCCTAGGATCGGCAACCATAGTAGGAGCATATTAAGACAATCGTGTGAACTTCAAAGTATATTCCTTCACACTCATGTTTCCTTAATGAAGGTTGATGAATTCAAGTACCTTTCCCTCCCTCATCTCAAGGTGAAAGAAACTATCAAGGAAAGAAACCTTAAACTTTTCCCAATCGAGAGGACAAGTATATATCTACCGCCCTCTCTTTCATCCTTTGGTTGAACCAAACTTGAGCAATACCCTTGAGTTGATAAACGACCAATTCTGCCTTTTCCACCAGTGTCACTCGCATGATCATCTACACCTTATACACTTTATTAATGAACTCTTGAGGATCTTCCTCAACCTTGGAACCATGAAACTCTGGGGGATTCATTCTAGTGAAGTCCCTCATTCTAGATGCCGCGGTACCTATATTTAGGTTCATAGGGACCACAACCTCCCTATTGGCTTGAGTCATCATGGCTTGGCCAATACTTTAAAAGCACCCCTAAACTCCGCATTAGTCACTTGCTCGGCCAAAGTGTCGACCGGGACTTTCAGAGCTTGAGGAGGACCTTCTCCTTCCACATTCTCATTCGCATTCGTCTTAACGTAAGCTCTTCGAGGGTCCATATCCTAAAAAGCATCGGATAGGGATTATGAGAAAGGACATATAGAGTTAACACTCTATTGCATGACTTAGAGTAATGAAAGAAGTGGGGTTTCCTAAACATCTTATAGATTACTATTCATAAATGTGGCGCGCTTCACACTCGTGAACAAGACTCTACTCAACGTTGCTTATGAGACATCCTAGGACCTTTCTAAACCTTGTACTCTAAATACAAAGTTTGTCACGACCCAAAGTATCCCTAGACGTAACATGGCACATAGGACACCGAATGGCCCTACACAAGCCACTTAGCATACATCATACAAGATAATAGAGCTTAAGAGTTTAAAAGACAGTTTATATCATAAAGAGTTTGTCAAAAACACAACAGAAGTCTAACATAGTCTCAAAGCCATCTAGTAACTCAAGAGTGAGACGTAACCCATACATCACATACAATCTAGAAAAGTAAAGACAATAAGCAATAAAGGATTCGGTCCTCGGAACATGAGGACTCCAATCTTCAAAAACTACTAATGTAATCACTAGCCATGAGGATGCGAAATAGGAGTGTCAGACCCTACAATAGTGAAACAATATAGGCAGGAGTATGCGTTAGTACAAAGAAAGTACCAAGTAACATAGCAATGCATATAAGATACGAAATCATGCTAAAAATGGACTTTACATGGTATGCAATGACCAAGCTAAATCATAAGATAAAAGGGTTAGAAAACATAAATCATAAACATGGTCAATGCAAGCTAAACATATTTAAAACACTTGTTTTGATAATTCTACAAGTAACCTTAGTTCTTTATTGTGGGAGATTTACCTTTAACCGACATAGAGACCATGTGAGCTATAACATGGAGTCCGGTGTCTACCCCACACCGAAAAAGGGTGTCCTCACTTGCCAAGGTAAGAACCATGAACTTCTAGCTTACATGGATCCACTAGCTAATGTCTATCTAAGACACCATCCTATGGTGGCACATAAGTATGGGATAAGGAGATTACTACTAGAAACCCGACCTCAAGCTACTGGAGCGCATCCATCTCAATATCCTCTCATTGCTAAGCATAAATCCCACGAAATAGTGATTAATCTTAACTCTTATCATTATGAGAAATGGTTAATCACCACTTGTCTTATCAGTAGAATAACTCCTTAATCTTGATTCATCTTAGGTGAGAAAACCTTTCAACCTTGTGCATCCTTTATGTGAGAAAACCCTTTCACATTCATGTTTGAGTAGTATGTGAGAAATCCTTTCTCAACAAAACAACAACATTGATACTTCACACTCAAAGCATTCTTAAAATATTTTCATCAATTTCATAAAGAACATGCATATCTTCTTAAATTCATCTCTAATTTTTGAAAGGCTTCATCATAAGATCAATTCTAGAAATAATGGATCATGCATGGGTTCATGAGAATTAAACTTAAAAACATGTAATTATCTCAATTCATGCATAAAAAGACATGAAACAACCAACTAGATCGTAATTGAAAAGAACCTATGAGATTGAGTAAAAACCCTAACTTCCATTGGAGATTCTAACTTGCAAAATTGGAGAATTTAGGAACTCTATGGAGGAAAGGACTCCATAGATGAATACTATCATACCTAAATGCCAAAAGATTGCAATTAATGATGAATTTGGAGACTTGATCTTAAAACCCTAGACTAATTCTTCTTCCTTAGAGAGAGAAATATTTGAGAGAATGAACTTGATCAACTTTTGGGAGTTTAGGAGGATGAATTGAATTGGGTAATTTGGAGGTTAAAGATCATTATATATGGCTTTGGGTAGAAGGTAAAACGACGTTGTATTGATTTAAAACAATTGGGAAAAGACCAAGATGACCTTGATTTAAAATTGCCGAAGTGCCTCTCTAGAGGGGCTTCACGAGCCGTTTAGAGCATGATGGCTCGTCTAGAGTATGATGGCCCGTCCAGTGAGTCATGAAGATGCCCTACCAGACATGGCTTCACTAACTCTGGCATAACTTTTTACTCCGGACTCGAAATTCGGCAAACTTGGCAGCATTGGAAAGAGGATTCAAAGATCTTTAATTTGATAGGTCACGGGCCACCTAACTCATTTTTTCTCTGAAAGATTTGATCATTTGAAATTGATCCAAAATTCTAAGCCTAATAAGTCTCTTTCAGGGATGACTTCACGGTCCATGTGAAGCTTCAAGGACCGTTTAGGCGTCTGTAGTCCTTAACAGTGACCTGGGGTGAGACCTTACTGACTGGGTGACTTGTACGGACCCCTAGACGGGCCGTCCAAGTCACCATGGGTGGTCGGGGCCACCGTCTAGGTGACCCTTGTTTGGGGAAGGTCCTGGATAGTTTTCACGATGCATTTAACGGGCCTTGGACTCCTACACGGCCTGTCTAGGGTGCCGTGAAGGGTCCATGGTACATTTTGGGTTCTTGACTTTCCTGTTTGACCCTTTCTATCCCCTTTTCAAATTCGAGGTGTTACAGGCGCCTACTATAAATCCCCACTAGGCAAGTCAAAACCCAAAATAAAAGTGGAAGACTGTAAATACCTAGAAAGAAATAAGCGAAAGAAAATATAGGTAGAGAAAGTAGGGTTCATAGCATAGATATGTAAATAGGATACAAAATATACAAAACAAGTTCGAAAGTGACTGAGAAAGAAAAATAATATATACAAGAAACCACCTCGGACCTGGTATAACTGGTACAACACATCTACGTACAAATTAGATATATACATCATGTATGTCTAAATCAAAATATAAAATATAGGTAAGTACAAAAGAAGGAAAGAAACAATATTTGGACGCCAAGAACTTACCATGATCCAGGTCTGCGACGGTCATTTGAGATCCAATGCTCAACGAGGGTGTCTCGTGCTGGGAGATGCATGATAAAGCGATGAAGAAGTGTAGCATGAGTACCAAAACACGGGATACTCAATAGGCATCATAATCTGACCAACAACGGTATATTCTTCCAAAAATCCCAATTTCCCTCAAGTAAAAATAGTAGTCACTCTTTTAGAGCTCTATAAGTGGAAAATCTTAGTAAAAATCATTTAAGTTTCTCAAATACAATTTTCCTCTCATTTTCAAATACGAATAGGTCAAAATGCAGATGTCACACTCACGATTACATGCAAAGCATATTCAATACAATCACAATACAATCACATTATACAACAATCCCAGTAGACGTACTAACCTGGAACCCCAGCTAGTCCAAATCCAAATCCAAGGTCTCATGCACACAAATATATAATAAAGCGATAAAAACTTGAAATGATAAAAAGGCACACAATTCAACCAAGTCAAATCAACACGCATAACTCTAAGTTTCATGCCACCTAAAAGCATTCTAAGGATTCTAAAGTTTCAATCAAAGCTAAGAATCAACATAAACTAAGGTTTATCGACTACACACTAAGCTAAATAACTCAAAAATGACCAAAATATATAATATATGGATCATGCAAACCAAAAATTTAATTCTAAAGCTTTCTTAACGATCAATACTACTGGATATATATAGACAATCTATCTAAATCAAGTCTAAAGAGAAGAAATCATAACCTACCTCGAGGCCAAACCGCACCCGAACCTCTAAATCGGAGCTTTTCCTTTCAAAAGTGCCTCCGAGTGATGCCACACTATCATATTAGTGATGAGAACATCAAAATAGGCAAAATAATAGTCAAATTGCAATAAAACACTTTAGTATAAAAAATCAGGTCAAAATAAGATCGTGAGATCCGTGTGAGGAATAAAAAAGTAAACTCCATCACAATGTCCCACCTAGCTCAAGAAGCTTGTTCCCAAAAAGGGACACAATCCAAGCAGCAAACTAGCCTAAAATAGCCCACTAATTTTAAGCTCATGAGTGATAAAAATGGCAATTCAAGAGAGAAATCAAACGAAAGTTACAAAATTAACGAAGAATTAACGATCCATACAACGAGTCCACACAATCCCACGATAATTTCCAAAAATTCCCACTAATTTTGGTTCAAAATTGAGATCCAAAGTCACCCCAAAGGGTTGGTCATAAAAAATGCATGCTGAAATTCTAGATAAACTTATTTCTAACTTCTAGTCATTTACCTCTGCGAATGTGAGGCCGATCCACAAACGTAGTGGTCAAGTTGACTGACCCTCCGCGAGTGCAAAGCATAGCCCGCAAATGCGGTGGCTAAAAATAATACACTCTGTTCTCGTAGAGATCATCACATGAATGCGATTCATTCAAAACCTCGTGAATGCAACGAACTATGCTACCTCACCAAAATCAAATTTTCAAACTTAATGAAAGAAATGAAACAACCAAAGGAGGACATCTCAATAGAATTTTGATCAAATCAACACTTACAAAGGCAAACAGAATAATAAAATTCCAAATGCCACAAAATTACCCCCAAAACCTCGGGATCTGAACCAAAGGTTGTTCTAGACCAAAAGCAACATTCTAGAACTTACCGCCTTGATAGAATTCTCATCCGAGCATATTTTCAAAAAATATTGCCCGAAGTCAAACTGTTGCCAAACTTTCACAACTATTTCGCCTTACGACTCAAACTCACGTTGAAGGCCTTAAAACCCAAACCAACCATGCCACTAGCCCAAAATAGACCTTTCAGAGTTGATGGAACTAACATTAATCTTATACAACATCAAATTCTCCAAATGTTGACCAAAGTCAACTCTTTCACTTAGAAACCTCCAATAGAGAAAAACTCACCCAACTCACTCCTGACCACCTCAAGAAATGTGTCACCCATCCCAACACACCAAAAATACTACGAGAAGGAGCAAAATAGTAAAATGGACATAAAACAAGCAAATGACCATGAGGGGCATTGCAACATCCACTACTAAAATGACTTTTGTCCTCGAAAGTAAAAGAAAAGAAAGCACCTAAAGGCAAGAAAAGAGGAGGATATCGGGTTCGCATCTCAAGCTTAGCCACCCTAGTAGAATGTTAAAGTGGATGATGCCTCGACTGAACCTTCACCGATGGAATCTCCTTAGACATTAACTTCCTAACTTGCATGTCTAGAGTAGCTATAGGGTGGCGATGAGATTCGATCGCAGGACCTCTACCTGCTCTGATACCATGTTGAAGTGTGTGACCATCTTATAAAAAAGCTTAAGCTGTTAGAGAGGGCACACTTTTATTAATTAATTATATTCTCAACACAACCCCTCACGTGTGGGCCTGATTTGTTTTTCATGGGCCAAACACATAGAAATTCTTTTTAATATGGGTGGCGATGAGATTCGATCGCAGGACCTCTACCTGCTCTGATACCATGTTGAAGTGTGTGACCATCTTATAAAAAAGCTTAAGCTGTTAGAGAGGGCACACTTTTATTAATTAATTATATTCTCAACATGAAAGACGTCGTTCGAATTTACCCCATCCTGACACTTATCCGCTACCTGAAACTGCACCACAACTAGAACCTAAGAATTCTTCAAGATCTGGTCCTCTTGAGCCTACTCATAGATCTACAAGAGTTTCTCGTACTCCCAATTGGTATGACTTTTCCTCTACTTTATCCAACATTTTTGTTCCAACTTACTACTCACAAGCTTTCAAGCATGGATGTTAGCCAGAAAGCAATCGAGGAAGAGCTTTTGGCTCTTAATGAAAATGACACATGGGACATAGTTTCATGTCCTTCAAATATCCGCCCAATTGGATGTAAATGGATTTATTCAATTAAACTTCATTTGATAGAAATCTTAATCGGTATAAAGTTCGATTGGTTGTTCTTGGTAACACATACAAGTATGGGGTGGACTATACAGAGACTTTTGTACCGTGGAAAAAATGACTACGGTGTGAACTATTATTGCTGTTTCACAAAACTGGCCTCATTATCAAAGAGATGTCAAAATGCTTTTCTCCATAGTGATCTTGAAGAAGATATTTTTATGAAACCTCCACCTAGTTTGTTCTCATTACCTACATCAGATGTATGCAAGTTGAAGAGGTATTTGTATGATTTAAAACAAGCTCCTAGAGCTTGGTTTGATAAGTTCTGGTCTATTTTGCTACAGTTTTCTTTTGAGGAGAGAAAATATGACTCATCTAGTTTCTTCGGAAAACATCTACAGGTTGTGTTCTTCTTTTGGTGTATGTAGATGAAATTATTATCATAGGAACCGATTTTTCATTAATCACTATCCTCCAACGACAGCTTAAATATTCTTTTTGGATGAAAGATCTTGGTACTTTTACATATTTCTCAGGTTTGGAAGTTCATAATGATGCTTTAGGTGTGTTTTTAAACCAACACAAATAAACTCAGGATCTGATTTCTTTGGCTAGTCTTCAAGATTACTCCTCCGTAGATACTCCAGTAGAATAAAATGTGAAGTTTCATCGTGAGGAAGGTGATCTTTTACCGATCCAACTATATTTCAAAATTAGTTGGGAGTCTAAATTATCTTACTATTACTTAACATGATATCTCTTTTGCAGTTCAACAAGTTAATCAATTTATGCGAACTCCTCCTCATTTCCACTTGGTGGTTATTCTTCATATAATTTGGTATCTTCTAGAAACATCTACTCGTGGATTGTTCTTTCCAAGTGGTTCTCCTATTCGTCTTAATGCTTTTAGTCATTCTGATTGGGTGGGATGTCCTGATACTCATCATTCAGTCACTAGTTGGTGCATGTTTCTCGGAGAGTCGTTGATATTTTGGAAGAGTAAGAAGTAAGATCGTGTGTTAAAATTTTCAAAGAGGCTGAATATCGATCGATGTTTACTTTTCTCTATGCACAATACAAGTGTTATTCAGATTGCTACTACTTCAGTTTTTCATGACACGACCAAACAAATCGAAGTAGATTTTCATTATATACTAGAAATTATAGATCAAGGAGTCATTACTCTTCCACATGTGTCCAGTGATCTTCAAATAGCTGATGCATTTACAAAATCCATGGCACGGCAACACCATCAATTTCTACTAGGAAAATTGTTGCTTCTTGATCCACCAACATCAATTGAGGGGGTGGGGGATGTAAGCATGATGGACAGCTGAATAATTGTATATATTAATGTAATTATATAGTTCTATAAATTAGTATTATTATATAGATTTGTTAAAGAATCAAAGAAATAAATATTGTGATAGAATTGTTGATTTGGAAGGATAGCAAATCAAATTTAGATGGATTGAATAACATATTTGTAGATAGAATAGTGATCTTTAGGGATAGGAAAGGCGGATATTTAGGGTTGTGTAATCTTTATACTCTCTATTTAATGGAAAGACTCTCTCACTTTGAGAGGCAGTCAGCAGAAAATTGACATTTTACTTAATTATTGGCTCTTGATACCATATGAAGTATTAAGCTACCAGTAGAATAAAAGGAACGATGTGTTTTATTGATTGTAGACTAAATATATTAATTGTATACAACTTCTACAACCCGGAGATAAACTAAGAAAAAGGTAAGATAACCTAAATACAAGGAGAAAGTTATAACAGAGTCCTAAAGAGCAGGTACTACTAAATCTAATCCGCTATTATGCCCCCAAAAGTTGGTGGTGTCAGAAACACCCAACTTGGAAAATTGTTGGACAAAAGAAGCTTTGGGAAGAGGTTTTGTGAGTATATCAGCCACTTGATCAACTAAGTGAAGGTGGTGAACTTCAATATCCTTGTTCTAAACTTGTTCACGAACAAAGTTGAAACAAATGGCGACATGCTCCATCCTACTATGGAAAACCGGATTGGAACAAATGTAAGTGGTGTTGATGTTATCACAGAAAACCTGTGGAACTCCCTTAAGTGAAAGCGAATTTCATGAAGAAGATTTGTGAGCTATTAGTTTCTGCAATAGCAACAACCACAACTCTATACTCAACTTTTGTAAAGGGCCGAGTTATGGACCATTGTTTCTTGAAGGACAAGGATATTGGTGTAATACTCAAGAAGGTAATATAGCGAGAGGTAGAAATGCGATCATTTGGATCACTAGCCCAATCTTAATCAGAATAAATAACTGTCACGACCTAGGGGTACCCCCTAGATGTAACAAGGCGTACAAGACCCCGGGAGGACTCATAAAAGCCCCTTAGCATATCATAACATAAAGTAATAGAAATGAGCGAAAATTTAAAACATTTTTCATAACATCAAAGTTTCATAAAACGAAGCAGAAGTCTATTACACTTGTCTCAAACCATCTAAAACATGAATATCTTGGGACACAACCCATACAAAAGTTCTAAACATAAAATGAAAGACAAAAGGACATGGTGGTCAAACCCTCGAATGCTATGAGGACTCACCAAATCTTCACTTCTTTCTCTACTATGAACCTAGCCATAGGGATGGAAGTTGATATCGCCAGACCCTACATTTGATAAGAATGTAGGCAAGAGTATGCATCAGTACAGACATGTACTAAATATGATGGCTAGCATAAATCATTGACATAGGCATAACATAAGCATTACTCAACATAAGACATAGGCTATAAGCATAAGAGATAACAACATAAGTCATAAGAATATTCAATGCACATAATCATCATACTATAAGAGGAACACTTCTCAAGTAACCTCAACTTTTTCTTACTCAATACATAGGTCATCACCTCTAGTCATACATATCATGAAAGGCGACTCAAGTAACAATCCAAGTTAATCCAACATCATAACAAGTAAATCTCATATTAAAACATACTTACGATACTTCCTTGAAGTAACCTTGTTTCATCATAAACATGCTACCTTGATTAGGGATTAGTCCCTCGTTAGCTATTCTTACTATTTATGGAAGAGTACTTCTTTACTAGTCCAAGACACGTCATTACGCATGAATGGTTACGATTTACCAATTCAAGGCTACCAAGGAAAAACACCTCATTATGCTAGACCAAGGTATCATGGAAAGCACCTTACTATGCAAGTCCAAGCTACTCAAGGAAGGGTACTATTTCTCAATCCAAGCTATCATAATATGGTGGGGCTTCACCAAGTCAAGCTACTATGCAAAACACTCTATTGTGCTTAGTTCAAGCTAACCATTGGAAGGGTACTATTGCTCAATCCAAGGCTATCCATGAGATCTACTAACTCAAGCTACCATGCATGGTATTATCTTACCAAGTCAAGCTATTCATGAAGGGATCTCATACCACTACTTCAAGCTATCATAGTTCTAACATGCTTTGATTCATTTAAGGTGAGGAAGCCTTTAAACCAAGAATCGTTCTATGTGAGAAAATCTTTCACATTAATGTTCATATGTGTTTATGAGAATGTCCTTTCAATCAACACAACAACAATATCATAAGCATTGACACTTTACTCTCAAAGCATCCTTAAAGCATTTTCATAGATTTCATAATAACATGCATAATCTCATATATTCATAATATAGATCATGTGGGTAAATCCTTCCACAACAATCCTATCTACAATTCAACTTTCATCATATAAGCTTTACTCTCAAAGCCCTAGTCATCATAATTCATCACATTAGCTTTACTCTAAAAACCCTACTAATTATCATTCATCATACATGCCTTAGTATCAAGACAATTCTAATCTCAAAGCCTACAAGCCATAAGTAATCATATTTACTTGATCTCAATCAATTCATGTTTATATGCTTTACTCTTAAGCAATTCACATCTATATGCTTCAATCTCAAGAAATCTAATCATACTGCATCATATAGTCCCCAATCTCAAGCACTACTAATCATGATTCATCATGTATACCTTAATATCAATCAATTCATGTCTATATGCTTAAATCTCAAGCAATCTACAATGTATTTCATCATCTTTCTAGAAATGGGTTAGGCATGGGTACATGTAAATTCATTCTAAAAACATGTAATTATATCAATTCAATCATAAACAATCATAATCCACTCAATCGGATCAATACCCATAACATTAGAAGAAACCCTAACTAGAATTGGGAAATTCTTCTTCTAAATTGGGGAAATCATGGGGGCTCCATGGATGAAAAACCATCATATCTTGATTACAAATCCCACAAATTCTTGAGGAATGGAGACTTGATCTTGACCCTAGCTCCAACTCTTTCTTCTTCTTCAAGTTCTGGAGAGAAATATTTGAGAGGATGAACTTTGGGATTTGTTTTGGGGTTTTGGAAATAATGTCTTGAATGGTGAGTTTAAAGGGTTACTTATATAGGTGTACTAGGCTTAGGCAAAATGAACCCACTTTAATTTAACTAAAATCGGAAAGTCCCAAAATGCCCTTCACTTGTCCGTCCACTGTCCACCTTCACGGAGTGATCCACGAGCCGTGGTCCCCACCACTGGTCGTGGTCCCTCTCGTGGTCATGGACCAGTTGCTAGGCCACTTTCCTTTGGCCCTTAAAAGTTGAAGGCATCACCATGAGCCTTCGCACGAGCCGTGGTCATCACCACTGGCCCTGAAGTGGCTCGTGAAGTTGAGCCCAACTTGAGGCAGCCTTGGGGAGATACTGTCTCACCACCACAGGTGGAATAATGATCCGTGGTGGCCACCACGAACCATCAAGGTTATCGTGGAAGTGGGAAGTACCTTGGCAAGGTTGGGCAGCCTTGGCCCATCCCTTGGCCCTTGCCTTTTTTTCTTGGCTCTTGCCCCCTTGTCTTGGCTTGTTTCCCTGACACTTAGCCCTAGTTGGCCTACTAGACTATGGGGTGTTACAATATCCAAATGAGAATATGGAGCTTTAAAAATTTGTATGCCATATTGGCACGTGTGACGAAGATAACGAAGTAGTCGCTTCGCTGCTTTCCATTGAGATTGGTGTTGACTGTGCATAAATTGAGAGAGCTTGCTTACTGTGAAGGCAATATCATGACGTGTAAGGATAAATAGTGAAACTTTCCAATTACCCACCGATAAAGAGTACCATCAACTGGAGGATGATTCATTGAAGCAGTCAAAATGGTAGTTAAGGTCATAGACGTGGGAGCTCCTTTACCGCCTAGCATGCCAACATTGTCTAAAAGATAAGCAATATACTTGTGCTGGGAAAAAAAAAGGCCAGCAGTAGAAGAGATAATCTCAACACCCAAAAAATAATGGAGTTGTCCAAGGTCTTTTAAGGCGAAAATAGTGGAAAAACCATCTATTATATGACGAACCCCACAAATTTGATTTCCAGTGATGATTATATCATTCACATAGATACAAACATAAACAATGAATCCAAAATTATGCAAAATAATTAAAGAATCAGATTGGGAATTGACAAATCTAACAGTTAGATAATAATTTCCGAGCTCATTGTACAGAGCTCGGGGACCGATTTCAATCCATAGATTGCTTTATTCAACTTGCAGAAATGGGTCGAGAGACTTTGATCTTCAAATCTTAGTGGTTGCATCATATAAACTTCTTGCTCAAGGCGTCCTTGTAATAATGCATTGTGACATCAATTTGATCGATTGGTTAGTTGTACTACGTTGCAATGGGAAGCACCAACCGAACAGTAACTGGTTTGAATACCAGGCTCAAGGTGGAATGGAATTCATCCCTTTGAAATAATCCGAGATTTGTAACTATCAATGGAACCACAACATTTATATTTTATATGACGCAACCACTTGCACTCAACCACATTCATCGAGGAGAAACTGGAACAAAATATCATGTTTGATTCCTAACAAGTGGATCAAATTCAGCTTGCATGGATTCTCTCTAGTGAGGGTAACTACATGCTTGTTTGTACGTTGGAGGAACAAAGGACAAAAAGAGTTTAACACTGACACTAAACTACTTGGGTTTCAGGCTACTTATTTTGGAGCGTGTGACCATGGGATGCCTTGAAGTGGTCATCACATGTGAAGGAACAAATGAATTCAAAGCAAGTGCAAGTTGGGAAGGGTTATCGTCAGATGAGTAAGAAGGTAGGTTTAGGGCGGTATAGGGGAAGGGGTGGTAACACTAAGGTACTTAGTTGTTGGTAATTTTTCTATTATAGGTGATTAACAGTGTGGATGTGGTTGGGGTTGAGTATAATCGGGTGGTGGTGTAATAGTGGGTGGCAATGAAAGAGAGGATAAAGTATGAGAATTACTTGATGTAACAGAGACACCTTTTGATCTGACAGGCATTGAGTGGGGTAGT
Source organism: Solanum tuberosum (assembly GCF_000226075.1). NCBI lineage: Eukaryota > Viridiplantae > Streptophyta > Magnoliopsida > Solanales > Solanaceae > Solanum > Solanum tuberosum. Next base: position 2,897,884 of record NW_006238940.1, on the reverse strand, counting down.
GGAGAGTGCACATGCAGAGTATCTAGGAGTGGATGAGAAGAAGCTAATCTTGACAGTTTATTAGTCATAGGTAGAACATCTAAACAAATTTTCCAAGCAATATCACTACTGAGTTGAATTTTTAGATTTGGAAAACATATTATGAATAGGATAGGTGTCTTCCAAAAAAAAAAGAACATCCCTAGATAAGTACCATTTATTTTTTATGAGATCAAAACATTGATGGAAGTAATAATTATTATAAAATCCTAAATATACACAAGGACTAGATTTTGGCTCTAATTTATTTTTGGCTTATTGTTTAAGCCACGGGGACCATAAACAATCAAAATCTCTAAGGGATTCATAATGTTTAGCCTTTTGAAAAAAAAATTCATAGGGGATTTATTTTGTAAGTTTGGAATGGTCAGACGGTTTATAAGGCACATTTATTGGTGACAGGCAAAACTCTAAGAAGATGAGGGCAACAAGGCTTAGTTTAACAAGGTTTTTGCAGTATCAACTACAAGCCTTTGTCTACGTTTAACTGATGCCACTCTTTGAGGCATGTATGGAGGTGCCAATACCATGAGTTTTGAGATATCAAGATAAATCTTGAAACTCACCACTACTGTCATTATAGAGAGACCAATTTTTGGTTTGAAATTGACGCTCATGTAAGGGATGTAAAGTTTGAAAGACCTCAAGAACTTCCTTTTTTGATTTTATATTGAACAACCATGTGTATTTTGAGTATTGGTCAACAAATAAGGTATAATATCTCTTGTTATCAATTGTCAAAATAGGAGATGGACCCCATAAATTAGTATAAATTATTTGCGAATGAATTTTCAGAAAAAGATGACATGTGCAGTTTATCAGAATAAGAAGAATTACTAACGAAAGCGGTTCTAGAATGTGAAACTGAAAGAGAAAATTGATGTAAAATCGTGTTTAAAGTACGATGATTAGGATTGCCTAAATGTTGGTGCCACAAGTGTAGATGAATGACAACATTGCAATGAGAGGAATGATGTGCACTACCTGACGGCCACTCATAGAGCCCATCTCTATTTTACCCGTGAAACAGAGGTGCCCCCGTGCTCAGATCCTCCACAAAATAAGAAAGAGGAAGAATTCAATGGACATATGGTTATCGCGGTGAAATTTGGAAACATAAAGAAGATTATTTTTTATAGAATGAGAACATGTGGTATTGAGAAGCTTAAATTACTTATTCGATACACTTACGTTAGTGTTACCGGTATGAGATATTGGAATAGTGTTACTATTCCCCATTGGTATCTCCTCTGGATTATGGTAGGTGAGCACATCAATGAATTTTTGCGCAGTACATGCCATATCATTAGTGGCGCTTGTATCAACAATCCAAGGAGCCTATTGAGTTGAAGAGCGAGCAACATAGTTTACCCGAGCTTGTAGGTGATTATGTGATTGTGATTTGCAAAAACCTTAGATGAATGACTAGGAAGGTCACCTAACTAGCACTTCAAACTACTGTAGGTTATTTTTACCACTACGCCATGGTTGGGCACGCCATGATTGATTGATGTTAGGGGAATTTGCATTTGGACGCCTGTTAGAGTTGTTTCCTTGCAACGATGCATGTTTGTTTGCTATGCACTTGCAACATTAATTGGTGTTGAGAGTGGCTTCTTTACTTCTTCATGTTTGATGAAAAGTTCATGGTCAAGAAAATTTTCATAATGTTTTAGATAAGATATAGTAGAATCTCTTGCACTGATAGTGGCATATATTTCACGGAATTTAGGTCCCAGTCCAATGAGGATTTTGACAATCAGTTCCTCATTGGACACATGAACTCCAACAGTGGCAAGTTTATCACAAAGAGATAGAACTTGGTGTAGATAATCAACGATAGGAAGGGTTTATTTTGAGAGGCGGGCCAGGCGATCGTGCAAACTAAAGATCATTGTTTGCAATTTATTGGCATATGCAGTGTGCAAAACATGTCAAGCAGCCTAGAAAGTTGATGCAATTGCAATCGTAGCAGTAAGAGTAGGATCAACTGTGGCCAAGATAACATTTTGAATGAGCTCAACTTGGTGATAACATAACAAATGTAGGATTTTCGACGTCCTAATTATTTTTGAGCCATTGTACGAGCAGGGGCTGGGCGAGAACCGTCGAGATAGCCAAAAAGGTTGTGACCATGCATAATCATGGGCACTTATGCTTTCCAATGGGAAAATTTGTGGTTTAGTTAATTTGATAGGTAACCGGGTGACAAGATTAAATTAATTTATTGATGTATTAGCATCGAAGTTGGTTATAATGATTTTTGGGGCCATTTTGACTACAAGGGTGGGAGAGTTTCTCGACAAAATTTTATGTTAGCATGATGGACAGCTGAATAAATGTATATAATAATTTAATTATATAGTTCTATAAATTAGTATTATTATATAGATTTGTTGTAGAATTAGAGAAATAAATATTGTGATAGAATAGATAATTTGGAGGGATAGCGAAGCAGATTTAAAGGGATTGAATAGAGATTTGTAGAGACAGAATAATTGATCTTTATGGATAGGCATGCCGGATCTTTAGGGATGTGTAATATTCATACACCCAATTTAATGGAAAGACTCTCTCACTTTGAGAGACATTAAACAGAAAAATTGACATGGTATCAGAACCAAGTCCATACCCGTTTGGGCTCCCGGTTCACGCTCCATTCGGGCCTGGGCGTGAAGGGAGTGTTAGAGTGGGTAAAAGTCCCACATTTGTTGAGAATTAGAGTGGTAGTCTCCTTATATGGACTTAGGCAATCCTCCTCTAATGAGCTAACTTTTGGGGTTAAGTTATGGCCAAGTTCAATCCTAGGACTTTTGTTCTTCGTCATTCTAGTTGTTTTCTTGAGTTCTTGTAGTTTTCATCTATATCTATTTATCTATATATATATATATATATATAACTGTAAAAGCATGAACTCCTAACTTAAACTTTAAATTACTATAATATCCCTAACTTAGGTTGTGACTTTTTCGATGAGTTGTGACTTTTCCAAAGAGTTGTGACTTTTTCAATATGTTGTGACTTTTTCAAAGGGTTGTGACTTCTAGGAAAGGTCATGACTTTTCAGATAAGACACAAAAAATACTTGTTAAAGAGTTGTGACTTTTTCAATAAGTTGTGACTTTTCCAAAGGGTTGTGACTTCTCGAAAAGGTCATGACTTTTCAGATAAGACACAAAAAATACTTGTTCATACTACCCATTGTTGACTATAAATAGAGGGGTTTCCTCTCATTTCTCAACCACAATTATTTTTTAATCTTCTACTCTTCTTCTTCTTGCATTTTTTTTTTTTTGTTGAGTGAGTTCGAAGCTTAGCGGAATTGAGGTACCATTATTTTAATGAAGTAAATCGTTCTATCCTAAGAGGGCATATTCCATAACCTCGAGTACTTGAGGAAAATTATTTTGATGATACAATCATTTTTTTTTCTCTTAATATATACATTAGTATGTAATGTTCCAATATATGAAGTTAGCATGATATAGTCTAAATTCATTTGTTTTTGTTAACAATTTCTCTTGTGATGTAGATATATGCTTTTGAATATATTTTTCCAAAGTTTAGAGAATTGTCACAATTTGTTTTTTGATGCTCAAGACAAAATAATGACTTTATTTATCAATGATACTTATGTGATTTAGATTGTCAGGAATTTTGCTTCAAATAGGTATTACTATATAAACATTGCCCTTTTGTTTTACTTATGTACTATCATCTATCATATATATTTTTTTTATATATATATATAAAAGAGAACCTTAGGCCCGCCTACGTAGCACCACCACAAACAAGAATTCCCTTTTAATTTATTTATTTACAAAAATACCCTTCCCATTTCATGAAGAGTTGCGACTTTAATGAAGAGTTACAACTTTAATGAAGAGTTGTGACTTTTATGAAAAGTTGTGACTTTTATGAAAAGTTGCGACTTTTATGAAAAGTTCTGACTTTTATGAAAGGTTATGACCTTTTCGAAGCGTTGCAACTTTTCCAAATAGTTGTAACCTTTCCGATAAGGCACAATTAACATTTGTTCACACTGCCCTTTATTGTCTATAAATAGAGGGAATTCCTCTCATGTTCAAACAACGAAAATTCTGAACCTCTTCTTCTTCTTCACAATTAAATATAAATATTTATTTATGCACTTTGCTCTTGTTGAGTGGCTCACTGACACCATTGTTTATGTTATATAACTTGATATATATTTTTACAGTCATTAATTAATGCTTATGTTATTAAGGATAAGATGTAATAATTTTCATTTTCCTTTACATTATGAATGTGTGTTGCTAATCTTGTATGTAAGATAATATAGTGTTTTACTTTTAATGACTGTTTTATGAAAAGTTGTGACTTTTATGAAAGGTTATGACCTTTCTGAAGCGTTGCAACTTTTCCAAATAGTTGTAACCTTTCCGATAAGGCACAATTAACATTTGTTCACACTACCCTTTGTTATCTATAAATATAGGGAATTCTTCTCATTTTCAAACAACGAAAATTCTGAACCTCTTCTTCTTCTTCACAATTAAATATAAATATTTATTTATGTACTTTGCTCCTGTTGAGTGTCTCACTGACACCATTGCTTATGTTACAGATCCTGGTATGTATTTTTACAGTCATTAATTTATGCTTATATTATTAAGGAGGGATTTCAAATCTTAAGACTTTGTTAGCGTTGTCTCCTGTTTTAACCTTGCCAGAGAAGGGTGTGGATTTCACTGTTTATTGCGATGCCTCTTGACTCGGGATAGGTGGTGTTCTGATGCAGAAAGGTAAGGTGATTGCTTATGCTTCTAGGAAGTTGAAGACCCATGAGAGAAACTACTCTACCCATGATTTAGAGTTGTTAGCCGTAGTGTTTGTTCTTAAGCTGTGGTGACATTATCTGTATGGAGTTCATTCTGAGGTTTTCACAGATCATTGGAGTCTTCAACATATCTTCAGTCAGAGAGATTTGAACTTGAGGCAGCGTAAATGACTGGAACTTTTGAAGGACTACGATATAACTCTTTTTTATCATTAAGGGAGGCCAATGTGGTGGTCGATTCTTTGAGTATGAATAATTCTAGCATGGAAAGTCCTACCGTTATTAGTGTGAAAGATAGACCATTAGCTAGAGATGTATAAAGATTAGCCAATACTCTCGTCCGATTGCAGATCTCTAAGGAGATAGGAAGTTTGATTGCTTTTATTGAGGGTTGTTCTTCATTAGTTGAGCAGATTCGTGATCACCAGTTTGATGATGAGAAACTATGTCTCATTCCATATAATGTGATGACAGAGGAACCAAGGCGGTTGTCCTTAATTATGATGGTGTCTTGCGAACGTCACGACCCGAGCCTACACCCTGGACGTGGCCGGCACTCAAGAACCATTGCTAGTCCCAAGCGAACCCTCATCCTTGCTGAGTACAAGCAGAAGACTAACTCAAGCATATATAAGCATCAAATTGAAAGAAACGTTTAAAAACAGTTTACTAATCTCAAAACTTTGCTGAATATAATGAGTATGGAACATTAGTTTTAAATGAAACATCTGAAACTGAAAGACTCTCTAAAATTGTCTATCTATGAAGCCTCTACTATACAAAGATGAGTGTTGGGACAAGACCCACGACTCCTCAAAAGAACTACTACTAGAAACTCATAAAATTGGAGTGCTCCGAAAGCAAAGAAACCTCAGTCGAAAGCTGACGAGCGGATGAAGTGATCTCAACAAACTCTTGTTGAGGATCCTAATAACCAGTATCCACATCATTAAAATATGCAAGTCGAATGACATCAATACATTGAATGTACGAGTATGTAATATAGTTGAATAACAAATAACTGAAATAAAGGACTGCAATAGATAACAATGTACTCAAGTTGAATGTAAAGAAATAAAGGAGTTAAATTATTTAAAGCTTTTCAAAATACTTTCTCATCTCTGAAGTCAACATAATAAGTGATATATAAGAATACACTTTAACTCTATTGGGAGATTCTCTAACCGACAAACATCATTATCAGCTACATGATGATACAATGTCTTGCCCACGCTGCCAGAATTGTCCTATACCTTGCCGGGATATAGGACACCTCAACTAAGGAGATCCACTAAGCTCTGCCTGAAGGCACTTAGGATTCATCTAAAAATTATGATCTTGTACCCATGTTCCCATATTAGTGTTCAATACTACTCCTAATAATATATACTCATGCCTAATGCTTAAAAACATACTCTTCCTCTGGTTTGAGATAATTGCTCAAACTATACTCTTAATATATGTAACTGCTCTTGAAATATCTTTGAACTTATAACTCATTTAGAAATCAAAATTTTCTTTTATCAATGTAAAAACTTATACCTTTGGGAATACTTAGTTCTGTTATACTCTTACTCAATTCATATTTGAAAATTCTTTCTCAAATAAATATATCAAAATCATCTTGTGATATGATCATTGATGACTCGGAAAGTCATACTGCATAAACATTAATGGCATAACTAGATACCATACTGCTTAAACATTGATGGCAAACTCGATTATCATACTAATCATGTTTAAGAAACTTTTTCTCAATACTCATCTTTCTTTCCTCAAAAACTCAGTTTAAAACTTAAGTGTTGACTTTAAAAAGTTTCTCAATAGTTGTAACTCAAATCATAGGGTTCATATGGAATTATGGACATAAACAACTCAACTCAGGGATCTTAATAGCAATAAGGAAACTCAGTACTTAGAACTCAAGAACTCGAAACTCATAACTCAACGATATTTCTCCTCTCAAAAATACTCAATTCATAGGGTTCATGCTAAAATATAGACATGAACGAAACAACTCAAGAATTTTAATGCATAACATATAGAACTTTAATAATTAGGAATAGAATTTCAAAGAACTCAATATCAACTCATCTCAAGGATATTCAAATCTAGGGATTGAATCCTAGATTAATCTTTTACTGATTTGAAAGTAGATGTAGGGAGTGAGGACGAAATAGCCCAACACTATCATAGACTTACATACCTGGAAGAAGAAGGTTCTTGAAGAATTTTGAAGACGAACTTGGTTATAAGCCTTGAAACCCTAGCTTGAAGGAGAACGATCAAGAAAACCTTTCTTGAGATTCTTGAATTACTTTCTTGAAATCACTAGGGCCATGAATTATAATTTTCCTTAGTAATTCATAATTTTATGGAGGAATTTGAGTTGGAAAGAATGAAGTTCTTGGAGAAGGACTTATATTGAAGAAGAATCTTGAAAAAGATTGAAAATATCTTGAATGGAGTCTTTTACTTTGATTTTTCCTTTGTGTTTTGTCTTAAGGTTTGAGAGAGAAGAGAATGATGGATTAAGAGATGAAAATATTATTATTTTGAGTCTCTAATTAGTGAAGAAATTCGTTTAGGGTTTTCTTAGAGGTAAAAAGACAAAAATGACCTTTTTAATGTTTTCCCGTCGACTAATTCGTCAACGCACTATATCAGGTTACTAAAATGGTCATACCTTTTTACTCAAACCTCGGATCGCTGTGAAAATAGTGGAGTTGGAAAGACGATTCAAATACCTCTAATTGGATAGGTTATGGGCCACATAACGCTTTATATTCTAAGAGATATGGTCATTTGAAGTTGGCCCAAGTAGAATCTTACATCAAAACTTAATCGATACGGAAGCTTTCAACTCTACTTTGTGCTAGGAGTTTCTAGTGACCATATTTGATTTTCAAAATCATTCCCACACTAAATAATTTACCTTTAAATATATGGGAAACTTAAGAATCACACGATATGACCCTACAAGTAAATGAAGAATGATTCGAGTCATTACTTAGAAATTTTCGAGGTGTTACAATATCTCCCTCTTGGGATTATTCATCCTCGAATGACGGTTAGACTAGGTATGGAACGAGGTTGCTCTCAATATATTCAAGCTTAACCCAAATTCTTAGGTTCGGGTTCTATACCTCTCTATAGGGAATCTCATCCAAGAATACTACTCTTTACCATTACACTGGGCTCATATAAAGAATCACCTAATGTTAATAACACAACATTCAAGGTTATTACTCTAACAACTCCATGAAATCCTACAAACTAGATCCTTAAGAAGTTCTCATTCTCTCATCATCTCTGCTATACCAACTAGAATTTCCCGATTACTATTCGAAACCACCTAATGGTTCTTATTTAACTATTTCTCATAGTAAAACCTCATCCTCCTCTTCCTCCTTATTTATAACATTAGATGGAATTATCACACTATCATTATCACGATAAAAACATTAGCCTTCTCCTTCTAACATTATTCCACTACAACAAGGACCTATTGATATACCGTGAGTTTACGGTATTTCTAA
>NW_006238940.1:2888757-2889387 GCF_000226075.1 Solanum tuberosum | reverse complement strand
GTGGGGCAGGCATAGGGCGGTGACCCCATTATCCCAGCTCACGCCGACGTTGTCCCAGGCTCCTCTTCTCAGGCAGCTAGTATGGCTCCTAGCTCTTCCCGGTCCACACCACAGTTGGGAGCGACGGTTGTCCCGATGGCCAGAGTACAGAAGTTAGAGGCACAGATGGCCACACTGCTACATCACATTCAGCCGTGGATGCAAAAGTTGATTGCCGAGTCCGAGGCTAGAATGGAGCGCAGAATGGAGGGGATGATGAACCGGAAGGTCCAGGCTGTTAATAAGCGCCTTGATTCTTTTGAGTTGCGCGTCCTCGAGCGATCAGTTTCGGGCATAGACCTATTTGCTTTGCAGGTTGACTTAGCTAGTCTCCGGACTGACGTTGATGCCCTTCTTGCTGCACCTTCAGTTGAGACTCAGGCTGCTCCTACTGCACTGGCTGATGATACAGTGCTAGAGGCTCTATTCTGTGGGACCGCCGAGGAGGGGCCTGTATCGACACATGCCAAGGGCAAGCGGCACCGCCCTCATCGCACGGAGGAAGAGAAAGCTCATAAAAAATAGCGTCGGCAGGAGAAGGAGGCTAGGAGGGCTTCGATTGCAGACGAAGAATTGCGCCAAAGGAGGGTG
>NW_006238940.1:2887155-2887266 GCF_000226075.1 Solanum tuberosum | reverse complement strand
TTCTAAGTGTGGAGCTACGGAGGGGATTGACGGACTGTAGATCGATCTACGGTCCGTGTTGTCGGTCCGTCGTTTGCTTCAGAGAAGCTGATTTTTGGAAGCTGAAATATT
>NW_006238940.1:2868566-2886076 GCF_000226075.1 Solanum tuberosum | reverse complement strand
TTCCTCGTGGGATTGACCCCAACCTACAAGTTGGGTTCTTTACTTGATAACGATCGCTTATGCTTCTGAAAGGAGGTGTAATTTGAGCGTATCAAATTTTGGCGCCGCTGCCGGGGAAACTGGCTTTTAGATTTAGTTTTAACTACATTATTGAACATTTGTCAAATATTTCCTAATTTTACTTTTTCTCTTTGTTTTTGTCTCTCTCAAGTTCCGACTCAAGTGTATGCCAAGTACACGGAACCAAGGGGAACCACTTACTCCGTACGATCCAGAGTTGAACAGAACTTTGCGCAGAATGAACAATCAAGGACTTCCAATTAATCCTATCGGAGGAAATCTAGATGAAGCAGTTGAGTTACAACAGCCAAGAGTAGTTGGTAGGGAAAACCGGGGTCTAGCTGAAAATCAATTGGGAGATGCATTGAGACTGCATGGTCCACCAGGCCCACGACAACATGACAACTATCGGGGTAACATCGATATAGCAGACTCTGATGGACTCATTGTCCTACCTCCTCTACCTCCAGGACACACATTTGTGGTGAGTAGTAGTTTGATGCAGATGCTTATAGCAATAGGCTTATTTTCAGCTCATTACTATCTTATTCTCAACACTTGACTTGATTTCCCATCTTATCGTCTCCCCCTTAGGTCTAAAGCTTACATTTGAAAGCTCTGGACCTATTCCATAATCTCTAAACTGGTTTACATCCCCTTGTACTCTAATACTTGGGAAAGGCTTATCTCATGGATACTGAATTTTGCATAAGCAGGTACTAAGACTACTTCTAAGACTTCTTTTTAAGATACTTCTATTAACCTCTTCTCATTGGCTTATTAGGCCTCTTAATCTAACTCTTAAGGGGAAAAAATAATGCTTACATCAGCCTATTCCACATTGACAACTCAAATATACTTTCTAGGCGCACATAGAAATCATTAACTTAATTGGAACCTCGTCTTATTATATACAATCTCAGGTACACCTCTTAATGCTCTTGTTACTCTTATGACTTAGCCACACTTCACTGCCCTTATCTAAAAGTTAGGATCTCTCACTTGTACCTCTCATGTTCAGTGTAGCTAACATATCAATACCTCACCTACTCTATGTCAAGTCTACCAGATCAGATCTCCAGACTAACATCATCACCCTCATGTTGCAATTCTTTTGATCACGACCCTCATCTCAAATTAAAGCTTAATGTTTATTACTAATCCTGGATATCAACATGATTTCTCACTTACTATATTAACTTAAAACTACTAGATAAAAATTAAGAAACACTCGCCCACTAAAACCTTATAACAAGTAGTCAATCTTTATCCCTCAGTCTTCATACTTACAATTTACCATCACATTTCCTTTCACAACTTAAGTGCTATTTACTCATTCACTATAAATCATCGCCTAATTATTTTAATAACCTTCCGAATATTATGGGCTCTCCCTTAAAAATCATAAGCCTAGCTTAGATCTATCACCTCATGAATACTCTACTCTTCTATCCAACACCTACACTTGGTCGTTACTATCACAAGGACACATTATCATAAACTTCTTTCTAGTTAAAGTATACTCTAACTCATCCTAACTAGTCACTCTTACTCTACCTCCTATCATGAAATCTACACAAACTCATCACTTCTTAGTCTACCCATAAGGGAAAACTCCTCATTAATAACTTACTGGTTGCATGACTATAAGAACATTGTTTGCCGCATTACTATCTCTCTTTCTTAGATTACTATACCTCTACATGCTTTCCTCTAACTTTGGGTACTTCTACTACTGGCTTTTAACATCGCAACTTATACTATCTTTTGAGGTGAAAGTACAACCCAAGCTCTAAGACATACTTCCTCATAAGGGTCTTAACTAAAACAAGGTTTAGAGAACAGAGTCTGGGAGTACATCTCGCTTTTAGCACGAACGCACGATTCATATGAATAAGAGCACATCCTTTTGAATTTCAACACTTAAGCTACCTCATGGGCTTCTCTTAAGCCCCTCTGTAGTCTCATAACTTTCTAAAGACTTTTGTTGAGAGTAACTCATCGTTAATGAACTATGTTTTTCAACCACCTTGAGTATGAGGGGTTGTCGAAAGGATATAAGAAAAGCACGAGTTATAATAAATTCCTTATGACACAGTTCTACTGAACGATATATAGTACGAAAGAAGGGAAACTTTCCTTAAATGTTTGTAGTCCCTCATGTATTGAAGTGGGGCCCTCACAACCATAAATAAGATCCTACTAACACGACTTCATAGACACCCTAGGACAGTTGAACTCTGTGCTCTGATACCAAGTTTATCACGACCCGAGCCTACACCCTCGACGTGGCCGGCACTCAAGAACCATTGTTGGTCCCTAAACGAACCCTCATCCTGGATGACTACAAGCGGAAGACTAACTCAAGCATATATAAGCATCAAATTGATAAAAAATTTAAAAAGAGATTACTAAATCTCAAACTTTGGTAAATATACTGAGTATGAAACATTAGTTTTAAATGAAACATCTAAAACTGAAAGACTCTCCAAAATTGTCTATCTATGAAGCTTCTACTATATAAAGATGAGTGTTGGGACAAGACCCATGACTCCTCAGAAGAACTACTACTAGCAATTTAGAAAACTAGAGTCCTCCGAAAGCAAAGAGGCCTCACTCGAAATTTGACGAGCGGATAAAGTGATCTCAACAGACTCTTGGTGAGGATCCTAATAACATGTATCTGCATCATTAAAAGATACAGGTTTAACGACATCAGTACCTTGAATGTACGAGTATGTAATATAGTTGAATAACAAATAACTGAAAGAAAGGACTGCAATAGCTAACAATGTACTCAAAATGAATGTAAAGAAATAAAGGAATTAAATCATACAAAGCTTTACAAAATACTTTCTCATCTCTGGAGTCAACATAATTAGTGATATATAAAAATACACTTTAACTCTATTGGAAGATTCTCTAACCGACAACCATCACTATGAGCTACATGATAATACAACGTCTTGCCCATGCTGCCAGAATTGTCCTATAACTTGTTGGGATATAGGACACCTCAACTAAGTGGATCCACTATGCTCTGCCCGAAGGCACTTAGGATTCATCTAAAAAGTATGATCATGTACCCATGTTGGCATACATGGTTTATGAGGAATGTGAGTTGTCTGAACTCATCCCCATATCGGTGCTCAATAGTACTCCAACTAATATATTGTCATACTCAATGTTTAAAAACATATTCTTCCTCTAGTTTGAGATAATTCCTCAAACTATCCTCTTAAAAGAGGTAACTTCTCTTGAAATATCTTTGAACTCATAATTCATTTAGAAATTCAAAATTTCTCTTTTATCAATGTAAAACCTGATACCTTTGGGAATAATTAGTTCCCTTATACTCTTACTTAATTCACATTTGGAAACCCTTTCTCAAAAATATATCAAAATCATATAGTGATATGATCATTGATGACTCGAGAAGTCATACTGCATAACATTGATGGCATAACTAGATACCATACTGCTTAAACATTGATGGCATACTCGGTTGTCATATTAATCATGATTTAGAAACTCTTTCTCAAAACTCATCTTTACTTCCTCAAAATCTCAGTTTAAAATTCAAGTGTTGACTTTAAAAAGATTCTCAAGATTTACAACTCAAATCATAGGGTTCATGTGGAATTATGGACATGAAAGACTCAACTCAGGGATCTTAATAGCAATAAGGAAACTTAGTACTCCAAAATCAAGACTCAAAAACTCAAAACTCATAACTCAACGATATTTCTCCTCTCAAAAATACTCAATTCATAGGACTCATGCTGCAATATAGACATGAACGAATCAACTCAAGAATTTTAATGCATAACATATAGCAATTTAATAATTAGGAATAGAATTTCACAAAGAAACAGGAACTCAAGAACTCAAAATCAACTCATCTCAAGAATACTCAAATCTAGGGATTGAATCCTAGATTACTCTTTCACTCATTTGAAAGTAGATGTAGGGCGTGAGGAAGAAATAGTCCAACACTATGATAGCCTTACATACTTGGAAGAACAAGGATCTTAAAGAATCTTGAAGAAGAACTTGGTTAGAAGCCTTGAAACCCTAGCTTGAAGAAGAATAATGAAGAAAGACTTTCTTGAGATTCTTGAATTATTTTCTTTAAATCTCTATGTCCAAGAATTATGATTTTCATTAGTGATTCATAATTGTATGGAGGAATTTGAGTTGGAAAGAATGAAATTCTTGGAGAAGGACTTACATTGATTAAGAATCTTGAAAATATTGAAAGAATCTTGAATGGAGTCTTCTACTTTGATTTTTCCTTAGGGTTTTGTATTAGGGTTTGAGAGAGAAGAGAATGATGGATTAAGAGATGAAAATCTGATTGTTTTGGGTCTCTAATTAGTCAAGAAATTCTTTTAGGGTTTTCTTAGAGGTAAAAAGACAAAAACAAACCTTTTTAATGTTTTCCCGTCAGCTAATTCGTCACAACACTATATTAGGTTACTAAAATGGTCATAACTTTTTACTCAAACCTCGGTTTGTTGCGAAATTTGTGTCGTTGGAAAGATGATTCAAATACGTTTACCATGATAAGTTATGGGCCACGCAAATCTTTATATTCTAAGAGATAAGGTCATTTGAAGTTGACCCAAGTAGAATCTTACATCAAAACTTAATCGATAAGGAAGCTTTCAACTCTACTTTGTGCTAGGAGTTTCTGGTGACCTTAATTTATTTTCAAAATCATTCCCATGCTAAAGAATTTACCTTTACACATATGGGTAATTTAAGAATCACCCGATCTGACTACAAGTAAATGAAGAATGATTCGAGTCTTAACTTAAAAAATGTCGGGGTGTTACAATATCTCCCCCATGGAATCATTCGTCCTCGAATGATGGCGGGACTAGGCATGGAACTAGGTTACTCTTACTATATCCAAGCTTAAACCAAATCCTTAGGTTCGGGTTCTATGCCTCTCTATAGGGAATCTCATCCCAAGAATATTACTCTTTACCATCACATTGGGGTCATATCAAGAACCACCTAATGTTTAACAACACCATATTCAATCTTAGTAATCAAACAACTCCATGGACTCCTACTAACTAGCTCCTTAAGAGGTTCTCATTCTCTCATCATCTCTGCCATACCAACTAGAATTTCCCACATTACTATTCGAAACCAACTAAGGGCTCTCATTTAACTATTTCTCATAGTAAAACCTCATCCTCATCTTCCTCCTCATTTATAACCTTAGATGGAATTATCACACATTCATTATCACGATAATAACATTAGCCTTCTCCTTCTAACATCACTCCACTACAACAAGGACCTTGAAAAGATATCTCTCATACTCATTTGAACTCATTACTATGTTATTCTCACCACTAGACTTGATTTCTCATCTTATCATCTCCCCCTTAGGTCTAAACCTGACATTTGAAAGCTCTAGACTTATTCCATAATCTCTAAACTGGTTTACATCCCCCTTTACTCTAATACTCGGAAAAGGCTTATCTCATGGATACTGAATTCTCTATAAGAATGTATTAAGACTCCTTCTAAGACCTCTTTTTAAGATTCTTCTATTAACCTCTTTTCATTGGCTTATAAGGCCGCTTCATCTAACTCCTAAGGAAAAAAATAATGCTTACATCAGCCTATTCCGCATTGACAACTCAAATATACTATCTAGGCACACATGGAAAATCATTAACTTAATTGGAACCTCGTCTAAGTACATATAATATCAGGTACACCTCTTAATGCTCTTGTTACTCTTATGACTTAGCCACACTTCACTGCCCTCATCTAAAACTAAGGATTGCTCACTTGTACCTCTCATATTCATTGCATCTAACATCTCAATACCTCACCTACTCTGTGTCAAGTCTACTAGATCAGATCTCAAGACTAATATCATCACCCTCATGTTGCCATTCTTTTGATCACGACGCTCATATCAAATTCAAGCTCTATGTTTATTACTAATCCCGAATATACCTAACTTAAAACTACTACATAAAAATTAAGAAACACTCGCCCACTAAAACCTTATAACAAGTAGTCAATCTTTATCCCTCAGTCTTCGTACTTACAATTTTACAGTCACACTTTCCTTCACAACTTAATTACTATTTACTCAATCACTATAAATTATCGCCGAATTAGTTTTATAACCATCTGAATATTATGGGCTCTCCCTTAAAAATAACAAGACTAGCTTAGATCTATCACCTCATGAATACTCTACTCTATTATTTAACACCTACACTTGGTCGTTACTATCACAATGACACATTATCATAAACTTCTTTCTAGTTAAAGTATACTCTAACTCATCCTAACTAGTAACTCTTACTCTACCTCTTATCATGAAAGCTAAACAAACTCATCACTTCTTAGTCTACCCATAAGGTAAAACTCCGCATTAATAACTTATTGGTTGCATGACTTTAATAACATAGTTTGCCTCATCACTATCTATATTTCTTAGATTACTGTTCCTCTGCATGCTTTCCTCTAACTCTTGGCACTTCTACTATTGGCTTACAACATCACAACTCATACTATCTTTAGAGTGAAAATACAACCCAAGCTGTAAGACATACTTTGTCATAAGGGTCTCAATTGAAACAAGATTTAGAGAACAAAGTTTGGGAGTACATCTCGCTTTTAGCACGAACACACGAATCATATGAATAGGAGTGCATTTTTTTAGAATCTCAACACTTAAGCTCCCTTATGGTCTTCTCTTAAGCCCCTTTGTAGTCTCATCACTTTTTACTCAAACCTTGGTTATTTGCAAAATTGGTGGCGTTTGAAAGAAGATTCAAATACCTTTAATTTGATAGGTTATGGGGCACATAAATCTTTATATTCTAAGATATATGGTTGTTTGAAGTTGACCCAAGTAGAATCTTACATCAAAACCTAATTGATAAGGAAGCTTTCAACTCTATTTTGTGCTAGGAGTTCCTAGTGACCTTAATTGATTTTCAAAATCATTCCCACGCTAAAGAATTTTCCTTTACACATATGGACAATTTAAGAATCAGCCGATATGACCCTACAAGTAAATAAAGAATGATTCGAGTCTTAGCTTAGAAATTTTTAGGGTATTACATTGGAGGCAGGATTTGTGTGCCTATGTGGGTGAGTTGGTTAGAATGAATCTTGAGGAGGCCCATTTTTCCTGATATTCCATCGATCCAGGTGCAGAAAAGATGTATACAAACCTAAGACAGCACTATTGGTGGTGTGGTATGAAGAGGGATATTGTAGATTTTGTTTCGAGGTGTTTGACTTGCCAACATTTCAAGTGTGAGCACCAGCGACCTGGAGGTATATCGAAGAGAATGCATATTCCTACTTTGAAGTGGGAACGAATCACTATGGACTTTGTTGTGGGACTACCTACTACTGTGGGTGGTTATGATTCTATTTGGGTGGTTGTTGATAGGTTGACCAAGTCTGCCCATTTCATCGTAGTTCAGGTGAAGTATACAGTAGAGAAGTTAGCCGAGTCTTATATCAGTCAGATTGTGCGACTACGTTGATTCCTAGTGTCTATTGTCTCCGATCGAGGTTCTTTGTTTACTTCGCATTTCTAGAAGGCATTACATCATGGTTTGGATACTCAGTTAGATATGAGTACTACTTTTGATTCTTAGACAGATGGTCAGTCTGACCGAACGATTCAAATGTTAGAGGACATGCTCCGAGCTTGTGTGATTGATTTTAGTTCTAGATGAGATCGAAAATTTCCCTTAGCAGAGTTTGCCAAACAGTTATGATTTCAGTATTTAGATGGCCCCTTTTGAGGTGTTGTATGTCAGACAATGTAGATCTCTAATCAGATGGTTTGATTCAACTAAGATGGATTCATTGGATACAAAATTGCTTAGAGAATCTATGGAGTAGTTTCATATGATCTAGGGTAGACTGTTGACACCCTAGTGATCACAGAAAAGTTATGCAGATCAAAGAGCTTGAGCCCTAGTATTCATGAAGGGAAATCATGTTTGGCTCATTGTGTCATCCATGAAAGGTGTGATGAGGTTCAAAAAGAAGGGTAAGCTTAGCCCTAGTTTCATTGGACCCTTTAAGATTTTGAGGCTTGTGGCAAAGATAGCCTATAAGTTAGCCTTGCCAACAAGCTTGTCAGCTGTGCATCCTATGTTTCATGTTTGGGAAGTACGTGTCGGATGAGTCCTATGTACTTTCCCTTGATTCAGTTGTGTTGGGTCTAGACTTATCTTTTGAGTAGTAGCCTAGAACCATTTTGGATAGGCAAGTTCGAAAGCTTAGGACCAAGGAGATCAATTTTATGAAGGTGCTGTGGAAGAATCGTTCAATTGGTGAGGCGAATTAGGAGACGGAGTCAGATATGCGTGCTAGATATCCTCAGATTTTTTAAGCTTCAGGTACTTTCTTTTGCTTTATGTTTGAGGACGAACATTATTTTTAATGGTGGATAATGTAATGACCCGGTCGTTCATTTTTGGAAACTTTTATGAATTGACCAATTTTCCCCTCTTAATATTGACCCCAAGTCTTTTATGATTGAGTTTGAAAAGTTGGGTTTGAACTTTGAGTTAAAAGTTGAGGATTTGGTAGGTTTGTGAGTTTAAAGGCTAAGTTGTTAAGAAAGTGATTTTGGGGTCTTTTGGAGTTTCGAGGGTCGAAATGAAATTTTGTCGATTCCATCAGTGACAAAATGTGAAATCTAATTTGTGAGAGTTGTCGATTCTAGATTTCGAGTCTTTTTGAGGATTTGAGGTCCTAAGTTATGAAATTATGGAAATTTAGCCTGTAGGTTGACTTTAGTCAACATTTCGGGTTCTGATGTGGATCAAAATTCTGAGAGTTCTATTAGATTCAGGGGACGATTTTTGGCCTAGGTGACATGTTGGTTGATTTTTGAGACGTCACAAGCTTGTTTTAGCCTTTTTAGGCGTTAGTTGGTTTCTTGTGGTTTTCACATATATTAGGTCAAGGAGACCTCTAATTTGTGTTTTGACGGTTCCATTGAGTTCGAAACTTCTAGTATAATTTATTTGCATATGTGATATGTGTTTAAGGGGTTTCGAACAACTCTCAAGGGTCCTTTCGATGTTTTGAGAGTTGGCTTATTTTTCTTATGTATGTGTTCTTGTGCACCTCCATTTTTGCGTGAGTTGGATCGCTTTTGTGAGGCTCGCTTCAGCGAGGCTTGGGTATCTTTTGCAATGGGTCAACCTCTGTTGACAATGCTTTTGCGAAGTAGCCACCGCTTAAGCGAAGGCCTGGTCGCAGAAGTGAAGCCTGTGTTTTTGGTGAGGCTCGCTTAAGCGAACCCTTGTTCGCTTAAGCAATACCTGGGAGGGTCCATGGCCTGCCATTTCAGGGTGTAAGCCATTTTCTTCCAATTTTGACATTTGGGGACCCTTGGTGGCGAATTTATAAAGGATTATTTGTGCTAGATCGGTTGGGTAAGTTTTCTTGATTCTAAACCTTCATGTTCCATCGATTAATTATGAGTTTTAACATCAAATTGTGGGTTTTTGGTTGGTTAATGGCAAGGTATTTCCAGAACCCAAGGGTTTAGTTAAGTGGTGATGTTAAAGTGGTTTTGATCCCTTTTTCGAAATGATTTTCACTAATGAGTTCCTAAAGTCTTAAACATTATTTCTATGTATTGTTTTCCGAATTCAAACCTCCATTTTGATATTAAGTTTTGAGGTTATTGACCCATTTCTTTACATGATTGATGTGGGAAGTGTTGTTTCCTATGGGTGATTGTGAATACTTGATTATTTTAGATCATTTGCCTTTGGAAGTAGTTCAGAAGGGGAAGAATCGACTCTTTGAGTGATTGTTGATTGATTTAAGGAGAGTGGCTTCCTAAACCTTTTATTCTAGTTGAATTTGTATGCTTCCTTTGTTTCTTATGGTGTTGGGAGTAATGGGGATTAGGTGAAGGATTAAATGGTCCAGTTGTTATACCTAAATGAATAATAAGGGGCTGAAATGAAAAAGGTTATGTGTTGATCATGATGATGTGAATTGCCTTATTGTAACATTTGATGATTGATTGATGAAATTCTTGAAAGCATGAATGTGGACTTGAATTGTGTAATTTGTTGTCTCTTTAATGTGGTGTTATATTGATCGTGTGCATTGATCATTGAACACCATAATGAGACATGTGATAATTATTGTAACACCTCGAAAACCAGACCTAGAAAAAATTTACAGAAACTTACCTGAACCAGTGAACCACGGCAGGGTTCACGGACCATGATAGGGTCCATAGTCCGTTGACCTGCCCGTGCTCATGACTTGGACTTCACCAGGCCCAGACATCAGACCACGAGGACCTTCGCGGTCCGTGGTCTTGATGACGGGCTATGGTGGCATCTGTGATGTCTAAGGAGTGGCCCCCTAGTCATTCCCTTAGACCCCCACGCCCAACTGAAGACCACGAGGACATTCACGGTCCGTGGTCCTTCACACGGGTCCTGGGGTGGTCCGTTAAGGCCATCCAGTGGGTCCTAGACCTCATCCTCCAGACCTCAAATCAAGTGAGGACCACGGGGACCTTCACGGTCCGTGGTCCTCCACACGGGCCGTGGTAGGGGCTTATGGATCAGATCCTAGAACCCCCAGCTCCTGGACCACAGACCACAACCATCTTCATGGTCCGTAAAAGTGGCCGTGGTCAGCCCATCTGCAGATTAAGTCAGGGGTCTTTCGGTCGTTTCCTCTCTTCATTGTACA
Organism: Solanum tuberosum; assembly: GCF_000226075.1. NCBI lineage: Eukaryota > Viridiplantae > Streptophyta > Magnoliopsida > Solanales > Solanaceae > Solanum > Solanum tuberosum. Next base: position 2,875,273 of record NW_006238940.1, on the reverse strand, counting down.
CGTAAACTACGTTGTTTTCACCCTAAACTACGTGGTTTTGGTCAATTTTAGCATAGAAACATAACTAGAACTTACCTAAGTCAAATCTTTCATCAATACTTAGAAACTTAGAGCGTAGAGAGAAGGAAGAGGCAACCAAACCCTAGTTAAAGAACGCAACAAGGTTCCATCAGTTCCAACCCTGAAATCGAAAGATTTCTCCGTGGAATTTGTCACCAGGTATGTGGTATTTCACTAGTGGGTTCCTTTCGCCCATTAGGTCCCTAGAATTCAGTCAGGTTCTTGATTCCTTCTTATCAACTAGACCTAGGGTTTCTAGAATTGCAGCAGATCATTACAATTTAGTTATTTTATTGTTCCAAATCAGATTATCATGCTATTACTTTGTTTCTTGCATGAATTTCAGAACCCTAGCTATGTATTTCCTTAGTTCTTAAATTACACATGTTAGGTCAAATATTTCAATACTTCAGATATACATTCCTCAATTTTGAATGTGTCATTATCAGTATATTAATGTGCATTCTCAGTTTGTATGTTAGTTTTGGGCTATCCAATATATTACAGTAATTCAGTCATAATGTGTTAATAATTTAATCTATTGGGAGTAGCATAATACTGAGTTGGACTAGCTTCAGTCACCCGTACAGTCCCAGAACTACAAGCCACGTAAGTTGTAAGTCCCCTCTGTGGGCATTATTTAGTGATCACGCCAGTCATGCCTCTATACCTATGGCAGGGTATATTGGGTCCTCTCAATGGGGCGTATACATCGGACTCCACTTTTAGCTCATGTGGTCTTATTATCGGTTATTAGTAGCTCCCACAGTTTAGTTAGACTCCATTGCATTGACCACATTTCAGTATAGTCAGTATTCAGTCTTTGCATGCTTATAAATTTGGTCATTGCAATTGGTTAGCTCAGAGTTCAGTATCTATATCATGTTCAGATTATATTCTTGCTTTATTGCTTGTTCAGTTATATGCTTATTTCAGCTTTACTATATCATGCATGCTCAGTACCTTTCAAATATTGACGCATACTCTGCGCTACATCTTATCGTGATGTAGGTTCAGGTTCTCAACTTCCAGATCATGCATAGATCGAGTCCCAATCTCTTGTTCAGCAGCATCAGTGGTGACTCCTCATTTTTCGAGGACAATAGCCATGTTATCATTTCAGCTTTTCAGTCTTTTAGTTTCAGTTTTGTTAGACTTAGTTGGGGCATGTCCCAACACATCTAGTCAGTTAGAGGCTATTTTCTGACATAGTTAGATTCAGCTTATATTTGAGTTTGATATTTCTCTTGTATTAAACTCTCAGATTTGATATATTCAGTTTTAGTAAATGGGTATTCCCCATCATTTCAGATTTACTTCATGATTAGCTTCCACATCAGTTATTATTATCCTTAGTATGCTCATGTCCTGCCAGTAGGGTTAGCTTGGGGTAACTTATGATCCTAGGTCCCGTGTCCGTGTCTCGGGGGTAGCTCAGGGTGTGACAAACTTGGTAACAAAGCACTAGGCTTAAGTGTCCTAGGATGTCTGCAAAGCCACACTAGGTAGAGTCCTTTCATGGGTGTGTAGTGCGCACCACATCCAATGAGAGGGAGGCTACAAAGTGTTTTAGGAAAAATCTTCATTTTCTTGTTACTCTTATCGTTCGTAAGGTATGATCTAATTCTTCATTTCTAATTCGATGTTCTACGTTTCAGATCATGCCTCCTTGTAGAGCTAAGGCCAGGAATGTGAATGCCAGGAATGCAAATGCAGCTCCTCCAGTCCCAGATCAAGATGTTTTGAATGCAGAGTTCTGGAATGTTATTTAGATATTGGCTAAAAGTGTGGCCAACTAGAACAATCAGTGGGTTCCAGGTCCGACATGTGCTAATGTTGGGTCAGCTGCATCTAGAGTGCGGGATATTTTAGGATGAATCCGCCTGAGATTTTAGGATCGCAGATTGGTGAGGATCCCAAAACTTCGTTGATGAGGTCAAGAAGATCTTTGAAGTGATGCAGGTAACTGGGAATGATCAAGTTGAGTTATCATCTTACCAACTTAAGGATGTGGCTCATATTTGGTATACTCAGGGGAAAGAGAACAGGGGTATATACACCGCTCCTTTCACTTGGGATTGCTTTAGTGAGACCTTTTTGGACAGGTTTTTCCCAAGAGAGCTAAGGGAGGCAAAAGCTCAGAAGTTTATGAACTTGAGGCAGGGTAACATGACAGTCAAAGAGTATGGGCTCAAGTTTACCCAACTCTCTAGGGATGCTCCTCACATGGTTGCTGATTCCAGGGCCCAAATGAATAATTTTCTATATGGAGTGTCAGACTTGGTGAGGACAGAGTGTAAAAATGCTATGTTGCTTGAAAATATGAGCATATGTAGGATCATGACTCATGCTCAGCAGGTTGAGGGAGATAAGCTTAGGGAACAGGCTAAGGAGAACAAGAAGACTAGGACTGGGAATTATGATTATTCTCAACAAAAATAGAGTGGAGGAAATCACTCACAGGGTCAGCAGAAATTTCAGCTCCAGTCCCTTCATCACCTAGTGTTTCGTCCTCCAAGTTCCGACAAGATAAGAAAGATAGGGCACCAGGCAGTTAGTCTCAGGGAAGTGTTTCAGGTACCAAAACCTACCCAACTTGCCCTAAGTGTGGTAAGAACCATCCGGGCAAGTGCCTTACAGGAAAGGGAGGATGCTTTGGGTGTGGTTAGTCTTGTCACTGGTTGAGGGATTGTCCTTCTGAACAGGTTCTAGGAGGTAATAATCGTAAGGCTCAGTCTACAACTTCAGCAGCACCAGCAAGTCGCCCGACTCAACAGGGTAACTCATCTGGTACAGGTGGCGGTCTCTATGCTCTTCAGGCTCACCAGGATCAAGAAGATTCTCCTGATGTAGTCACTTGTACGCTAAGAGTCTTTAATCTCGATGTTTATGCTTTGTTAGATCCAGGGGCTACTCTTTCCTTTGTAACTCCTCATATAGCAGTCAACTTTGATGTTAGTCCAAAAACTTTCTCAAAACCCTTCTTAGTCTCTACTCTAGTCGGTGACCCAGTTATAGCTAGACGAGTTCAAAAATTACCCTGTCACAGTCTCCCAGAAAGTCACCTCAGCAGATCTTTTAGAGTTAGAAAAGGTAGACTTCGATATCATTCTAGGCATGGATTGGTTACATTCTTGTTATGCCTCAGTCGACTGTATAACTAGGATTGTTCATTTTCAGTTTCCAGACGAACCAATCTTAGAATGGAAGGGTAGTAGCTTAGCGCCTATGGATCGATTCATTTCTTACCTTAAGGCCTATGATCCCTACGGGTTGTCTCTATCATCTAGTTCAGGTTAAGGATTCAAGCTCTGAAACCTCAACTCTTGAGTCAGTTCCAGTAGTTAACGAGTTTCCAGAATATCTTTTAGAGTTCCTCCTGAAAGGGAAATTGACTTTGGAATTCATCTCCTTATAGATACCTAGCCTATCTCTATTCCTCCTTAGAATGGCTCCAACTGAGCTTAAGGAATTGGAAGAGCAGTTGAAAGACCTACTAGATAAGGGCTTCATCAGACCTAGTATTTCGCCATGAGGTGCACTAGTGTTGTTTTTGAAGAAGAAAGATAGTTTCCTCAGAATGTGCATTGACTATAGGTAGTTGAACAAAGTCACAATCAAGAATAAGTATGTCATCCCCAGGATTGATGAATTGTTTGACCAACTTCAGGGTGCTAGTCATTTTTCAAAGATAGACCTCAAATACGGTTATGATTAGCTCAAAGTCAGAGATAGTGACATTCTGAAGACAGCCTTCAGAACTTGGTATGGTCATTATGAATTGGTAGTTATGTCATTTGGACTAACCAATGCTCATGTAGCTTTCATCAACTTAATGAACAGAGTTTTCAAGTAGTACTTGGACTTGTTCGTTATCGTCTTTATTGATGATATCCTCATTTACTCTAGGAATGAGGAAGAACATGCGAGTCAATTGAGGGTTGTCCTGCAAACTCTCAACGATCGCCAGTTATTCGCTAAGTTTAGCAAATGTGAGTTTTGGTTACAATTCGTTGCTTTCCTTAGGCATTGATGAGTCCACAAATTGGACTCATTTAGGGCTTTATTTTGATAGAAATAGTGTCCTCAAATGCTTAGTTTGTCTCAAAATATGATGAAAACTCTTAAGTTTCAGGTATTTGAAGTTTTAGTGGAAGCATGGACACTTAGGCGCAAAAAGGAACAAAAATGCTGAAAAGAATGAAGAAGTTGAAGCATCGCATCACCAAGCACACTTGGCGATTCGCCAAAGGGACGCACTCCGCCCTTTGTTCCAGTACGCGAAGCCTTGAATGAGCAGGATCAAAAAGGCGATGAAAGGAACAGTTGACTATTCGCCAAATAATTCTGTGAAGCAGTACTAGGTCGCCCAATGAGTCAGAGCACGATGATGCTGAAGGCTAGTGCAAGACGACGACGAACTACACCAAAGGGAGAATCGCCGATTAAATCAGTAATTTCGACTAACCTCGCTCCAGCACTATTTTCTGAAGTCTATAAATACTAAACTTGTTATTAATTTTTAGGAGTCAAACATTTATTTTAATTTCCAGAATAATAGTACCTTTTGGGATATTTTCTCTCAAGTTTGGAGAGGGTTTTTAGGAGACTTGAAGAAACAAGTATTTCATCTTCCCCAAGTTGGAAGTGGGTATTCTCCATTCTTCTTCCTTTGCTTAAATCAAGGTTTAATTCCTTATAGCCATTTAATTTTAGTATCATTTTAGGTGTATTTGTTATTTGTTGATCTGTGGCTAAAAACCCATTCTTGGGGTGTGATTTAGCAAATATGTGTTGATATTGTTGTTGGGTCTTGCTTGCTGATAGGATAGATGTATTTTAATGGTGATTTCACCTAGTGGTTGTGGTTTAATTTAATGGATACAAAACCACCCAGGTGTTTTTGGCTTGCCTAAGAGGGAGGTCGCGAAACCAAGACTGCTAGACTGATGGTCTAAGGAGTGGGTCGACATAAGGTCCAGCCCGAGAGGGTGAGCCCTAGTCCCATATCCTAACACTAAGCTCGAGAGAGTGAGTGGGGTAAGGCGTAGGTTGGCCTTTATGCGGCAAATGGGTGTCCGAGAGGAACGCATTTTAAATGGGGTAAGTTGCCCGAGAGGGAACTTATTTCCATCTAAAGCTTAGCCTAGTCACTATTATCTTGCAAATTTCCTATCGAAAGCATGTACCCAACGATTTATCTCAACTTGTATTGCGGTCACACCCTAAGAACTTGTCCCCATACTTGATCTTCTTATTGTTTTTGTTGTTTTTTACTACTTGTGACAAAAACACCATTTGATATTTGACACCATTTTGTCACCCCTTTTAATTTACAATTTTTTTAATCGTTAATGTGTTTATCTACGACTAGTTTGAACTTAATTTTATTTTTCTACTAATTCTCAAAACCACTCCCTTGGGACACGACCCCAACCCTTGGTTGGGTTACTATATTATCGACGATCATAGATACTCGTACTGTAGGTTAGTGTCATTGGTCACGATAAGCATCAAAATGGCACCGCTACCGGGGAGTGGTGTTGTTTGAGAATTTTTAGTTTAATAGAGTTTATGTTCTTATTAGTGGTAGTTTACTAATTTAATTTTTAGTTTTGTTCTATTGATTGTGTAAACATTTCAGAAAGCAGGAGTGTTAACGGTAGTAAGGGGAGCTAAGTGGGCCATCAGGACGACACTGACAACCTCAACTATTTCCAAGAGCCCAACATCAATGATCCACATCTCATGGGAGTTGTTGGAGCCATCCGTCTACCTCCAGCAGAGAAAAATGCGGTGTTCCACATAACAACCACCATGTTGCAACTTTTGCAACTAAAGGGACTCTTCAGTGGATTAGCTCATGAGGACCCACATGAGCATCTTCAAAACTTCATAGATGTGTGTGGACCTTTCTCGTTCAAGAACATCTCTCAGGAATCAGTTCGATTAAGACTGTTCCCTTTCTCATTGATGGGGGAAGCGTGCAAGTAGCTAGCTGAGTTGCCACGTAACTCGATCACTTCGTGGGAGGAGTTGGTCACCGGATTTAATGTGCGATTTTTCCCTCCCTCGAAGATAATGACTATTTGGGATAGCATCCAAATCTTTAAACGTCTGAATGGAGATCCTTTGCACGAAACTTGGCTCCGGTTTAAGAAATTGGTGCTACAATGCCCAACTCATGGTCTACCTGATAATGTGCTCCTTCAATACTTTTACCGGAGTCTAGACTCGGTAAACAAAAGTGTAGCTGACCAACTCTCGCCTGCAGGATTAATGCAGCAACCATATGCAGAAGCAGCTCAACTTCTCGATGGCATGACAACCATCAACAGGGCGTGGTACACCCGCGAAGACCAAGTCTCACCGGTCACATTTCAGCTATCCAAGGAGCAGGTTGAGAAAGATAATGAGAGAGACCAAAACATGGCCAAGATCATGACACAGCTTGACATTTTATCCAAAAATGTCATAGGGGCTGGTACCCGTGATGTCAATGTTGTGGGAGTCGGGGGTGCGAATCCTGAGGAGATGAAGTTTGAAGCCATGTATGACGATGAAGTAAATTTTCTAGCTAACCAAGGTGGGGGCTATCATTCAAACTACTCAAGGCAAGGTGGTAACCAAGGATGGGTTAGAGAAGA